>NC_071532.1:7757938-8067522 GCF_026979565.1 Vidua chalybeata
GAGATAGGAACTCCTAGGGTGGAGAAGCCTCATACTCATGTTAAATGCAAGTCACTTATTCACCACTTTTGTTCAAAAATGCCTGGCCTTGAACATTTTAAAGGCTGTAATGGGATCAAGCATATCTAAAAGAACAATACATCTCAAAGTTCAAACCAAGTTCTAAACTTAGATAAGATGTCTGCATATATCCTTACGCACTCCCAATTGTTTTATCCCAATCAGCTGAGAGGGTATTTTACAAAACCCTTTCCCAAGTTTTTCCTAGACTTTCTTCTCTTAGAAGATGGGGAAAGCGACATAGAAATTCCTGAAGGTTATGACTTTTGAAGCACTCATTAAACATGCAGTGAATAAAATGGGGAAAGAACTTCAATATTCCAAAAGCATGGATCTACTAGCAGTAATTCCTTACTAGTTGATGGCTATTTTCTGCCCCATTCATGATAAAATTTGGTTTTACTCTGCAAGATCAATAGTTAGAAAACAGAGGAAGAAGAGAGGAGCAGAGGAGAAATAAAAAACAAACAAAAACACAATTTAAAACAAAAAAACAAATAAACAAACAAGCAAAAAAACCCTGAAACCACACACACACACACAAAAAATACAGCCAAGAAACAACCACAAGGCATACAAAGGCAAGACCGTAAAGTAAGATTTGCAAAACCTCTGTCTCCTCTTTTTCCCCCCAGACAATACACAATGTAGCTATACTTCAAATTCACATTATGCATTTTAAGTACACCTTGATGAAGCTTTTTAAAAGAGCTATGTTTATAAAAGGACCCTGTAACAGGCCCTACAAGAAAGAGCACAAAAATCAGTTGTGAAAGGGACCCTTCAGCATGGGTCCCTTTCCTGTAACAAACTGATGAAAACGCCACACAAACTGCATCTCACGTGGCAAGACCAGAAAACTGCTAAAAAGGCAATTGCATGATGTGTTCTGCCATTACTTGGTAAAAATTAATCTTTAAAATAATTAAATTGTATTTGCTTGAGGCATCTAAGATAGTTCTTTAAAATGAAGAAAAAGAAGTTGAATTGGAATTGAAACAGACCACAATTTACAGGATATTAACATCTACTCTATGACTGCCATTTCATTGAAGCTGAGATCTGAAGTGTATAATGTCTGGTGCACAAAACAGTCTTTCATAAAGACAAATTCACCTACTGGTGGGCCCAAAGTATCCTTGAGAAGAATAAATGCACTTAACCTGCATTTCCTAGAGGAAATGCACTCTAGAGGATGTCCTTTTGGAGGTCTGAGTCCCTTTCATGTAACCTACAAAGCTCCCACAGGATCCAGCCAAAGCTCAGAGCTGCATGGAAGGCTCTCATGCCACAATTGCCACAAGGGTCACCACTGACTAAACAGCCAGGCTTAAAAAGATTAAATTCCCTAATCTGAGAAATGCCGTTGAAGCAGAAGACCGGATAAGTCCTAAGCATAGTTTCAGAAAACAAATCTTGCAGCTCAGCAATTCCACTTTTTACAGTTAGGGATGTTACAACAGCTCAGAATTCATGTTTAAATAGAACTAAGTCCCCTCTTGCATCCTCCAAAACATCCATCACTGTAACTTCAGCCTTTTCATAATTTAAATTAATAATCTTCAGTGCCTAAGTACATCTTCAGTCTGTTTTGACAGACAAAATTAATACCTCTTGCAGTTACTGCTGGAAAGTACTAGAAGGCCCAGTTATCAGATGTTTTGACCTCTGCCTCTCCAGCCAGTTATTCATGCTGCCAGCCAACTTCCGCGGGTCTCTGTCCACAGCACGCTGGCCAGGAGCAGCCCGGCGCAGCCCAGCCCAGCAGAGCACTGTGGAGCTCTACTTTTAGAATGCTTTTAGAATGCTGTGCTTTTAGAAACAGCATCTATCAGTAGAGCAAAGGAAGTGTTTGAACAACCTTTCTACAGACATATGTCCCAATAGTAGGCTCAATTTAACCTGCTACAATAGAGAACTGTAGGGCTGTTATTGAGGAGAAAAAACTTCTATGTATCTTTATGCCAAAGATGGGTTATTTAGATGTTTTGCTTATTTATTTGGGGGGAGTTTGTGTGATTCCTGGGGCTGTCCTGTGCAAGGCCAGCAGTTGAACTTGGATGATCCTTGTGGGTCCCTTCCAACGCAGAATATTCTATGATTCTATGCATTCTAGTTGTACTAGTTAATTTTAATCTACGCATAATTTTTGTCTTGGACCTTTTGACCTATACTGAGCCCTGAGATCTACTGAAGGGTATAAAAAACCAGACAACCCAGAAAAGGCTCAATTCTCAGCTTTCCCAAGTCTATCCGACTCCCCAGTCACAAACTGCTTTTCTAGCCAGTAAATGAAAATGAGCGCAGGAAGAGCAGTAATGTTTTGTTACGGTTGCCATGGTGTAAAAGTATTATTCCATACAGGAACTTTCACTACATTTGTCATCAAAATGATATTCAACAGGTAAAGGCGCAGTACAAGCATGGGAGGCATCAGACCCTGACAGCCGGCAGCCTTGAGCAGGGTTGATAAAGACCCAGCCAGCTGGAACTGAATCATGCATTACTTCTCAAGGTAATTGATAAAATGGTAAAATGTGCAATATTGGAAACTGGTAATATTAACAAAAACAGGTTTTACCAATATTAATTAAGATGCTTGGTAAATGCATTAAGAATGCTTTATTAATATAATCTATTTAATAATAGACTACAACCATTTATTAATGGTACTGAATTCACATGTGAAAGAATTTGGTTAAAAAATACAGTGAAAAAGGATGACATGCTCCACTTTAACACACTGTTTAAAAAACTCACCAGAAGGAACAATATCCATGAGAAAAGATACAAGACCTTGTTTATTCATGGAATATCTTAAAGTCTGAGAGCTATAAGAAAACTTGCTCCATCCCAAGGAAATATTTTTTAAAAACTATCATCTTTCATTTTGTTACACAACAAATACTTTGAGAATTTACTCAGCTGCAGTTAAAAAAGCTGTAACTATAAATTCTGTATAGTATCATCTACTTATTAAATTCATCAAAATGAAAAAATATTAATTTCTTTTGGGGAAAAAGAAAACTATTAAAATGTACAGCTGCTTTAAAAACGTGCAGAAACACTTATTTTTCCTCTGATATTCCTTTATTCTTTCTTTCATTGTATTCTTTTTATAAATGGCTGTATAGGTATTTCCAGAACACCCGGTTGAGATACTTTTATTACTATTCAACTGCCTAATGATTTCACTTTCCATGATTTACACTTGGAAGAATGTAATAGCAAATAGATATAATGACAAAAAAATGTTTGCTAAACCGGTCAAGTGCAACTAATGCTGCTGAAACCACATGGGCAGAAAGCAAATCGGGAATTGGTAAATGACAGGGTTTGGAAGATTACATTTCACAGGATGTTCACAAATAATAATTTACCATAATGTGCTGCTTTCCTTAGTTCCCCAAGTAGCTATCAGTCTTCCTAGAAAGCAAGTTGGATGTAGCCACTGAACTTCCCATCCTGCAGAGCAAACTCCCTCTTTCCACTGACTGTATGAAGGATCCAGGTAGCTTTAGACCTACAGGTTTTACAGCACTCTCACCATGCATATTCAGGGCTGGAAATCTGCATTCTGGAGGAGATCAAGAGACAGCTGGGAGCAATTTTCAAAATCTTGAAGCGTAAGAGGTCCCAGTGGTTTGAGAGCAGATCAACATGTTCACTCTGGTAGGATACAGTCAAACAACATGGTAGGGAAGCCCAGGCTTTTACCCACAGTAACACACACACACAGATCCAGTGCTGGAACTGCAGTGAATCCTTGGCAGAAGCACAGAGCAGGTACAGTGGGAGGATTCCAGTGCTCGGCAGATACTGTCACAAGTGGAAATGCATCAGAGACCGACTCCAACCAGGACTGGCCCCACTTACACAAGTTAAAGTCAACTTGTATGAACATAAAGTTAGCAGCTGTACTTTCACACTGCTCATGACATCTTTCTGTCCTGAGACTCCAGCAAGGGTTTGTCTTGTACAACCATTTCACCCTTCCATGACTGCAGTTATGTTTAAATATAAAGACAATTGCCAAAAAAACTACAAGCTGTAGTATTTAATTGAGAGCAACCCTTTGGGAACTGCTACTTCTGAGCAAAGAAACAATCTTGAGCCCAAATGAGGCATTGTTATCAGGGGCAATAAGCATTATTTGTCCAAGATTTTCTACAAGAGACAAGGATGTTGTCTCCACAATTTTCTTTCATATTTTCTCAGTTCTCATGTCTCTGATATCCCACTCATGGTTTCTCTCCCCCTTGATCTAATCCTTACATTTCTCCCCTTTCCAAGGCTGTACATATGACATTTTCTCATAACCACATCGTTTACAGGTACTTCTCCTTTCTTTGGTTCCTCTCTCAGCTCTCCAGGTTTGTGTTGCCCAACCAGTTTATTTTTCTACACCCCTCTGCCCCCCCTCACTGCTCTCCTGAGCTGCCCTATGCCCATTTGCTATTCAGCTTTCCACTACAAGATGACATTTTGCCTTTCGGTTTCAGTGCATGCAGTTCCCAGTAACCGGATTAAAGGGACTTAAATTAGAAAGAAGGCAAATATGTAAACAAGCAGCTATGAGATATAAGCACCTGACGCAGGTTTCATTCAAGCAGCATGCATGTTTGAAAAAGCAACCCTTTTTTTTTTAATTGCCCCAATAAATATTGCCTGAAACTTCCCTTATTTTCTTGTCTTTCAGGGTCATCCTTCAATAAAGACACCTAAAAAAACTCATGGGTAAGTCAAGAAAAAACTCCAATTCAAATTAATTTATCAGAGCTTTCTCTTGAGAGGGAATGCAGCTGCTAACTGGAAAACCTTATCTGATAGCCTGGGAGTTAAAAGGTCACAGGAGACTAGGAAGTAGCTGACTGAAGAATAGCCATTATCTTTTCCTATGCATTATGGTAATTTTTTTCAATCAAAATCAAAGCTCTTAAGAATATTTTACTGGACACCATATTGATGGTTTAAAATTTGTCCCATGGAGTCTTATAAACGTTGGCAATATAATTATGAAACTGCAAACAGAGATGTATTATGGAATCATACTATTTATTGAAAAACAAGTATGTAAGACATAAATGTATGTATATATACACTCTTAAGATCAGATATTAAGGCATTTTTCAACAACAACTCAGATGTATAAGCAAAAAGTTTCACTTACCAAGATTCATCACCAATATTGAATCATTAAATAAACAACCTAAACTGGATATTGAATACTAAGCATTACCACAATGTCGAAAAACCCCTTGCTTCCCTTGAGACTGGACAATTTAATCAGCCTACAGGAAATAAATACTGGAAAAGTTAAATTTAATGCTCAGTGAGTACTATTTTAACCTTCTTGTTTCAGCAAGATTTAAGATTTGTCTCAGAAGAGTTATCTCTTCTCAAATTAACTTTACTCTCCCCATCCTTTCTTCTACTTGTTTATGCAATTAACAACAAATAAAGCTGCAAAATCCTGTATCGAAATTACACTTCCACTGTCGTACATGAAACAACAACCCTCCTCTTGCTGTTAACTGGAAACTAACTTTTAGATTAAAGCCCCAAGTTTTTCCACTTATGACCATTTGTCTTGATTTTTATCCCATATTTTCATGACGCCGATGGCAACTTCTAAGTTCTAGCCACAGAACAGCGACAGTAGACAGTAGACAGTCCAGAATTAACGATGGAATTGGAGGCTTTACTACATAAATTAACCTGCCAGTGTCCTGCCACCTGCTCTACAGGAACTCCTCGGGGTGAAGCTGGGCTCTGTAACTCTGTGCGGTTCAGATTTTAAGTGATGTTTAAACCAGAAGTTTAACACTGTAATACATCATCTGGAAAGCAGAGACTGAGCAGTTATATTTGAAAAACAATTCCATCTAACACTTCTTAAATAGGAAGGTAAAGCAAATGCACAGCACATAACAGTGCAGATCAAACCCTGCAGAAAATAGCATGTGCATAGTTTAGCTCCACACAGGAATATGGTCTCTTCAGCCACTCTAAACTACCTCCAAATGCCACAGCAGATCTGGTGTGTGGATGTCAGTAGACCTTGGATACTCACAGGCCCACAAGCTCTTCTGAAGTAAAACATGAGCAGGTCTTACTAAGAGGAGCTTACAAATTGTGATCATGGGAGAAGCACTCTGTCTTGAAAAGGAAATGCTCAGGAGGCTCCGTTCAAATGCGCCAAAGTAGTTTTATTTCGTGTGAGTGGACGTAAAACGGCTGTTTTCTCCACGGTGGGGAGAATAAAGATATTTTCCCCTTATTTGTTCAGAAATAAAATTGTTGGGATACTCTCCACAAAATGCCACTTGTGAGGAAAATGAGACAGCTTGGGAACAGCTTACGCAAAGTGGAAAACTCGACGTTTTGACATGTGGCACAACTCTCCGTGCGGCTTTCCTGCTGCTGACAGGCAAGTCACGGAACAGCGTGTGCTAACTCCTGCTTTCCACAGCAGTGTCAACCCTCACTGACCAACCACGGCATGAGGGACAGTACAGAAATCATGTTTACATAGCACTTGGCTTGGCTTCTCTGTGTAGGGTTTTGCAGGCCTGAGTCATTCCTTTATAAAGTTTAGTTCTTCCTCAGCACTACTCTCTAATGATAATTATTCCCTCAACAGGGTTTGTGTGCTACCCATCAGGATGTGGAAAAGGTGATCAGAGCATCTCAAAACTAAAAAGACGAAATATGTTTTCTCCTTAATTGTATTAATTTTACATAGCAAAACATGGCAATCCCAAGTACCCTGGCCTCTGAAACACCAACAATGCTCAAAGTCACAAAGAACAGTAATGGGGAACAAGCCACGCATAAAAATGTTATCAGTGAAAGGTTCACTCAACCTTCAGCTCCACCTGCACCAAAAAGCACCAGGTTTAGTGAAATCTACAGAACAATTGTTTTCACCTGAGTTCCAGGACTGCTGATTAAAAAAAAAAAAAGCTTTAAAAGTTCAACCTGCAGTTATTTTTGTTGTTGTTGTTATTTGCAGCATTAAAAGGGGAAAACCTTTGGAGAACTTGAAGCACACCATCATGGCCTGTTTAACAAAACAAAAAGATGCCACTTGCATCTGGCAAAAACAAAGGTTAAATAAGTGGGAAGAAATAGCAAAGCATTAACTAAACACAGTTCTTTACACATAAAACCACAGACAATAGAAAGCATTAGCTGGGTGAATTCCTGGCTGATATATTGACTCCCAAAAGCATGACTTTAAAAGCTATCAATTTCTAAACCACTGCCTCCAAGAGGCTGAGAAGGTCAAGGACCATTTCTCCTAGTGCTCACAACAGCCTCATCCTTGTCAATGGAAAACCTGCTGGTTGACTAGTGAGCCTAAGGAAGAGATGCTCAGGCTAGGCCCAGTTTTTCAGAAAGAAAAAATACTGTGGTATTTTTAAAATAGGGGTTTTGGTGGTTTTTATTGGGTTTCTTTATTTAGATGGAGATACAGTGAAGGTGCATTTCTTTGGGTTGCTTAACCAAAAAACAATCCTATCCTAATATCCTCCCAGACAATTCCAAAATTAATATAATTTCTAAGAATTTGCAAGCATCTTTATCTTAGCAGCCATATCAGCATTCCTAGGAAATGCCACTCCATTTTGGTATGTTTTGTTATTTTTCACTTGTATCTTTGCTTTCTCCTTTGACAAGGAGAGAAAAAACTTCTTGCTCCAAGGCAGGTACTCCTCCCTTCTACACCGGGGGTAATGAATTGGACTGAAGGATGTATTTCAGAAGCTATGCCTGTAACAGTGGTCAAAAGCCTACTATTTAGAAGTACTTACAGTATTATTTAAGAAATATTTTCTTGTTATTAATATAATGTACACACATAAAATAAGATAGTGGAATCCAAATTGGGTACTTAAAGAATCAATTAACTTCAGTGACTCGTTACGTAAGAGTTTTTATATGAGTTATCAGCTAAGTCACATCACAGTCAGTATAACTTTTTTGAGAATACCTCAGGATTATCCAAAGTGAAGTTCTGAAATTTGACAGAAATTAAGAGTGCAACTTCCACACATAAATAGTTAAGAGTTTTCTACACTCCAACATGCGATATGGAAAATACGCCAGTTAGACTTAAATTCTAATTAAAAGGAGTAAAAAGCTGATTGCCAGAGAATGTGCAACTTGTATAAACAGATATTCCCCCATACTTTCACAGCCACTGAAGATGATTATTCACACAGACAATTCTAGGAAATCTATTTCAGCATATTTTATTATGGACTAAAAACTGAACCCACGCTCTACAACAATGGAAAAATTGTTAACAACATTGCCTCTAGAGAGGGCTGGGTTTGTGTTTAAGACTCTAATTAGCTGGTTTTCCATAACACTATTTTGTGCTGTTGGCTTCAGTGCTATCAGTTGTAATTAAAAACATGAAGTATTACAACCCACCTCTACAAATCAATTCCTAAATCATTGCAATGCAAGTCATTGTTGAAGTATATATATCTTAAATATTACAAGTGTTATCTACGTTCCATGGGCAATCATAATTCTCCTCTGATTTTTCTTTCTAAAGCAGCCTTGCCTTTCCAATCCTGAAAATAAAACACTTAATTGCCTGTGTCAGACTGAGTGTCACTGCTGCTTCTGCCACTAACTAGAAGTCTAAACAACTCCATGGTCCTAACAGACTGTGGAAAAAACCTACTCAAAAACTATTGCTTAAAATTAAAAGAATCACAGCCTTCTAAGTGCAACCATATTGCCTGCTCCTCCACCAGGAAGAGAGACCCCTGTAACAGCATCTAAGGACAAAGCAGATGACATTTTCATCCTTGCCAAGTGCTGCAGGACCACTGTGTGCTGCCTCCAGGTCACAGTGGCCCAGAACAGAGGGTTTGTTCCGTTAATTCAGTGTGGTGAGGACACAAGTAAACTCTGCAGCCTCCTCCCTGCCCTCTCCCCATGTTCATTATTCAGACACACGTTTCTGCAATATAAGGGCCAGGTCATGCTACTCTGTGCCTGTACAAGCAAGTGCAGATTCTACACAGCTTCTTTAAAAATTCTAAATGACTGCGACCCAAAAAATTTGCAAAACTCTGCAAATTTTGATGGAGTTTGATAGGATTTTTCATAATCATACTGTTTCAATACTCCAATGGCTGGACAAACAGAAGTTAAAGACCTCTATGCTCCCAGTTCCATACAACACTTTTTTGATTTACAGCCTCAGAAACTGAAAAAGATCCAAAAGCCTATTCTTTCAAGAAGAGAAGAAAGCAAATCAATACCTATTCTGCCTCTACAAATTCAGGTCCTCCAAAACAGAGGGTCAGTATAATGAAGCAACTGACTGAAGTAAAAATGAGGCTCCATGTGCCATTTATTCCCAAAGATGATCCAGTATGCATATGTCGTACTTTTCAGCAATGCTTGTTTGACAGTAATATGGAGGCTACTGGAGAGTTTAAAGTCCATGTTGCCTTGTACATACAACTTCTTACTGGATTGTGTTTTAACCTGCCCCCTACGACTGCCTTTTCCACATCCTGCTTCCAGGAAATGAGTGCTCCTGCTGACAAGCTCGTGCCCGCTAATCTCAGCTAAAAAAGACAGGCTGCCACTTCGTACAAAAGCAGCGAAACAAGATCTGAAAGGTCCTGCCCTCAGGAGAAGCACTTGTTCCTCCCCTTTCCATACACCAGCCTGGGAATGGAGCAGAGCAGCCCCAAATCCAGGGAAAGCGCTGATGCTGGCACAGGGCATGGAGAGCAGCAACGCAGGAACTCAGAAGCATGTAATAGGGAGCAGGGAATGCAAGTCCCTGAGTAAAACCAAGCACTGAGGTCTCCCACTCCCCTTCAGATGTTCCAGATGTGCCTTTCATACCAGGCAAAGCATGGGATAAGAAACAGACTCTGCAATTCCTTGCAATCCTCTGTAAGAGCACAAATTTAGAGCCCCTGCCCTAGTCTTTCTTCCAGCATTTCTTTGTCTTCTTGTTCTGCAGAGAGGAAGAGACAACAGCCAGATATGATGGGTATGTGACTGGTCTATGGACTTCTTCCCACATACCACCAAAGGATTTTTCTAATAGACTCTGTTTTCTGACATTTGTTGGTTTGTTTTTGTAACTGACCTTTCATACATGGCAGATGGGGTTCAGGAAGGAAAGACCATGAGAACTGCAGTACTCTTTCAAAGCAAAGACCCACTAGGCCTAAGATCCTACTTCTAACAGAGGTGTGAAAAGATGGCCAAGAACAGGATAACCAAGCACAATATTCCCAAATAGTTACTCTTATTCATACTCCACATATTTTCAGTTGCCTTTAGTTTCTAAATAATCCCCAGTAACTTTCTCATCCATGAACTCATCCAGCTTCTCCTTAAACCATAAGCAACTGCAATACCATTTGGCAACAAGTTCCACATGCCTTGTGCTCATTGCACAGCAAGTCTATCTCCTGCACACTTCAAACCTGGCACTGGCTCTATTTATGCAGGTGTTAGAAGTTTTATTTTTTATTACACTCCTTAATAACTTATTCAGAACGTAAAATGATTACAGTCCTCAGCTTTACCAAGCTGTGTTCAACATAATGATATTACATCTGCCACTTGGCACACCAAAACCATTTCAGCCAACCATTTACACCATTAGTAATTCACCTTTTTCATTCTTCACAAGGTTTTGGAAATAATGGTTTTATCTGAAGGCCAAATATTTACATTTCCAACAAGAAGATTGTACGAAGGTTTGCTGTAGCATTGATCTCTCCAGTTGAGAGGTGGGGAGCATTCACATGATTTTTTATATCTCTACCCAAAATTCCACAGAAATGAGCTCATCACTGACCTTCCCTCAGCAGACTTTTTTGCTATGTGCCTTACATATAGCAATTACATTAAAGATATTTTCACATCTTTTCCATCTTCAGTTTTGACATAAGAGTTTGCTTTTTTTTTTTTTTTTTTTTTTCTAATTTGCAGATTGTCAATGGTACAGACCTTATCCTGGAAGGCATCAGATGCAAAATATGCAAATGGAAAGACCTCCAGAAATGCTCCACTTAAGGAAAGACAAGTGAGCCTGATACACCTTCAGAAGAAAAAAGGCACTAAATGTAATCAGCTTAAATTCTTTCGGTACTTTTAAATTCATTAGTATTTCCAGGTAGTGCTACAAGTAATGCTGAAGGGCTCTTGGAGAACAGAGGATCTTGGGTAAAGCAAGTATTTGCTATAATTTGATTCTGATGAGAACAAAATAGATGGAATTGTCTGGAATATATTTATAGCAAAAAGACTTTATTAATCACAGCTTTTTGACCTGATCATCCTGGCATACAGGTATGCAACTTGTCTCTACATCCTCTTCTTTAACTGATGACAACAGGAGAACAAATTAATTTGAATATGAAAATGTTACTTAATTAAGAAAACTCCTGTTATTTTCCTATTGCAGGAAACAAATTTTATCTAACAAGTATGAGATAAGACTTTCACGTATGTAGAATTTTAACATATTAAAGAACTTTACTTGAATATTTATGCTCAATTTTAGACATGAAAGTTGAATAATAGCATATAAAGACAGCTATATTTCAATAAAAATATTAATTTTTATAAATACCTTTTAATATGTGCAACTCTTCTTCATGAATAGTTGATGCCATCAATATGCAATTTATTTTGAGTATATTAAATATAAAACCAAAGTTTTTTGTTTAATCTTTTGAAAAAAGACTATCATGACTTGCCTTTCCCCAAAATTTCAGACCTATCAACCTCTCTGGCAAAGTCAATGTAATGAACACAGTTAAAAAATCTATTTCTATTGATCCATCTACACCTTTTTTCAAAGCAAAAATATTCCAATCATGGAATGATCTAATAAGAAACAGAAAGAAACATGTTAATAATTAAAATTAGTCTTGTGAGTCAAACCAATACAAACAGTCTAATCAACTAGCAATAAGTAAATAAGAATTACCGAAGGAGTGGGCCAGTTTAAGTTCTGGTTTTGGACATTCATGTTAATGTTCTGTTCAGGAAAATGAGCAATTCAACCCAATGCTCAGAGCTCCATCCTCCAGTCTTTTGCACAACACTGAAACTCATACAAACCCAAGATTCAGATTACAAAGAGGCAGATTTCTTCTCTGCTGTCAACACTTCTATATTTGTGTTGGTTGGCTTGACTCCTTGATCTCCAAGAAATCGTCCCAAAGACTAAAGGCAGATACACAACCGGAAGAGCAAAGAATATTTAAGGAGCAGAATTGCTCAGTGGGAGCATGTAGGTGTTTGTCTGCAACACTGAGATTCTGATGTTTTATTTTCAAGCCTCTTTTCTAGCCTGAACAGGTTAGATTTAAAAACAGGCCTTAAAGCAGCATGCTATTTCAACTGAACGGATGATTCTAATCATTAAATGACTGACCAAAGTTGTTGAAGTTGTACTTTTGGCATTCACCTGAAAGTAAGCAAAGCAAACCAGATAATTTTATACCATACTTTTCTTTCTTTTTTTCTTTTTAATATATGTTTCTTGAAAGCAAGAGAAGAGTTGATTTGATCCCAACACAATATTCAGCCTGTATTGTGTCAGGCAGACACTTCTTCCCTGATGGATGGTCTAATCCATGTTAGAACATCTCTGATACTGGAAATTAGGAAAGGAAAATTCTTTGCTCTTCGTGGTTACCAGCATTTCAGTGCAAATCCCTTCTGGTATGTGTATTCTACCACAGCAACATTATTCCACACGTTCTATCAAAAGTCTTCATGACACACTCCCAGATTTAAGAGGAGACAAGTTCTGGTATCAGAATATCCACCTGAAAACTGATTTCTGACATCCAGTGCAATTTATATAACATACACTTCAATCAAACAGGGACTTAAATCAAACAGGGAAAAATACTGTAACACTTTTGAAATTATCCCAGCTCAGTGCAAGGGTCTTTTACTACAGATTAAGTACTGGTTTTTCAACATATTTGTTCTGATCTCACTGCATGGATAAAGGATTGCTGTGGCACACCATGTATTTCAGCCCATTTTCACCCCCACAGAGTTTGCAGATAATGCTCAGATGCAGATTACTATGCCAAGTAGGTGGAAGAGAGTTCTAAGTGTTTACTCTTAGTAGACTTAGTGTCCAGTTAAGTGAAGTGACATCTTCCAGCTGAAGTGGAAACTCTAGCAAGACCTGTATCAGCCTAATGAACAGCATTACACACCTGCAACATTTGGGACAAATGCAATCAGCAATATTTTTCTTCCTTCTTGAGTCATTTCCATCATTAAAAATAACTCTAAAAGACTGATTGTTTCCTAAATTAATTCTTCAACAGATTCATCACAACAGATGGTTTGTTCACTCCCCAACACCAGCTTCAAGCAAGGGAAAGACAAACAGCAACAGCGCAGTAACCACATATATAATGTCTTGGAGTACCTCCTAAATTGGAAACTCAGGACAGAAAAAAGTACCACAAATATTAACAGGGCCAAACTAATGTCAGTAGAATCCAGCAAACCTGTCACATCACCTTGGAAATATATTATTTTGCTAAGAATCCAAAACTTCTTTAAGTAACACAATTTATTACCTCAAATCTTATTATAAAACCCAACCAGCAAATCCTTCTATGATGCTTTGTAACGTGCACCTTATGTCGTCTGAACTTTAAAAACTTAAAATCAAAATTACAATCTTTTATCTGACTGCTTTGCAGAGACTAGAATTCAACTGGAGTTGTATTTTCTGTTATGCTAAATATCCCACATCTAAATCCCTTCATATTTTGAAGTGGAAAAAGGCCAAAAGACAGTCACAAGCTTCTGAAACTCATTTCTGGAAACAGAAAAAATGTCTTACTTTTTAGATTCAGTGAAACATTTTGTTCTAGATGTACATATATATATTTTAATACAAGCTTATGCTAGCAAAAATCATATCTAGGAAGCTGTTTTAGATCCAACCATGTCACGCTAAGACAGTTTTAGGTTTTTTCCCCTAAAAGAAATTCCCCATCAGCTACAACTCTCTTTCCATCAGAACTTCGCATTTGATTGCACAACCTTCTCCTAAAGGAAAAGCAGTCCTCCAGTACTTTAAACTGTAAACATGCTTCCAGGCCACTGGAAAACCTGTTGACATTACTGTTAAAGAAAAGAAATAAACACCTTTCCTGTCTAACATAACCTAATCTGTTGAATTTCTGTGCAAGGCATTCTGGAATTCAGTAAAATAGTTTCCAAACAAAAGCCAACATTGGAATGAGGATTTGTGCCTCAAAATTACACCTTCCATTATACTTAGGATACACACATTTGAAAGATCCTGCAGCCTGGTCCCAATAGGATCAGCCATTATACTTGTATAATTTCTTTCCATCTGTAATTCAGTGCATTAGGTAATGAGCTCTGGAAATTTGTAAAATGTTTTTTTTTTTTTAACTGCTTTAAATCACATCAGAGACAACTGACAAAACTGAATAACCTGCTTACTATTTCACAAAGTATTTCCATCCAATTATGAGCCCAACAACCATTTCATAGCTCTGGTAAAAATAAAAAATGATGAAGCCACAGAATAAAACCCAAGCCCATAAAGCTCTACTGTATTGTATTTGGCTTATTTCTTTCAGAGAGATTAACAAGAGCTACACAATTTACAGCTACTTAAACACAACTCTCACTGCATAAATAGCCAACATCACTGTTTCACAATGTTGACAATAATTTCTATCACAAAAGAGATATGATCCAATCTGCCAGTATTTGCCATTCAAAGGATCTGGCATACTGCGATGTCTAAAATGAACCTGCAAACGAAAAAAAAACAGCAAAGTTATACATGTTTTGTTTTGTTACACAGCAGGGAAAAAATCTGAGTTTACAAAGTATTTTCAAAGCAAGTCATCATACAGTACTTTTTTCCACAAGACCATCTGGAAAAATCCCTGCCCTAAAGAAGAGAGATCTCTTTTCTGCCCATGTCAATTGTCAGAGCACACGAACTCTCCGCCACTGGATTTCCAAGGAGACACTTGTTTTGATGCTGGGAAGGCACCAGCAGGGAACAGTTGGAGACTCCTGAGGATTTGCTTGATCTGTGTGCAGTCCCCAGGGATCCTGGGTGGCAAGCAGCAGCAGCAGAGCCACGGGAGCAAGCAGCTCAGGGAAGGCTTTTCTGCAACACCTCTGCCTGTGAAAGGGCCACACATCCCATATTCTACAGCCCTTCGCTTGCCATGGCTGCAGCTCTCCGAAAAACTCCTTGAAACCAAGCCCCCCACCTTGCATGTAGTTACATCCAAGTAAAGCAAATGCATTTGAGAGCTGAAATTTAGAAAAACTCAGAAGTGGATGCAGCCCAAGCCCAGCCCCTGAGCTCTCATCCTCAGCAGTGAAACCTCCAAGCAACTCAAAGCCTTGTTGTTTCCAGAATTCTCCTTTTCTCCACCACTCCACCTTGTTGGTTTTTTTTATAATACACAACCCAGAAACCTTCTAGACAACAGGCCTTCAGCCACAGACACAGGCACCTGCAGGAATGAGATCTGCAACCTAAGCAGGGATTATACAGAATTTCTGTCCACTGTTATTTTTGTCTCATGGCACTCAGGATTTTTGGAATGGCTGAAGTTGCTCTTTGTAGCCTAGTTTATTTCTGATCAACCTTTCTCCTGTGTTCCGGAGAATTTGTCCAACAGTGTTGTCACAGTATCAGCACAGGGTAAAAAGCTGAGCTGTCACTCTTACTCCTAGTTTTAGATCTCCACGAGACTCAAGCAATGGGACACTCACTCACAGCACACACCAGAAATTTTACATTCATTTACACTGGGGAACCACTTTTTAACAACCTTATAATATTTTGAGAACTCCCTTTGTGCCAAGATTGTTCACACAGAATGAGAGTTTCTTTCTGTATATGCAAGAGCCTTGGTTTGTGTTTGTACAGAAGCTGTGCCTGAATTTTAATGCTTTACAAGCCTTGTTATGAAATGTCTGTTCATTTGTACTGTATGTACCTTTTTTCCCCCTCCTAGGAAACCACACTCCAGCTCATCTGCAGGAGTGAAGACACCCACCTGAACTCCTCCCCCGCAGCCTCCTCAGTACAGCTTTACAAGTTCCCACCTTGCATCTCCTAAATTCCCTGAGAAGGTGATAGTCTCTGCAAATAAGAATGTGTAAGCTGAAACTCTAGATTTTGTGTAACCTTCAACAAGTTCCTAAAACCTGTAACTGACACACATTTCTCTGACAAGAAAATACCAGTAGAAAAGTAACTTTCAATTAAAATTCTCATTTTCACAAGGGATTTTTTTTGCAACTTATCCTAAAGCCCTGACCATTATTTCTAATATAGTGATTACAGAGTATGAAAGGCTTGAGGTACCTCACATTTTTCAGTGGTATTCTACTTGCCACTCCTTCAGAGAGGCAGACTTTTTGAAACAGCAAGGAAAATGGGGAAAAGAGAACTCTAGTCTAGAGTTAACATTCTTGCAACCAATCCTTTCAACTCGACTCACTCTCGTACGTAATGCTTGGGGTAACAGTACAAGGTGCACTGTCTGCAGGCCAGCACGGGCCCTGCCAGACCAGAGAACAGAGACTTTCCATTACAAGATCCACAAAAAATACGAACCTTCATCAGCTCCTCCCTTTTCTCCCCTCTGTTCCCACCCAGGCCATGCCCAGCCTTGCTTTACAAAGGGGATGATTCCTCATCCCTCATCTTTTCCACTACAAGTTTCCACTACCGAGCAAAGTTACCCAATTCTAAAGGAGGTCTCCTTTCTCATTCAAGGAAAGGGAATAAAAACCTTGATAGCTGGTACATTCTGCATCCTTTTGAAACATCTTATTTTACGGAAATATGTTATTTCCAGCCAACCCATTCTTATTGTTCATTTAGAATACAACCAGCTTTTTTATTGCAAAATAACACTTATTGAGAAATAGTCCTTTAGCAGATTTCATTCTTTCGCTATTTTTCACCCAGCCCAAATGCAAACACACAATAAATAAGCTATAATTTTGGTTCTAAAACAGCTGTCATCTCATAAAAACTTGCTGCTCACAAGCAATGTTTGTTGCACATTCAATCCTATAAGGATATAATACACATAATTATGCTATTGTTATTAAGGCAATCATAACAGATACCATATGGACTTTAAAGTGGCTTTGAGAACCATTTTTTAATAAACGCAACATTACTGACACATTTTGGAAGAAAAATCTATTCCCGAAACTGCACACTATTGTAACATATACAGCTTACTCTTTTTGGGGTGTTTTTACAGTGTGTGCACTGAGAGTAACAATACAACTCATAGCTTCTATTGAGATCTCACTTTCAAAGGCTCTCCAGACTCACTGCACATCATGTTTTTAATACAACAGTGACTGCATGCCAGAATTCAATGCTCCTGCAAATATGCCAACTTGTAGCTACTTTCAAAATGAGCTACTCACTAGGAATTAGTGCCAGGGTAAATCAATGGCACATTCAGCTAGATGTCCCAGCTCTGCAAAATGAATTATACGCTATATACAGTCCTTTTGTACATGTCTGTTTTTTTTGCATCTTTATCAACGAAAGCTGAAAAGAGTAGAAATGAAGTTCCAGAAGGCTGTAAATTATCCAGCAAAGGATTAGCAGAACAGGAAGCAATTTTGTCTACCTGCGTGTTTAAAAACTGGATTCATGTATTAGAATAAATTCTACACTGTCTAAACCATTTCACCCCTTCTCAAAAAACGCTGCTTTCTTTGGATTGTTCCCACTGTGACACACACAGAGCGGCGGGATGCTGGGAGCTGCACCAGCAGCCTACTAATAGCTGAGTGCTGGGTTGTTGGGATAAAAAAAAAGTCACTTAAGTTGTAACAGCTAATGGGTGGTAGAAAATTGGGGGCAGCAAAACTGAACTTTTGAATGCTCAAACGCAAATCTGCTACTTGCTAGCTGCAGCTGGTATGGACACGAGACAGAACCAAAAACTAGGAGGCGGATCCCACATGCTTCTGTACGTGGGACTGTTAGACTGGGAAAATGGGAGGCCTGGGAAGTGGGAAGGAAGGGAAGATGCTGGTTAGATCCTGGAGCTCAGGCTCATGCATGGGGACGGATATCAGGAGCTACCTGTGAACCTGACTTTCAGTCCCACTTCCTACAACCAAGATCATCCTTGTGGGGAAGGCCACAGATCATCAAACAGGGTAAAGTCTCTCATATTTTTGGTTTTTAAACTGCAGTATCCAGAGATACTATGTATGATAGGGGTTTTGCCCCCATTTAAAAAAAAAATAAGTTTTTCACTCATGACATGGAGGTCATCTCCATTTCTTTAAAACAAAAAAGCACTGCCAAGTGCACACTTGACCAATCTGCAATGCTCTTATTGCAAAATCCAGTAAGCCTCAGGGCTGTCCACTCTTATGAACAGCAGATAAATTTTAGAAATACTTGAACCTTGTGGAGTTGTGTTTGTGAGGAAGAAGCCTTCTCCACAAGGCTAAACAACAATTTGCAGAAGAAGTCTCAGCAGCCTGTGTCCCATTTATAAAACCTTCTTATTCAGTACCCTTTCATTCCCTTCAGACATTAAATTTTCCATCCACATCTCAAAAGTGCAACCAATTCTACAAGTTGTGTGCAGTTGTTCCATGTGTTAATCATCTCCTCCTACAGAACCAGCTTCCTTTATCTACTACAACCTCAGAGAAACATGTCTAATTCCACCTGACTTCACCATTCAGAGATAGTATATCGTATTTATTTTCATATGGATTATGCACAGTGCCTTAGGTGCTTATACTATGGGCATTTTATAAGTGTGAACTTGATTGATTGGTCACAAGACTGTTTTGGATAGCTGTAAAATGGATTTGGCCCCCAGCCACGGTTTGCTCAGCACAGATATACTGTAGGACTGAGATAATTTCAAGAATTCATAACACATATGCTAAGAAATATTACAAACCCGTATTTGTACGGTTGGCATTATACATGCATCACTAAACATTTCTCAATAGCAGTGCATACTACAACATATAAGAGAATTCTGGCTGGATATTTATGAGGAAAGAAGATGTATGAAAATGTGTTTTCAATAACTGGTGTGAAGTCAGCCCACTCTGTGCTGATTAGATGCAGTGGCAGTTCAGAAACAGCCTTATTCAGCATAATACGAAGCAATCACCCGCTGTACACAGGCTTGAATTGGAAGCTTCATGCTTTATGCTGAGTGACTAAATGCAAAAAAAATCAAGATGACTGCATTAATTGCCATCTTCTTCTTGAATCCAAAAAGAAATCCAACATCTAACGCCACCTCTCCACCTGGATTCTTTTTCTCGAGTGCTGTTTCAAAAAATCCCCTTTGTAAGATTAGCTCACTATAATAACATCATTTTTATCAAAGTACAAAGGTACCACCCTTCTAGGAAGCCATCATTTTTATATAAACTATACAAGCTTGATATTAAGATTGTTTTCATATGCAGAATTGTATCTTCATACCATTTTATGCTTCTCTTTCTTGTAAATTGCAAAGGAGCCCTTGTGTAAGCTGGTATTTCTATTCTTGAAATCTGGTCTTTAAGAGTCTTCAGTTTTGAAAGAAGTGGACTGTTTTCAAGCAGTAAGTCATCAGCATAAATATTTCACATACTAGATAAAAATAAGGTTTTCCTAAATAGCCATAACTTTCTAGGGTTTTAGAGCTCCCCAGTATTGAACTGGTAACGACAAAGACTGTAGCCATTAAAGCCAACCTTGTGATATATCATCCACTATTCTATTTCTACTTCAGATAATAGTTAAACCAATACATTTCACTTAAAACATGCAATTCTTTTGTTCTGATGTATTTGCAAACTACTACCTGTAACAATGTGGAAATATTACAGCCACCTTGATATGCATGGTCTGGGTTCATACAAAAGTTTGAGAAGGAATTTATTTTTAATCTTTATGCTTTGAATAATCCTTTCTATACCAACTCACACATACAACTTTATTGCTAGTATAAAGCAAAGCATTTAATTCAGATGAGGACTAGGTAAGCATTGTGGACAGTCTTACTTGTCTTTGCAAAAGCATGGCTCCAATCACAAACAGCAGGAAATTCTCTCATTAGCCTCTAAACTTTGGACGTAGTAATTTCACAAACCTCAGCCAAGAAGAAAGCAGCATTTGTCCATGCCAGATACAAGCACTTCTTCCTAAATATCATTTTAAGTCTGATTCTCTTATCTACAATGAAATAGGCCAGATCTTTTTCTCCTGCAATAAAGGCTAAAATAATTTTCAGGTACTGTCTCCAAAAAGTTCTGCTGGACACCACTGAATCAGCAGCACTAAGAAGAAAACACCTTTTTCCTCTTTGAGACAGCCCTGATGTTAACTTAGAAATATTCTTGCAGGCTGATTCACTACAGCACCAAAGCATATGTTCACCTTTAGGAGTGCACAACTGACGTAAATGAAAAAGGCCCATGTTAATGGTTTGCTGGATCAGGTCCTAGTCCACAGTTGGTTACCCACTTAATCTGTTGCTGATCCTCTGTGTGCTCACAGGGGCTTAGAAGATGGCATGGGAAAATAGGAATAAAAAGATACAGAGACAAGATGGACCATTATGACAGTTCACTGAATCATCAAGAGCGTGGCTTATCAACCACAGACAACAGTTAAATCAATCAAAATAGGGTTTGGGGATCAATGAAACCATATTGCTGGAATCATGCTGTTAACTGGCACCTGAACATAAGTTAACACAATTAAGCTACCACAGTTCAGGCTACCAATAATGTTAAATTTCACTCCTTGGACTGCAAAGCTTTTTTGACTGTCTTCTTTTTAACTTCCTTAAGTTAAGTTGATTTTTAAGGCAATCCATTAAAGTCAGAAAGCATATTTTTCTCCCCTCAACAAAGAACATCCTTAGTGGCACGGCAATGTCACTTTGCCAACAATTAAAAAGGCCTGATTTATACAGTCTTTAGTATCAGTGCATGGGACAATGAAATGCTTCCAGAAAATCACACGATTTTGTATTTTCTGTCTCCAGGGAAAGCCACAGAGACATGGGCCAACACAATTACATGCCATTTACAAAATGAAACATGGCACTTGATAATGAAAGAATATCTTCTAGGTAGGATGCTTGCTAAGTAGGTCCAAGCTGTCAAAGCATCAAAGACATCACCTTTTCCTCCTGTCACTCAGAGTACTGGCAACCCATGCCCATTAACATGAGAACAGAGATACTGCTGAAGTTAAAAAAAAAAAAAAACACTGGAACCTTTTGGCTTTTGCAGTATGAGAGAGTCCACCAACAAGAGTTTGGTGGAGACATGCTAAGGTTAACTTTTTTACTTGTGAAAGTAATAATAACAAAACATTTTTTAAAACTTCAAATCAGACATACAAAATTATAGAATTGTTTCAGTTGGAAAATACCTGCAGGATCTTTCCACTGAATTCCCCAATTAATTAACCTTCAATACCTTGGCAACTAGCACGCTTCATAGGATCATGAAATGTTTTGGGCTGGAAGGTACCCTAAAGAACATCTTATTCCAAACTCCTGGCATGGGGAGGGACACCTTTCACTTGGCCAGGTTACTCAGGGCCCCATCCAGCCTGACCTTGAACATTTCCAGTGATGGGGAAGATTTGCTAAAATTTTTAATGAGAGCAAAATTTTCAGCTCACGTTGTAGACCTGGAGAGGGAAAACAAAGGCAGAAATTCTAAGACAGAAAGGCAGGGGAAAGAGAAGGCAGTATTTTGAAGTCCTACACTTCAGCATATGCTGGTGATAGCTTTAAACAGGTAGAAATTTAAAAGAAGTTTAAAAGAGAGATTTAAAAATAATCATTGGAAGCAGTAACAAGATGCTCAAGCCTTTCAGCTACCCAGCCAGCCACTGACAGCATCTGGTGTCTTCCCTGATGAGACAGCACTGAATCCTGTGCAGGGTGGCCTGAACCAGGCTGCATCCAAGGACAGCCACTGTGCTCCCTGAGCTGAGGTTTCAAATAGTTACATAAGGCCTTCTTAAAATATGTGTGCATATTAATGAAGTGGTATAATCCTCATATACATTTTTAAAACTGCACAAAAATTAATTAAACTAGAATTAGGGTGCATTCTTTCCCTCTCCCATTATTTTCACTTTGGCTTCCTCAGGTGATCCTAAACCCAGCAGAAGTATCTTTGAATGGGCCTGATGCACTCATGAAGGCTTGATGCACAGTCCTCTGGATAGGGCGTATCCATTGGACAACTGACGGATGAATGCCGACAAAGTGGCCCTCCCCTAAAATATCACCTGATGATGTTTCTGAGTTCTCTGCTGGAGACAAGAGTGGGGAGGCAAGGTAAAAGGCAAGCTTTTTAAAGAGAAACAACATGGCTTGGGCAGACCAGCAGTGCAGCAGCAGTTGGGTCACTCTCATCATACACTTTGAAGAGCTGATGAAAGCTGCAGCATCCAGGGGAGTTCTGAACATAAGCTTTTCAATACTCGTTCACTCAGGGGACACACACTAACAGCCTAAATATTCCTGCTTCCCACTTCTACGTACGGCTGCCAACAAAGATGGACACTGAAGGCGATGTAACGCCACACTCCACACACTTCTCATCACAAGTTACGCACCTGGCAAAATCGAGTTGGGGGGGGGAACAACGGGGTTTGAGAGTGAAGACTCACCTTTTGTCTTAAAGGTTTTAGAGGGAAAGAGGGAAAATATCCTCTTAAATCTGCCATTTCTTCTTCCCCAGACAAGCTACTCTTTTGCTCCTGCCACACAGCTCTTCTCTGTGCTCACAGCACATATCTTACAGGCCTCAAAATCCTCTTCCTCCTTTTAAGAATAAATCTTCAGTAGGTCTTAAAACTGAAAGACCCACTCTGACAGACATACTCTGATACACCTAGTGTGGTTAATGAAGTTAAATCCCACAGTCTGGAAGGAAGCAGCTGCCCTGGAACAGAGGAACAGCCCTGCGGTCTCTCTTCATTTAACTCCTGGTTCCCCAAAGCTCCTACGTTTGTTTTGGCCCAATACCGTCCCCTTTGGTACAAGTACAAAGACTCTGTATCTCCAGACTGGCTACTCTGGCTTGAGCTGCAGCTGCAATTCAGATTTCTATTTTAAACTTGGGCTAAAACCTGTCATCTTTTCAGGGAGCACAGCAGCAAATACATCAAAGTGTTCATGGTCTTCCGTTAACTTTCCTGCTATTTGCCCTAAAGGACATGTCTGCTCCAAAACTGTCACGATTAACTTGGACAAGGGGGAGAGTTGAAGGCTACAGAAGCATCTTAGGAGAAAGAAACCCATGATAAGTCCCAAGATGTTCTCATGGGAGCACAGAAATAGTGCACTAACAGTAACAGGGGTGTATCTCTGCTCCAAACATCAGCACGCGGATGCTCAGCCCTGGGTTCCTCCACTCACAGCCTCAGCTCCTCCAGGGAAATACACATCCTTGGTACTTCAGGCAATCTCTGCAAGGCAAATCCCTGGCTGCCTTGACTGGAATACAGCCGTGCTGCTCAACTCTGAGCTTAATTTAGGAACCAGTTTAGGATTTCAGTTCAGCTTTATTAGTGAAGTTGACAGACTGAGAAGAACTCGCACAAAGCCATGGTCTCCAAGCCATGGCTCTTGTAGCATGGAGGTAATTTTATTGACAAAATTGTTTCACAAGCCGAGTAAACTGTGGTTTAGGTGAGCATTGCTTACTGCTGCTGTTTTCCCCTCCAGAGTCATCAGAAAGTGATAAGCCTTTTAATGACAGTATCCTAAAACTGCAGCTACTGTGATTGACAGAGGAAACCCATTCCCAAAAAGCCTTCACCTCAGACAAGAAAGGTATTTATATGGACGCTTGCTAGCTTATAAGAAAACACAAATATACTGACAAAAGTGTTTTCCAAATCAAGCTAATGAATACCAAAACTGCAAGCAAAATAGATGATCTGGGGGAGAAAATTTAAAAGGAGGGTGGGAACAGAAGGCATCAGGCACTGAGTTGCAGGGATGGCATACAGGGATGTTTCTGCACAGTTAAAGATTTTAAAAACAACTGGTGGGACAAACAGTAACCCAGCTAATCCTTGGTACTGGCACGCTGCCTATTTTGAGAGAGCAGCAGCTGGTGAATCTGACGTAAGTCTCTGCATCCAAAGCAGGAACTTACTGTAATGAAACCACAGCCCACACTGGAAAAAAAGACTGTAAACTCGAAAAAAAAATTTAAAAAAAAAATCAGGATCTCAATACACTAAGTGCTACATTTCCATCCAAGTAAAATTAACCACAGCATGTCACAATTAGGCCAATTCAGGAAAAAAAGCCAAATCATCCCCCAAATCAAAACCATCAGTTGGACTGAACTTAGTATTAAAAAATAAATAAATAAAAAAGCCAAAACAAGGTGAGGATTAAGAAATTATAAGCCTTGCATCTTCTTCAGTTTGAAAAGTACAAATCTAAGACCTTAAGTGGCATAAAAACACCATTCCAGAAGCCTGAGGCACTAGGCATAACCACATGGCTGGAAAAAATAGGCACATTAGTGAACCACCTAATTCAGGATCCAGTTACTCTTCACCCCCATTGGGGCACTGCAAGAATGTCAGTCCCTTTATCTTGGCACCTTCTGATAAAAACGTCCACACCTCTCTCTCCCCCTCATTCCCTCCCTCTCCCTGGCCTCAGAGGAGGGCCAGGTTCACGTGAGGCTCTGAGCAGATAATCTCTGCATTTCCCTGACTAACTGGTTTCCAGGATTCTTTTTTCCTTTCTTTCAGAAAATATAATGGGAGACCAAAAAAAGGGTTTGAGGAACACAGTGCTTTTTAATCTTTCTCTTAGCTGTTTGATAATAATTAGCATGGGAAGAAATTACCATCTGCATAATGGTAGGAGCAATCACACAACGCCCCTGAATTTCATTTCAGGAATTCCAGTTGCTGCACCTGGTAAGGGTAATGGAAGGTGCCGATTTCATGGACAAAAAGCCCTTAAAAGATCTTTAAATGGGCTGAGAGGCACACGAAGGGGTGAAGAGGGTTATATTTCATTTAGGGATGATAGAAGAGGAAGTCATCAGGTCATTAAATCGTTTAATTTGCTCTATAAGCAAATGAGTGCATAAACACCAGAGTTCTGGTCATATTATCTCTGACTGACCTTCAGTGTCAAATATGCTCAGTTTAGAAAGAAAATGTTTTCTTTTGTCTTTAAGAGCCAGCCTTGTAAAAATAGCTCCGGAGCTGAAAGTCAAGCTGTGTTCTTTTTTGTTCATGCATCACCATAGAAATTGGTGATGGAAAACTTATTAGAAATTGTCACTGGAGTCAGCAGATACCGGCTTTCAATAATCTTTGGCAGCGCCGTCGAGTAAGAAAGGGGATGTTTTCCAGATCAGAACTCCTCTTGAAACAACCAGATTGTGCCTCCAGGGCTGTGCGTGAAGCAAGGGCACGGAGAGGGGCTGTGCAAGATAAGCGGGGGGGATGGGACTGAAATGACTCGCTGTTTTTTCCCCTGGCTAGCAGATCCTCAATGCCCCCGCCCCAGCCGCCGGCAGAATGCGGTCACGTTGTGATGCTGGGATGAGCTGTCGGCTTGCCAGGAGCTCCCTGCCTTCTCCTGCGCCAGCCTCAGCGCTGCAAATGTGGCTCTGAAAACACAAGAAGCGCTCTGAAAATTTTAGCTGCTCTCATCAACCACTCGTGCTTCTTAACCCCTCGCTAATTCCCTCCTACACCACAGCCTGTGCTGCACATCTCAGGGAGATGAACCTCAATTTGCAGCAGGAACTCTGCTGAAACCAGATCGGCCTCACTTGATTCAACCTCCAGACTGTCTTGATTCCAAGCCTACTTCTGCTCAGTGTTCAAAATCTTCACAGATTTCTCTGTGTAGCCAGAAGAACCAAGTTCAACACAGAAACTAAATCTGTCCTACTTTAACATCTTTCATTTCCAGCATTTAATTCCTAGCTTTTAATGCATGAGAACCAGCACTTCTCTAAATAAGCTTCTCCACTGCTTTTATAGACTGTACATCGTTGATCCAGGCTTTCCCAGTGCCATTTGCTTTGGGATCACCATCATCCAAAGAGAAAGTTTGCTACAGAACAGCAGTGGCAGAAGCAGCTCCAAAAGGGAGTTTTGGGAAGCATTACAGATCCAGCCCTGACCCTTCTCTTCTCCTCCCATGTAACACAGTAACTTCTCAGGTCTAAGGAAAATTCATGCAGCTCCCAAAGGAGACACACTTCCTTCCCTGAAGAAAAGGCAGCTGGAAGTCTCCATTTAATTTCTGAAATGCTTTACATACCACGAATGTTATGCATCTCACATTTTGACTTTAGTAAGTTATTATATCATAATGGAAAAACATCATAAATATTACATTGAAAACAAACATAGAAGTATAATTTAAAACCACTGACTCAAAACTAGCTGCCTTGGAACTCCCAGGCCATGGGGCCACCATTTGCCTCTGCCCATCATCCTGTTAACTTTTGTCTCCCACAAGTGTCATCACAGGGAAAATGGTGAGATACTTGAAATCTCACCAAGTTTATAGTTAATAAAGTTGTTTAGCATGGATGAAATTATTTCATATTATATTCATGACAGAAATCTTGCATAAAATAATTTCATGCCTTAATATTCACAGAATTTCAGCATTCTTCACACAGGCTTTGCTTTAATTATCTGTAATGATTAACTCTACCATTTAAATGGTAAAGTGAATCATTTCTGGCACTGTGAGAAGGGAGGAAGCTTTTCACTGATGTGATGCAAATAGATCAATGAAACATAATAAATGTAATATTTTTGGGTAAAAGTTGTCATTTTACTGTTCAAATATTGAAGTATTCCTTATAGATTGATAGAAAGATGTATTGAAATAACATTCTGCAATGTCCCTCACACAAGGATTAGAAACAGCGTTATCTGCCTGGTCTCTGACAAGAGCTGGAAGATGCTCTGGAGGCTGGACATACCAGGAACCTTAAAAGTAGTTATATTTTGGACTTCTTTCCTCAGAAGGGAGGAGCAGATTGCTAAATTTTACTCTTGGTAATGGATGACCTCCTTCTATTGCTCTTTTTCATTCAAATGATTTTTTCTTCCAAGATATCTGCTGGGAAGGTTTCCTGGAAAGTAGCAGAAGTGGTTTGGGATGTGATTTCTGCAGCTGTCTTTGAAGTCACTTATTTCTGAAATAAAAACTTGGACACAAAACTTCCTTCATAATTAAAAATTTAGAATGGGGGAAAAGGGGAGTAGGGTGGAGATTTTTTGAAGGTGTTTGAGTGATCCTACTTCTTTAAAACATGTTTTACCTCATTCAAAAAAAACAAGAGTGTGTTTCAGAGAACTCTTAAAACCAGAGTTGCTTAACATGAAAAATAAAGTATAGATGTACAAAAGCACAGTGAGATGAGTTTTTGGCAGATCCTTGCTGCTCCATCTCCTTTGCAGGCAGGGCTTTCACATAGCTGCACAAGTGTGCCCAGGCTTCCCATGGCAGTGGAATTTATCAGGACATCTCAACTGCATTTCAGGCACAGAAGAGCAGAGGCTCCACACACCAGCACATCCTTCAGACTCATCCTTCCTCTGAGACATGCTCCCCATCACTGCTGAGTCAGCCAGAGCCAAGCTGGGCATCCGGCAGCACAGACTGTCTGTGCTGCACGGGCTTTGACTCAGCTCATGCCAGCTGATGAGGAAGGGATTGGCCTGAGCACTAGGAGATAATTTTCCAAGGTGTTTTGATGCTCCTGAAGCCAATCTGTTGTTTTACAGCATTTTGATTTTTATAGGAAGTCTTCTATTAAAACAAAAAAATCTAACCTCCAGCCTGGAAGAAGCTCAACTGCATGTTCAGAAGAGAAATACCTCAGACACATGCATGCCAGGCCAACATTTCTTAAGTAGTTTATGAAATAATTCCTAAAATGTATACAAAAAGAAGTTTATAGCATTTCAAACTATATTGTATTTCACCACAATTTCACAGTTGTCCTCTTCCCACACCATAATGGCCTAAGTTCCCGATCCTGCCAAAGGGATTTGTTTCATAAATTAAAACCACGGATTTCTTCGTAATAGGCCACTTAGGATCTGTATAGTGAGAGTATTTCCAAAAGATCTGACGTCCCTTCATTAAAATAGGTTACATCCCTGGTAGACTAAATGCTAACTTGAGAAGCCTTAAACAGATGCTGTACAAGAAATAAATTTTTCGAGGCACATGGTGAAATAGCAGCACTGCTGAAACCATTTGATCCTGTGACATTACAGCGAGAAGATGCTGTAGCTAAGAAAAACGTCAACTACATTTCAGCCCCAAACAAGTTATAACAGCAGAAATGTTGGCTCAGGGCATTTTTAAGGAATTAATAACCAGCTAGGGTTAGTAGCCTGAGGCAAAGTCAAGGATTAAGCACTATGAGGATAAACACATACAGCAGCTTCAAATAATATAGCTGACTTCAGTTTAATCATTTTGTTTCACTTTCAAAAAAACTTATGATCTCCAGACAGAAAATATAATTCATATCAGCAAAAGAATATACACATACACACCCCCTCAGGCAAGAGCTGAAGAGATAAATTGAAACACTGTAAAAAGTAAACATTTTCTTCTTAGCAACAGAAGGAGAAAGATTCCATTGGCTACAATTAAAACAAACAACCAAGAACTTCAGAAAATAGGCAAATATTCCCAAAGGATGATATCACAGAGCAAGAGAGGGACTTTTGCAAGGGGTGATAGCAAAAGGGGAAATGGCTTCAAAGTGACAGAGGGTAAGGTCAGATTGGCTGTTGAGAAGAAATTCCCTGTGACAGCCGTGAGGCCCTGGAACAGGTAGCCCAAAGAACTCATAGATACCACATCTTCAGAAATGTTCAAGACTAGGTTGGATGGGGCTCTGAGCAATCTGGTCTAGTGAAAGGTGTCCCTGCCCATGGCAGAGGGTTAGAACTGGATGATCTTTAAAGGTCCCTTCCAACCCAAACCATTCCATGATTGTATGAAAAAATACCCAAACGATGTTAGTGACTGTACAGGAGAGGAAAGGTAACTTAGGTGATCCCAAAGTTCAGTATTTCCCCCCAAGAACAGTGGACCAACCTTCTACCATAGCCTTCACTATGAGCAGCCAGAACTGCTCACAAAATTGAGCAAATATACCAATGTGTTTATGCTTTCTTTTTCTGCTCAGCTAACAAATAAAAAATCATCTCGGATATTTATTTTGTTTGAAAGGACTACCTACTTCTTTTCACTAAAATAAATCAACCCAATAAACTTCAGACCAATTTGGAAAACATGTAGTCAGAAAAGGATTCAGATTTTACTAATAGGTAAATCAAAAGCATCTTGAAGGCACTGCAATAGGCCGTAAGTTTAAAAGTTCCAATAAAGACGCTAAATATCTAAACTGACACTTGAATTTTTAATAAAAGTATTTCTTTGAATCACTCAAAGTCAAGATAGAATAATTGTAAAGATGGTATGCTTCAGCATCTTTTTATTTGAGAAGGTCTAACCAGTTGCTACCCTAACTCAGAGAGCCTGCAGTTGGAATGTTTACATTTATCTTTGCAGATCAAGGGGAGAAAGAAGCCTCTTCTACCTGGGTGACTTTTTACCACTTACATCTAAACTCAGTACATGGCATTTGCTCTCTCGTAGAAGGTAATTTTTCTCTCTCTCTCTCCTTTTTTTTTTTTTTTTTTTTTTTAAGCAGGGAAAGGTCACTCTCTTACATCATTGAAGATGTTTAAAGGACATTGCAAAATTCAGATGTTATTTAAAATTAGTTTAGGACTTTTCTTTCAGTATTAAATACTGTATAGAAAACTTACAATTGGTAACTATGAAGATCCCAAGTTGAATCTTTCAGACAACACTTTTCATTTATTACATAGAAAAAAATCTCTGGGGCCAATTAAATATTAACATACAATGGAAAAGTTAATCACCTTTTAATCTCTAATTTATGTTGATATGCTGATCTAAATACAGTTATTACAATTTACTTTTAAAAATGTATAAAAAGGGAGGAATTTTTAGACAGATTTTTGATACTCAAAATGTTATCTGACCTCAGTGAAGTCAGAGGATGCTTTGTCATGGACTGAATTAAGACCTCACTGTAAGCTTTTGTTTGATCATTCTTTGTTCAGAAACATGACAGTTATATCCCTAGAGATTTGTTTGATTGGAGTTGTTTCTAGTCAAAACATTTCTCATGCGACCAGCACTTCCTTACTCACCCCAGAAAGCCTGTCACTGCCTAGAACAGCATCATCCACCTCCCTGAGCACGAGCTTTACAGCAAGGGACTCGAGAGCTTTAGTCCAAGTTCTTACAACATCCTTCCACAGCTCCAGGGGAATAACATCCCTGAAGACTGGGACAGTATTCATGCATGAATATATCACAGGGATGTTGAAAAGGTTAACATTTTGAGAGCACAACACTTCCATCTTGGTGAAAGAAAACATGCATGAGGGAAAGAAAGACAAAACTTGTAAGTTATTTCAGACAGAATGGAAAACTCCAAAAAAAAATTACGTAAAACTTTCAGGGGCCTTACAGTCTAATATGGAAAAATCAAACACTGGAGTATTTTACTAGAAGTTCCTTTCACAATAGCTGGTGATGAAGAATGAATGAATGCCATTCCAAGTGCCAAGACATGTTTTCATTGCCTCTTATAGACAGCATATTTCTGAATATTGAGCTATACTCTTCCAATGCTTTTCTACCTATAAATTCTACATTTAGCACAGGGTTATCCATTTGGTGAATTGCAAAAGTACACAATAAAATGCATTTCATCATGTATATGTGACAGCCTCACTTGCTGTTAAAGTATCTTCCAAATACTATCATGCTCTTGAAGAACTCTAAAATAAACATCAAATCCCAACCACAAGCAAGAAGCTCAATCCTCCTGAACAACTGAGTGTTGCCACAACTTTACCCCAATTTCAAAGTACAAGTATTCAGTTCAAGTCCAGCATTTGCAGGGAATTATCCCATAAATTTTAAGTGTTAGGTTCATCTTCTTTTTACCGCTCAGGAACAAGTGGTTATCTAATTGTTCACTTCTTAGATGAAACAGTTTCCATGCCATCAATCCACAAAGTTGATAGTATTATGAAAAAAATCCACGCCAACAAACTTGTAATAGATTCAGTCTTCTACATTAAGTTTCATTGTTTTATTTCTGCCTTTACTCCTAACTTGAAAATACTAGTCAGTGTCCATGTTTCAAAGAAAGATTTTTCTGACAGCTCATGCCAACAGTTCAGATGGTTTAGCTGCCTCAAAGAGGGAAAAAAAAAAAAAAAAAAAAAGAGCAAAAACCACAAAGCACAAGCAAACACAAAACCCCACATCCTCTCCTTGGTGGTCATCTGGTGTCTTCCCAGACACTTGAGTGCTGGATGCCAGCAGAAACAGCTTGGCTAAAGCAGTCTTATTATTATCCAGATCAAGTACAATACTTCACAAGTATTTATTTTTATATCTTGTCAACATTTGCATAGTCTTTGTCTGGAAATTCCAGAGCAGCATGCACAAGCTGTCAGCTACCTTTATGCAATACTGCATCCTTCTCAGAACTCATAAAATACTGATTTCTAGTTAGACAACATAGCTGTCACATCAAAATACATTCAAACATTTAAATTGTAACACATCGCTCACCCCAAAATCTCTTTCCAAAGCGTATCGGGCACTTAATTTGTGACATTAAACAGACAGAACGCTGTCTGCTAAAAGCAGCATCCACAATTAAGCAAGCAGAACATATAAAGGGTGGTACAATAACAGGAGGCTGGGATTTCAGTCACCTCAGGTAAGGTTTCCATGGGTTAATGCAACCAGCTCACATTTAACTGTCAGTTTCCTACAGACAATGGAAAGGAATAAATGGCTTAAGATATAAGATAGCAATTACTCGAACTTATCTTCAATTCCTAATTTAATCAAGCTGAATCTCTTTCTGTGATTTATTTCTCTCCATTGATTGTAACCTGAGAGACGTGTAGCTCACATTTAGGTGTTTAAAGGTTAGACATATAAGCGGAAGTAAGATGGATCTTACCTGACTAACATGTTTCATCCTAAAGTATGAGATTGAGAATGGAGGTTTCCTCCACAGCATGCCCAAGGAATTTGAGAACTGGAAATGCAGTTTTCATGAAAACACAGAGTGCATATTGCTAGCAAAAACCAAGATCTTGCTATAAACACATGCACAGAGATGGTCTGGGCTCAAAAAATGAGTGTGGAGAAGCAGCATCTACAGCAGGAACATAATCTGATCTGACAATTGATGGCTGCCACAGATAGTGCAGGCGACAAAATCCCTTGGACTGATAAGCAGTGGATCCTATCAAACACCCAGATTTTTGCAGGCACGTGTTAAATATGGGAAGCAGGATTCCCGACCCCGATGCTCACACCTTCAGCAACAAACAGGACATTATGTTTCTGGTCAGCTTAGCTGGAGTCCAACCAATCTTTCCCTCTGCAACAAAGAAGCCAAAGGAGTAGAGGCAGAACACAGAATGTCAAATTATTTACCTCATTACCCTGGCAAGAAAATGTCACACACCACACATAATAAACTGTGCGTTTCACTACTAAGAAACACCCCGGTGGATGTTTATCTCTCCTCCATACAATGTCCTGGCACATGCCATCTTAGATTTCCATTACCTGGAAATTCCAATGAGACATAAGGCATCATTTGGGCAGTTAAGTACTAAAAGATGGCCCAGAAAGGTTGTAGAATCTCCATCCTGGGAGCCATTGGAGGCTGGGCTAGATTCTGCCCTGAGCAAACTGATCTAACTGAACACAGGGTTGGACTGGAAGAGCCCAGAAATCCATTTCAACCCTTTGTATCCTGTGCCTGTCCTTTCAGCAAACAGCATCATGTACTGCAAAACCATCATCTATAGCCACGTACAGGAAAGCAGTCCCGGTTGTACATCATCCTGGTTTTGACAATTTTTGCTCAGAGAGGGAAAAGCTTCCTTTACTCTTGAATAAACATGTTATAAAAACTTGCAAAACTACCACACTTTTGGCCAAACTACCATTTTGATTACATTTTTGAAGGTGTGAACATCTTTTATTTTTCAGTTTATAAACCTGAATCTAGCACCTCTCCTCCTCCCCACCATCACACTACCCCCAGAAAATAGAGTCATCACTACACATGGATCAACCACAAACAAAATCATTTAGAGGAACAGGGAAAATTCAGCTTTTATCATCTGTGCCACCTAGCAACAGACAGTACTGGATCCAAAACATTTGCAGATCTGACACAGGGGAGCACATGAACATCAGAATAGGAGAAGAGAGAAAATCTCCTTTCCCATTTCAAAGCTTCCACACGCACAAGAGCTTTCTATTAATTCTGAAATATTGTCATGCTCACAACATAACTCAAACATTATTTTTAAATTGCATACTTCAGTTTTGAGCAAATACAGCATTTGGGGTTTTTTGTGTGTGTGTGACTGATAGTTTCATGCTCTATAAATCAGAACCAAGCCAAGTATTTCTGAGGTATGAAAAACTTTGCTGAACTTCACAATTAAATACAGGACAACTACACTTTTCCTGATCTTCTGTGTACAGCAACAGAAAGGACAGTCTTTTGTTTTTATATTATTACAGTGGGCAGACTTTATATGGACAGAGGCTTTAAGGTTTTAAGACCAGATCCCTTCAAGAACATAAGAATTTAATCCAGAATAGTGAGTAAAGTATTAGTAAAAAAAATAGCATAAACATAGGCACACATAATTACTTGCACGCTATTCGTTTATTACAATTTACCCGTTAGCAACTTCAGTTCCTGCACTACTCACATGCTCCTGAGCCAGGGACACAAACACCAACACATTGCATGCAGTAGGTCCCAAAATTGCAGCACATCTGAGGACAGGCTCAAGGCCTCCTGGCTTCAATGTTCTAGCACTGGAGTAACCTTATTTCAGTTTTAAAGTGTATTTAATATTTAAGCAGTGTTATCTATACAAACAATGCATTTGACTTTCAGTTCAATAAACAGCATGATGTATGTAATTTTAATTCTTTTTAAAAACTGCAAGGTTAGTCAACTACAGTACTTGGAGAGTCAGTCTGGAAGAAATGAAGTATTAAACATCTCTAATTTCAGTCAATAGTCTGGAAACTACTGTAGCTTTCCACTTTTTAGGCATTCCTATTCATAATTCACCACTGGATACAACAAAAACAATACTTTATTCATAAGCTGGGTAGTAAGTTCAGTGTGTACAAAAAAAAATTAATTTAGGATAAATTCTGAGAAACTTTAAAAGACATCCCTCTCCTGTTGTTTTTTTTTCCCTTAGAAAAAAAAAATTCAGTGGAACTCAGTTTAGGAGATGGTCAAAGCACATTTAAAGATTTGTTTGGACAGATACATACATATTCAGTCTGACATTTTCATCTTGATTTTTGACTAGCCATTTCCCAACTGAGGTATCTTTTATATATCTCTCTCACTATCTTATCTTAGCCATTCTGGACAAAGGGAAGTTCATTATTCATCTTTAGATTGCTTTTTAAAATATAACATCTTCCCTGCAGATTCTGTTTGGGTTTTTTTTTGTTTTTTTTTTTTTTTATTAGAATGTAAAACCAGCAGCCTGCTTTAATCTTTGCATGTGGAGGGGAGCCCAGGAAAGCGATGCAAGATTTGCCACACAAAAGGAAGATGCAACACAGAGACCCGAATGAAAATGAGCACAGGAGACGAAGCCAAAGAAAATTGAAAAGAAAATAAGAGATTAAGGTAAATGAGGCAAAACAGAAGTTCAGAAGCAAACATTAAGATTGACAACTGTCAGGAACTGAATCACCTATTCAATCAACTAAGCAGCTCATCATGAGCAGAAATAGGCTCCTCCAGAACACTTCATCAGGCTCCCTTGAATCTGACTGAATGCAGCTTGGGGCTTGCTCTTACATGAAACCTCATCTTTGCTTTGTTTCTTCTTAAAATTCTGTGCTGCAAAGCAATAATCAGTAGTGACTGGTGATCCACTATAATTCAAAAATCCATGAGAACCTGACAAATTGTGGCATCAATTCACAAAATGTCACACAGTAGTAATTACTGTCCTGAACTAGTACTCAAACTACATACACAGCACCTTGACACCAAAATCAGAAGGAATATTTGTTTCTGCTTAAACAGGGCAAGTAAGTCAGCCAGATGTCTGTATAAAATTGCACTCTGCTACAAGTTCCTGTTACAGTTTTAAAGACAAAACTGAAAATGGGTGCAGAACATGCACTTTGCACTGGGTAGAAACACTGGGGGGTCAACCATGACCAGTGGGACTTAAAGAACGACACAGAAATCCCCTCCAAACTCAGCTGTAGAAGAAAGGGGGAATACTATTCTGTTTTAAAAAGCTTCTTAAAAGCAGAACTAAATTTGCTAAGACTGTAATAGGAGATGTGCATAGTTTAGTAAAAAAAGTCAGTTTGCCTCTGTTAAAACCAAGGAATCTTGGCCTATTAATTTTTGGTGCTTTGGGATTTGCAAATAATTTCACTTCAAGTCAGAAAGGTTTGTGGACCAAGTAACTCCTGTTCAGGTTTTGTTTCCACATCAGCCTCACAATCTCTACTCGTGCACACTGCTAAAAGTCCTTACTCACCAGAAAAAGGGAACCAAAGAACCAGAAATGTCCTTTCACTCTAGCTTTTCTATTACCATATAATGTACTTAATCAATACTTATTTTAGCATAGGAGAAACAAATATCTGACCTTTGTTTAGAGAGCTGATTCTTATATTTTAATTATCAACAGATCTGTGCTGGTTAAAGAACTTTGAGCAGATTTTAATACAGTGAAGCAATAACACAAGTCATAAACCAGAAAACCCAACACTCTGCATTAGTTCATTTCAAAGTAAACATAGAAATTAAATGATTGCTCCATAATGTCTCAGAGACTGCAAAAACAACGATAAAAGGATAACTACCATACTGATGTAAATGTTTTCATAGGATCCAATTAAGACATGGCAGTGTTGTTTTGCCTTTTAAGTTCTGTTCAATACTTTATCCATGTCTCACAGCCTTCACCCTCTCACTTCTAAGGAAAAATTCGTATTAGCTTACTTATACTTCTTGACACAAGAACCATTTTCAGCTTGATGCAAAAAGTGAAGAGCTGAAGCTTTTTAGGGGAGGGCTCAGTTAGCAATTTTCGATTCCCATCCAACCTTCAGACCATCTTGGAGAGATAGGGGAAGAAACAACATGGTACAGCAGATCTCAGGGCTGTGGTTGACTTTCCTGGGATTCTGAATATGAGAGGTGGGATGCTCCAGGAGTTTTGGCTGGTTAGGCATGGTCAGTCCCTGCTGCTTTGCATAATGAGTATCTGACTTATTTGTAACTAGGGGACAACCCCAACTTTCAGTCCTTCAGAGAACAAACAAGTTATGACATTATACCCATCATTTTTATTATTCACTAAGTCCCTTCTCATTGTAATCACTTACTTACCTATTTTTTTATTTACCAGTTGATTTTTTTCCCCTGGACACACAAAACACTTTCCATAAAGGATAGTTCTCTTTTCCTTTCCTCAACTTCATTTCTACATTGGCTTTTTCTGAACTCTTCAGACTTAACTTCCGAAGTATTATAAGTACAGAAGTTTACTTATCTATCATTTCAGCCTGATGTCCTAAAACAACATATATACTAAAAAATCTTCATAAAATGCAAATGATCAACCAATTCAGACACTGACTGCATAGCTTTGTTCATGATTCTTTAACCAGTTTTCAGTACATTGCAGAGTGTCAAACAGTACTCAACAGTAATTTATTTTTCAGGACACTTACTTCACGTGATGCATACAAAAGGCAAGGATTCACTTAGACTACCCTATGTTCTTTGGACAAAACTTTTAATAATCTCAAAAAGTTTTTTTTCCAGCAATGCCTAATTATTTCAACTCATCATACTTACTGCTCACAGCTCCATTATCCTCTGTCTTCTTTCATTTCCCTTGCCAAAAGGGAAGGATTTAGTTGGATATTAAAGACAGTTTTTACTCAATAAAAAAAATTAAGGCTATTTTCTCACTGTTCACCAGACTTGAAATAGGAATCCCCATTGTTCCTTTTGCTTTCCTCCAACAGGATCAGCCTAAGATGTGATTCTGAAGGTAACTGCAGTAATTGCAAGAAATGAACTAATTTCTTACCAAGTTGATAATATTTTGTCACCCAAACATGTCACTTACTAAACAGAATAATTTTTCTACACAGCAAAGTCTTCTATAGGTGTATTGGCAGGCTCTTGATCGTTTTCTAATTGCCTTTGCTTCTTTCTCACTGAAGGCTGATCAAACCCAGTTCCAATCCTGGCTCCTTACCAAGTCTTTCCATAGCACTAGCTGAAACATCTTTACTTCTTCAGCTGGAGAATCAGGATAAAAGACCCCATGTTCACACACCGCATGTCTGTGTGTGCCTTACCAAACAATTAGTGCCTGCATCTTTGCCTGTGCCAGCCTCCTGCTCCATTCCTGGCACTACTTATTTGTGTTCTGCTTCAAAAATCCTTTTCTTTTCTCCTTGGGTTTTTCCCCCCTCCTTTGCATTAATTTGTTTTGCTTTTAAAATGGAATGTAACAGCTGGTTTGTAGTTCATAGCTCATTTATAGTTTATTCACCTTTTGTTGCTCGACATTTTAGTTCTCCTTATTTAAATGAGCATTATGTGCTGGGATTTTAGCATTAAATAAATGCTTTTCTGCCCAGTTTCACCTCTTACGAGTTCCAAACTCATGAAATACATTATAAACAAAGACCTACAACAGAACATATAAAGCAGCACTTAGAAATCCAGCTTGCCAGTGATGGATTAGGGATTTACATTCCCAAACTACCAAATACAGTGGTCTCCTTGACCACCCAGCTATGGTGATTTATACGCAGCGACAGATTAAGCAGTCTTCATCATTACATATCATTAGTGGAAATCAAAGTCATGTCAGATATTGATGGTAATACCTTTCAAAGGTACATTACTGGCCAAGCTTTATGAGCAGCTTTCACATTAATTATTCAGTGAGCAACAATGCTTAAAATATATGCATATATATACACTTGGATCTTTGGACTATATTCATCACTGATGATTTTGGAGGAATGGAAAATAAACTCAAAGTTAACCTGTACATGGAAGCAGCAAGTTCAGGCTTCTCAATTTATAGATTTACTATTTTAAGTCAATTGCATTAAAGTGCAGTAAGACATCTCAATTGCAAAAGCAAAAACTCCTAAATATCTAGATTCTAGCATTAAACACAACTCTTTCTCTGAATGTTGAAAGCCTATTCAAATCACTGACCCCCCAAAAAAAAAAAAAGTATTAAACTTCCATTTAAAGGCATGCAGTTATTCTGGGTTATGTTATTGTACGTTATCAATATGCTATTGATTAAAACTAATCTATTATAGGTACAGAACAATCCAGTGTTGATGCTTATTTTAAAATCAAGAAGTGATGAAAGCAATTTCCATAGCTCATTTTAAACTTTCACTCAAAACATGTAGGTTAATGGAAGTTAATATAAACAGCATGGAACAGAAGGACTAAAATCTGATGAGAAACAATCAGAATAATTTGGTCTGCCAGCTGAAAGAATACACATGTACAACTAAATTGAACTTTGTTTATGCCTTTTGATTTTCAAGTCTTCTCTAACATGATTACCCTATCTCCAGTTTTGTCAAGGGGAAAACTCCTCCCTCTTTCTAAATCTGCTTCTAAATCAACTTTTTAAATACTGTTTTTACAATATTAGGTATGTCACACTATTTAGTTTCTGCTCTAAACATCTGCAAAGAAAATGTACCTCCCACAACTCCTCGCCTGCTCCGTTCTCTACATCTGCTACTATTATTTTTATAGTCTTTGATTTGTTCTTGCCATTTTTGATGTAAACAAGAGTAGGGGAAGCCCCTTTTTGTTTCTCCTCTCATACACATTTGAGAAATGGGATCATAATTACAGTGCCAAGCCATTTATGCAGCTGCAAGTAGTATTGCTGGGCACTTCAAAAGAGTTCTTGACCAAAAAGAAATCTCAGATGCTTTATAAAAATAAGAATGTTCACTATGAATGGAATTAAAATGAAACATTACCTAAGTACGGGTGCACAGTAAAAGATGAGATTTAACACAGGAAAATAGCAAGGCCTCCATAAGCAGCCTGCATTATGCTTGTGTTTATGTTAAAAAAACCTGCAGTACTTTTTACCCTTAAGGGCTTGTTTCATTTTATACACAAATTACATCCACTCTGCCAGACACCATTTATAATGGCAGACAATCAGATCAGACACGACACTCAAGGGTTTTTATAAACTTCACATTAAAAAAGCAGCATGTCAGTAGGTTTGGCTACTACAGGTTTCCCCCATCATTTAATTCCCATTTGTCTTAAATTGGTAAATGGCTTAAAAGTCACTGTACACAGTCACTCATGTAACCACACCACACATGCAATGGTCCAAGCCTCTGGTTTTAGGAAATCACCTTGAAAAATCTGCTTTTGTGCCAAAGTCCAGGGAATAGACTTCACATTAGAAAGTTTTTTTTACAAGCTTCCCAAATAAAATTTTTGAGACACAAAAATGGTGAAAACTTTAGTTCAACAGGTTTATTTTGATGCAGTGATGAGGACAGCAGTGGTTTGTTATACACTGTGTTGAAAAACAAAAAACACACAGTACTTGATAGCACAGAGTTATCAGAAGTTACTTAATTATCATACATAAAAATTGTTTTTTGGAAGTAGACTGCAAATCACTTCAAGTTTTGCTTGGGCACATTTTGCACAGTAAGATTAGTATAAAGCAAATTATTCTGCAAAATAATTCTATTATTCAGTAATTTTTTTACAGTTCCCTTTTTGATTCTTCATGTTGAGCCTCCACTTATCCACGTTTTTTATTAAGAAAATGGATACCTAATCTAATAATAACCCCAGACACGAGCAGCTTCATGAATTGTAAAAGTTAAAACTGGAAGAATTATATCTCTCATAAATCAGAGCTCCTCTATTAACATCAGGAAAGGATTGTGGAAATTTCCATCCCTATCAAGTACTGCCCTGAAAGAAACCAGACCTTTGATGTGACTAGCACAGGCTGCCCTCAAGACCATCAGGAAGAAGAATTAGTTTCAGATAGGGAAAGACGTGGGCCAGTAACAGTGCCTTGAGTTTCAGCAGGAATGAAAGCTCAGACACAGGGACAAGTGGAGGGGCAATGCTAGGGAGCACAAGGAAAATTCATGGAACTATCCTAAAAGTGGCTGCAAATGAAAGGATTCTGATTGTTCAAAGCAGGGAAAGCAAGCTCTGCTGTCAGTCATTCCAAGGGTTCTCTGGAGCTGGACAAAGGGAGTCCCTTTCTGTGGAGGTTTTGCAAAGGTACTCACAGCCACCTCTCCTGCTGTGGCTGAAGCCAGTGAAGGATATTGGTGCTTAATGGACACAAAAAAATCTATCAGAATATGTGGCTAGAACATCTGTCAAAACATACAAATTAAAACCTAGCAAAACTCACTATTAAATTGGCAAATTTCCTTGATTTTGGTGGGTCTTTTGGAAGGATATAGCATGTAAATTTGTAGCTAGAGATTCTAATGCATTTTTTACTCTTCCAGCATTTGGTTTATCAGGTTTACAATTAGTTTATTATATACCAATAGTCTGCATCCAGTAGAGAATCACTGTCCATATGTTAAGATGCAAGCCTTTTTAATACACTTCATGACTAGGACATGGAAACTGAGGCTAACTTTTGTCTGCTGCAGCATTACAGAATAATAATTCAATTTGAGATGCAGTTCCCAACAATTCAAACAGGCCAGTAAATCACACACAATAAGGCTCTAGAAGCCAAGGGATCTTGGGTTATATCGTCAATGTCTGAATCAACATATCTACAGAATGGTAAACACATTTTCCCACATCACAAAGCACATTTTGAGATCTGACTAGCTCAAAGTTTGAGGTGGGTTTTTTTTTCATCTTTCTTAATTATGTGGTTCTGTCAATCAGGTAAAATTCCCTCAAAATAATGACCGTAAAGAAATAGAGTCATTACTAATCATTGAATGATCACAGGCAAATCGAACCCCTGCACCAGTATCTGACAGCTCCCAGGGGATACAAGTGCTGTCAGTCCAGAACCTGCCACATTAAGAAATCCCTTGGCTGAGCTGTTCTACCGATTAAGAACTGAAAGGTGCACAGAGCTGTAAGGAAACAAGTGGAAGAGTTTCCTGAAGAAAGTTTGCAGCAGCTGCTTTTTCACCTTGGACGAGAATATCTTTGTCTGAAAACAGCTCTCCCAGTCCTGGTATGGGACCTGTACAAGGACCAGCAGTGCCTCACTCTTTTACTACCCAGTGCTCTATCCATTATTTACTATTGATGTGAATTGTTGGTGCTCTGCCCCAGTTCTTGTGCAGTCAGACCCCCTCTCCCACTTTGGTTGCATTCCACAGGCCCAGCTGCAGTATTTAGTATATCCAGGTATGCCACACAAAGGGAACTCTTCAGTTTTCCCAAGGCCAAGACAAACTCAGTTATTCTTTAAAAGAAATATTCTTCAAAAATATCAGTTAACTACTTAAGACGCAGCTGACATATGAAAGTCTCCACAACACTAATAGGCTTGAAAGAATTTATACAACAGAAGGCTTAGGGGTGACATACTCAGTACCTGAAGGGAGTCTGCAAGAAAGATGGAGAAGGATTGTTTACAAGAGCATGGAGAGAGAGGACAAGGGGAAATGGATCCAAACTGACAGAGAGTAGGTTTACATTAGACATTAGGAAAGAATTATTTACTATGAGGGTGGCACTGAAATAGGTTGTCCAGAGACATTGTGGATGACCCATCCCTGGAACTGTTGATGGTCAGGCTGGATAGGGCTTTGAGCAACCCAGTTTAGTGGAAAGTGTCCCTGCCCACGGCAGGAGGTTGGAACTGGATGAATGTTAAGGTCCTTTCCAATCCAAAACTTTCCATGGATGACTCTGTGTATTGATGGAACCAAAACTAACTGCAGGTGAAAAACTAGGTGCAAAAGCAGCAACCTCTCACAGGGGAGGATGTGAGTATCAGAGAAACAATTTGGACTGGTGGAGAAGAGCACCTACGAACACAAGAAACAGGGGCAGCACTTAACTCTCAAGTACTAGATGAGTTCTCTGAGGAAGAAAAGGAAACTGCACTTGGCCAAAGGAAAGAGAGAGCTATAGAGAAAGAGGCTATAATATATCCTACAAGGCTGGAAAGGTAATACTGGAACAAAAGGAGCTTCTTCTTGTACTCGCAGCAACAATGAAAGGATAGCTGATTAGTCTATTCTTCATTAGTATTAGAATAAAGACAACACTGCACTCCCAGAACTTCAGATTGAAGGGAACAGAATCTGTTGAATATCAAATATAAGGATAAAAAAGGTTTATGAAAATGATCCAAAAAGCTAACAGTGCACCTTTCAGAGGCATAAGTAATATATTAATGACTCTGAAAGAACAAAAATATTTGTTTGTTATGCCCTTGATACAGCCCAATATAACAAGCCCTGACAGATCAGCATTTATCTTGCTGACCATTGGGTGTCCAAATTCTTCTGCTGCAATTAATTCCAGTGGATTGAAGAGGAAATACTACACAGTTCTGCCAGTCTGTAATGCAGCACCAGGCAATCAAGTCCTTCCCAGGACTGACAATATTCTTCCATCCAGCAGCATCAGGACACCATTGCAGAAAGGCTCTCACTCCCCTCTTCATCTAAATTAGTTTTACATCAACAGTTCCTACTTTCCTGCTGTCAACTACCTAATGATGAATTGAGAATGCATTTTGATGAAGGACAGTGTACCTATATAATAAAAAAATATTGATGTTGCTTCCATAATTCATTATAAAGTTTTCATTCTTTTTATTCAGTTTGGAGACTTATACAAGCCATTAGCTGGATTTCCATTTCAATAATAAATTCATGGTTCACACAGATGTTATTTCAAAATCAGAAGCTTGCTGAACATACTGGGATATAGTGCATGTGACAGTACATTGCTAGGGTTTGGGGAGTTATTGGTTTGGGGGGTTTTTTTGTGTTTTTTTTTTTAACTACCATAGCAATGATGTCAAGTCACCCAGAGCTTCTCAGTTTTATGCAACATGCATCATTCTCTGAAAAAAGTGCAATAGTGCAGGTGTGCAAGTAATAAGATCTTATGAAGGAAAAACATTCTTGCTCGTAAAGTAAAATGATCAAACAGCAACTTAGCCTTCTTGGATTCTGATAAAAATGGGCTACATGAGACCAAACCAAGGCTTATTCCACAAGGAACCCATGTAAGTCATCAAGTGAGCCATATTTCCTTTTTTAATTTAAAAAGTTTCATTATCTAGAGGAAGAATGTAGATATGTTATTAATATCTGACTATTACATGTATGAAGAAGGGCTTTTATTAATAACTACCAGGAAACAGGCACGTCAACCACAGATCTCTTGGCTTCACCTCACCACCGCAGAGGAAAGCGCACATCTTTCATCGAGAATGGTAATACATTCTTCCAGCTTACTATTTTACATCCTCTCTGAGGCTTTTAACCACTGGACTGAATCCTGAACAAAGGAATCGGATGTCCAGAACGAAAGGCGCAGGGGAGCAGCAGCTATTTATCCACTCTTTGCAATATTCTTCTGACAGTGTGAAGCGTAGCAGCCGCTGCCAGTGCCCACTGCTGCTCAATATTGAACGCTGGCGCGCAGCGGAAAGGACCTTTCCATCAGACATCTCCGAAGATCCTCCTATTAGCAAGACTTAAGGAGGCCTTTGTCATCTCAAATATGCTCAGCTGCTCACTGCACGGCGAAGCAGTGTAAGAACCATTTAAAGATGTGTCTGACATCATTAATCTATTTGCCCTCTGACCTGCGGAGCTGAACTGTAACTATGGCGACTAAAGCTTGACCTTACTACGCTGAGAAACTTTAAAGCTCGGTAGTATTTTGGGTCACATTGTTAGGATGAACAAAGGAATAAAGAAATGTGACAGTTTCCTGGGAATTAAGGTCAGCAGGTCAATTGCCCTAAAACTGCATTGTTATATGATAAGCAAGACTAGCTGAAATAATTTTTCAGCAATTAGAATTTTAAAAAAACCCAAACAACAAAATCTAGAGCTTTTGTTGTCTGAAGTAAAAAACTGGTCTCTGTAAAAGCAATATGTACCCCATCACTGAGCAAAATTACTCAACAGCCTTTCCTGTATAATTTACAGCACAAACACTGGAAAAAATGGGCAGTAGGTATCATTTTCACATACTCATATCAGGTCTATTGTTAATTCAAGATTTGGGGGCGTATGAAACGTATTTATTAATGAGTATCTGGAATTGCATTTGCTAAAATTGTCAGTGTTTTCCATCCTCCCTCTTCAAATGATTCATGAATGTAGGTGGGAATAAGCAGCCTGAACACACTGATTTGGAACATCTGTGTAAAAGCAGCATATGTCTTAGGCTGGGAATAAATACAGTATAGGGGCTTGTCCTAACTAAATGCTATGACAAATGCCAATCCAAATATTTACAGTCTATAAAATTAGGCTTACTAACACTGTTTATACAATTAGGTAGTGTGAAGCAGTTTTCACTTTAATCATGCATTGGCAAAATTTATAGGTGTCTCCTCCATTTTATTATGATTCCTAATTTATTCAATAAAATTATTCTACATCAGAATTAACTAATTACAAACATTTTTTAAGACTAAAAGTTTTTCAAATTTTAGGTATTCCAACCCATACCATGCAGGACCACAAATGTATCCTATTAACAGCAGCTAAAAGGCAGATAGATACAAAAGATCTAAGTTGTGTATTGATTTATCGTGTTGGGTTTTTCTAATTTGTCACATCATTACTGAAGAAAAACTATTGTAATGCAAAAGTGCAGCACAGACTGTGCATAACCTGCCAGTTTAGCTGAGTATATCACCCACAAAAAGTGGGTGAAGTGTGTGGAGGAAAAAGCATGAAAAGGAAAGTTTGTGAAGCAGTGTCTTCTTTCACAGTAGGAGAATTAAACATATCTCAACATAGTGTTTTGGGGTTCTCCACAATTAGTATATTTTATTTAATTATCTAATAATTAGGTAAGTGGATGCTAAAACAGTGGCATTTGTTCATTAAGAAATATTAACGTAGCACAGAAGTACAGTGCAGGGCAGAAGTACCAGCTCAAGCTTCTTATGACTATTAAAGAATACAAAAAAAAAAGGCACCCTGCTAGATAGTCCTTTCTGCTTTTCTTTTTTTTTTTTTAATATTCTAGATGTGCCTGAGAAATAGAATTTTACAAAATTGGTTTTAAAAGGTCTGTAGACTGTGAGTCTGACAAAAAGGCGTAGCTAAAATGATGCCAAAGTGTGAATGCCATCAATAAAGAATTCAAACTTTGTTTAATTATTTTTTATTCTGAATTTGCACTGTTGGTTGAGCACAAACTGAAGCAATCACTGCTGCAGCTGTATCCAACCTGGGGAAAAAATGTGAATGGCTCTAGAAAAGCACTAGAAAAGCTCTAAAGAAGGAATTCAAAACCTAGAAAATTTGTTTCAGTGTGGGCAAATGGAAGAATGTAATTAATATACACATCCAACAGCAAGGTAGGAGTGATTTACCTGCAGCCATCAAACCCCAAAATATGTGACAATTCTTATCACATAGATTACCCTTGTCTTGCTGAGACTGTCCAATGCCACTGCCACCAGGCAGATCACAAATTGGAACAAGTTTTAACAGCGGTGGTAGTTTGGAGGACAAGCATGCAATAGTTCATATTTAAGATATGCAGCGGACTCTTCACCTTAGAAGACAGGAAGTCTTTTGAAGCTGTGCCTATGACAGCTGTGATACCAAAAAATAGTGCCAAGAGGTTATTTGGGCTGTATTATACAGAAGGTCACTCTAAATGTCATAATGGCACATCAGGTTATTTTCATCTTCTCTAAACTTGATACAAAACATTTAAGAGTCAAAACACATTTGCTCTTAATAAACTATCCTTTTGAAATCACTGTATTTTAGAATTGTTATAAAAACAGTGACAAACTAACAAACTTGACAACTTACTGTGTGAACCCACAGTGCTGAAACTTGGCACAGAAGGGGGGCATTCCCAGGTGCCACACTCTCATTATCCACTCATGAATGAATAATCATTCTGGAAGTAAAAGGAGACCCTGGAAAACTTCAAAAACCTCAACAGTTATTACTTTCTATACAAGAGAATCCCATCTGAAGTCATACATTGAAGTACTACTGAGTTGGCACAGAAATGGATTAAAGCCAGGAAATTCTAAGTTTAAGCTGACTCGCCATCCTTAGCACACTCTATTGTCCTTTATCCCTAAAATTTAATTAAACCTCAGTCCTGACCAGTTGTAATAAGTAGTACAGAAAACTGATTATCGGAATTGCTTTCCTCCGACGGGTCTATTGTGTTACACTTCCCCTCTGCAAAATACAAAAGACCCTATGTACATTTCTCTTTCTCTGTGAAAAGAGGACTGGAAAAAAAATCCAGTCTGAACTTTTATTTAGTTGCCAATTGTGCTGGGGAATGAAAGTAAGCATTTTCTTTTAAAAGCTGATTCAAATTCAGTACTTAATCATGCCATAGCAGAGCAAGAGCAGCAACAAATTATGTTACAATTACAATAGAAATTTTTCTACAAGATTTTGTTTTCAGTCACATCTAATCTTTCAATAGCTGTTGTTTCTAGGACTGATATTTTCCTAACAGCATTTGTGCCTGCAACTAGCTCCTCTGATCAGAAGCATTTGGAATGTAAGGAAAACATGTATGTGCATGTGTATGCAGAGCACAGACAGGGAGGAAAGCAGTCACGTTTGATTATAAAAAAAGTTCTAGAAGCCATAAAATATTTCCTTCATTCTTCTATATGTTTTTTTCCCTTATTCTAGGAGATTATTTACTCCTGTACTAACCAATTTGTTTTCTCTGCTGCAGATCACTGCAATATACTATTACAAAGTAATGGTTTTAAAATTTAAAGTGCTATGAACTCCACTTCAGATAACAGACCCAAAACCCAGGCCTCAAGTGCCTACATTAAAGCAGAATCACCACTAACTGGATGGATGACTAAGCCATCCAGAAAAAGGTAAAAGAGCTGGCAGGCCACAGGACACATAAATTGAGAGCCCAGGTTTTAAAATTCCTCTTTGTCTGCAGTGCTCTCCCTCTTACCCAGAAAAAGTCAGATTACTTGAAGATATCAAATAACATCTGTTTTCTAAACAATACACTATTGCCTGCAAAATTTATAACATCCACTTCTGAAACAATACAGAAGACAGCTCAGTCTGCAAATCCAAAACCTTTAAAGGAATTTTAATTAGCAATTTCAAAAAGATGCCTATAATCCAGGCAGCATATCACTGCCATGAGATGAAATAAAAAATACGTATGCAAAGCTATCTATGGTATTACAAGGATATCCAACAGAATTCTGAAAGCCTTTGGGTTAAAGCTATTAAACTTGTAGAGCTTCAAAGTGGAAAGGTACAACTCTTCACAGGCCAGCAACAGGTCAGTGCCTGTTAGAGTGATGCCTCATCGTTCCTCTAGTAAATGACTCCTGATTTGGCTGCCATGGCTGCCTTCATTCCCATCTACCTCTGCTTTTTGCCACTAACACAAGACAGCAACGGTGTTTGTTCACCAAAATGAAAATGCAAATCCCTACCATGTCATCCTGACTCTCTGGCCAAGCCTATGCAAATATGGTTTCCCAATACACAGCATTCTACAGATGGGGGTACCATAGCAAAGGACAAATTGACATTCTCTGCTTTTCTGCACAGCATTCCTGGGTTTATAGAGGTACAGTGATGTCTTCCCAGCAGTCACTCCAAAAGCAGCTAATGATCAATGCTAGTAACTTCATCTCTAAGAAGAGAATGGACCCAAACCACCCTAGGATGAGAAGACAGATAGATTTCAAAGCTGGCTACATAGGATTAATAATCATAGAATAACAGAATATGCTGAGTTCGAAGGGACCCATCAGGATCATTGAGCCCTGGCCCTGCACAGTACATCCCAAGAATCTCACCATGTGCCGAAGAGCATTGTGCAAATGCTTCTGGAGCTCTGTCAGGCTTGGTGCTGTGACCTTTTCCCTGGGGAGCCCGTTAAGTACACACCCACCCTGTGGGTAAAAAACCCCTTCCTGATATTCAACCTAAACCACCCCTAACTCAGCTTCATTCCCTTTCCTCGGGTCACTGGTCACAAGAGTGAAGAGATCCTGCCTTGTCTTTGGCAGCAGCCACTGCTCAGGGACTCCCAGAATAAGCGCTGCACATTTCATCAATAGTTACATGAGACCGTTTCTACTTGAAACCTTAAGTAACGCAAGCACCACATTGCGAGAGCAAAGAGTTGCTACAGTCACGACAAAATGAACAGCTGCCACACAATTTGATGAAAGTGCCAGTTTCCATGCCAATACCACAATCCTTTCAATGAGGCATTTGGCCAACATATTAAAATCCTTAGACCATCGGGAAAACAACAAAGTAATTCCACAGTAACAGCCGCAGCATGTTATGGCATCTATTGTTATTAAAAATACAGTAGATGTAGAATTACATGTTACAGAAAGAGATGAGTATTTCTTTTTAGTTTCAGAAATTGAAAAGCAGAGAAGAAAAATGTTTTTGTAGTAATATGACAGGCGACATAAACAGCAAGAAATTTGACAGCTGCATATGCCAAACTCGTACATTTACTAAGAACAAGGCTGTATGAGACCTCTAAGGCAGAAGTTCACAGATGCAGCGTTGAAGTCAGTTTTGAATGGCGATGGTGGGTGGAAAACCGTAACTAGCAGGCAGCAGGGCTTTGCAGTTGTTTTGCAGGCAGCTCAGAATGGTGAAGTAAATAAACAAATAAGTGAAACTGAGCCAGCAGCAATTTGTAACGTGCAGTGTGACTGGCTGTCATTCAGAGCTGGCTCATCTACTCTTCGAGTGCATGGATTTGACTTGAAACCATTCCATGCACACATACACAGAAAGTTTCCATTAAATCCATGGAGACTAAATAGAGCCCCTAATGAGGCTCAAAACTTGACTTTTCACCTCTCTGAAAAGCATACCTGCAGTACAGTTAAAGCTGACCACAAAAGCCATCTTCAGCTCCACAGTGCAGCACGCTGGACCCAACAACCAAAGTGCAGTGGAACAGGATGGTCCCACAGGCACCAGCACGTGTCTGGCTCCATCATAAGCTGCATGGAAAAGCAGCACCACCAGAACGTACTTCATTCTGGGAGGAAGTCTGCATTTTTGGCAGCTGAGCTGACTAAACGCCTGGCCAAACACAGGCTGATACAAAAGTGGAGATGGGGCTGCCCTCTGCGGCAGCAGCCAACCAGATGTATTGCGCAAACCCATTTTTAGATGCTCTTGCCTGGAGTATTGAGGACCTGAACTCAATAACCTGAATCCCTTCTGTTATGTGCTTCTAGGCTTCACTGTGTGCACAGAGCACAGAGAGCACAGAGCTGACCCGGCACAGGCTCAAAATGATTGTGGCTGAACAATCCATAGCAATCACGACTTGTTCGCTAAAGAATTTACAATTGCAATCAGAACCTCTCTACAACCCCTGGGAAAAATGATCAAGAAACGAAATAGGCTTTGTTATATCCACGAACAATAATGCAAAATAACATCAACTAGAAATAAAGACAAATACTAGGCAGGCTAACAACAAATGGAGTTTTCATTTCTCACTGGGGCTATTTTTAGATGCATTCATATTTAAATATGAAGGTAATTTCCCAGTGCAGCTGTTAACAGCTCTTCCTGAGCTTCTCTTGGAGTTTGGGTGTTGCATCTGCTGGCATTTGCAAGGCAAACTTCTGGTTTCAGTGCATTGTAACTACAAAAGCAGATGTTTCAAGCATCACCTTCAAAAACCATACTTTGCATCTCAGGGGGTACTATGGTCAATTTATTTGTAAAAGGTTTGAGGTTTTGTGTACAAAACTATGTTGCTAGTGTAACAAGCATCTTGCATGGTTTTTAATATACCTGAAGGCATGCTGAGGTACATATCAGGTGAACAAAACCTATAAATGATGTGCCAGTTTGGGTTGCTGATGGTTTGAGAAATGCATGATTTTAAAGAATCATTGAACAGGTCAAGAACTACTCCAGTTTTAATGAGGGACTCTGACTACTTCTCTCATTCAAATGAAGATTTTATTTTTTCTTTGTCAACAAGTGGTAATTAAATAGTTCTCACACATTCTACTGTATGAAAGCCTGCTTATGTGGAGAGAGATACAGTAATGCTTTAATTAGGACTTCATACATACCGTATTTGATTCAGATCATGGGTCCAGCTAGCCCTGTCAATACCACCACTATGGAGTTCTGCTTTCAGAGCAATGTGCAAAACTGAGTTTTGCACCTCCGAGTTGTTGTCAAAATACCTGAAGATTAGAAATAGATTTATATTCTGGTTTAAAAACCCATCTAGAGTAGCAAGCAAATAAATGAAAAGCCAAACCACTCAAGAGTGTATATCACTGATCTCTCTATCCCATGGCATCACTTACACTTGTGATGACTGTGCTACAGACCTTGTGTTCAACCTGCTGTCTTGGGAGAGCTAGGCCTGCCTTCGACGTTTTTTTACAGAAGGGAATGGAGACGAAACCTCTGGCATCAATGCCACAAACCTTTAGTGAAGAGCAGTGGGGTTTAGGTGGAGAAGCAGGTGAAAGAATGACAGTAAAGCAGCTTTGAGAATCTTTTTCCCCGCCAATGAATTGGATACAAAGCTACTACAGTGTAGACCATTCTTGGGGGAGACAAAAGCATGCTCAGCTGTGAATGTGAAAGGCAGGAGTTTGGTTTTCTTACTTGTAAGGTGAGAGGAGAAACAAGGAACTCAAAGAAAGAGTCAGACTCTGTTCTTTACTAACAAAGCTGCTGCTGTCACCTTCTCAGGCAAGTCAACTATCTTACGTGCTGCACATCACACACAGCTACATCCAGGTCAGCCAAATGGCTTTGTTTTCCTGAGTCACACAGCTGAAGGTCTCCTACGGGTTCCTACAGGTTGCTTCTCTTTAGGACTCCCAACACTTCCTCCAAGGCCCTGGGATTGGCAGCAGCAATTAGTGTGTACTCACCAAAGACCAAAGAACAAAACCTTTGAGGAAGGAGATTAAAGATGGATTAAGGAAGGGAGGAAAAAAAAAAAAAAAGAAAATGAGGAAGACTGCTCCAGATACTAAGCTTAAAATGAATTTCAGATTCTGATTCCCATGAAAATTCAGCCTCTTACCACTTCAATGAACTTCATCCTCAGTAGCAGCAAGTCATACCCACTAAATAATGCATGTCCGTCACCTGCTCAAAGTAATTCCCAGGTCTTAGGCCTTCTCCTCACTTCCCTGCTTACCAGCAAGTTCTGGGCAGACACCTGGTAGGGGAGAACTTCTCTCACTCCTCAGAGTCTCTAAGTCATTCTAGGTGTTGGAACTGGTGAAGACTGAAGAGGATTGATCTAGGAGTACCTGGGAAACTGTCCAACTTGAATGTGCTTCTGAGACTCAAAAGGAAATAGGATGCCTCTGCTGAGCATGCCAGTGTTTTAGGAATGAGATCTCCTTTGAATTTGAGGGAAATTCTAAACAAAATTTCATGGGTAAAAAGTAAAATCACCATTAATAATGTATGACTGGGATAGGAAATGTGAAAGAACACACACATATGCCTTACAACTATTTTTTTTTCTGTTTAGCTTCAAGGATCTTTCCACAGCACATTCAGCCAGCAGATGCTGAAAACACGCCAGCACCCACACCAATTCATGCAGATGGTGCTGGTGGGGTTGAGCCTTGTACAAAACTTACTTGTCTTCTCAACTAAGATAAAGATTCTGCATGTGTGTCCTTTTCCTGAGTCAGAATTTCACCACTACATTTATCATGGCCAGGGAAATTGGGAAATTTCAAAATTCCTGTTAACTCACTTTTAATGACCATATCAACCCATAACTTTCTGCCAACCCCATTAACTGCTGTTGTACAAAGCCATTCCTGAAACAGCCTCTCTTGCTGAACAGAAGACGACAGAATAATAACCCCTGCTCATGACTAAATAAATCTGTTCAGACAATGTAAACTTAGTCCTTCCTGAGAATAAACACTTTTGAGTTATTCATATATTCAACACTGGCACAGCCTTTCGTAATTTCAAACCCAGGTATTACACAAGCAAATCAGCAAATGAACAGACTCCGGCTCATTGCTAGATGTTAACACAGACTAGACACAAACAACTAGGGTGGTGCATTTGGCCAAAATAAATGTGCTAATGCTTCGATTTGCCTGCAAAGCAGGGGGTGTACATTTTTGTAGAGATTACAGATCACCACCTAATGCCTTCAGCAGCACTGTATATACTTGCTTTGAGTTTACCAGGAATGCTAAATATTCAAATTGGGGAACTCATACATTATACAAGTGCAGAAAACTTAGCCACTGTAATTTTACCAGATTAGACCTAAGTGAGACTGCTCAACTAATAGGAGAAGGAAAGAAAATAGGAAACTAACATGCAAAAGGGGCCAAAGAAGGACAATAAGGGAGAGAAAAGAGCTCAGCAGAAGCAGCTTCTCCCAGCATAAAATCAATGCACACAAAAATGCACAATGCAAAAGAAGCTGGAATGTGAATGTTTCCATGTGGGTTGATGTGTGGAGAAACAACTGTTGGGCACTACGGGAGGAGGTGGATAAGAAGCAGGGCATACGCAAGAAGCCTGGCAGAGGGAGGCTAAGTACAGTGAGAGGAAAGACAAAGGCAGAAAATCATCTGGGGTTATCAGGAAGTAAAAACAAAGAGAAAGGACCAGAACTATTTTCATGGCCTGCAAATAGAAAGCATGTGACTTTCAAGTTTTCAGAATAAACCTATGAAGAACTGAGATTTATAAAAACTGCATATGAATATAAAACAAGAAATATGAATTTTGCCCAACTGATTGTCTGATCAGTATCTAAACAGGCACCAGCAGGAGCAGCAATGAGTTCCAACATTAACAGGCAAAGCAGGAACATGGACAGAAAGGAGTCATCCATCCCAAGCCCCTCCTTAGCAAGCCCCAAATCACCCCTGCCTTGCATATCTCTCTATCCTCGAAGGCTGGCTCCTGGCAGCTGTTGCATAAGCAGCAAACAAAGCTCCAAGAAAGAGCCCAAGACCAAAATTGCACCGGATTTTTTTTTTTTTCTGACATTTCAGAAGATTTCAGGTTGGTATTTTTTTTAATGTATTTCTGTACTACTGGAACTCTTTTTATAGAGGCAGGTGTAAAAATGCATTTACCACTTTGTTCAGCTCACTATAGGCTTCATCCATAAAAATGTGAATTTGCAAATGCAGAACTCTACCCTGAGGGCAGAACAGCAGGTTTTTTCCTTCACAGGATTCTTCCTCACACACACTAGACATTACTAACAATCTCAGCTAAGGTTTTCAAGGTTGTTTTGGAGGAACATTATTTTTCCTCCCTTTAACACACTTTCAAAGACACATCAAGCAAAAGGAAAGTCTCTTGTGTTCTGACAGCATTGCTTACTTTGTCAAGTAAGCAAGGAAAAACTCCATGTTCTTCATAGCTGCAAAGGAGTCAGCACTGTTTCTCCTAAAAATGTTGTCATGATGGCTTCATGGTTTGACATCTAACAGATAGAGGAAATTGCTTTTTAAATACAAATATTCACTTTAAGCATTAGGAACAAACTTTCCTGGAATGGACTATACGGAGTCAGCTTTCTTTACCCACTGCAGTATGTCCTGTAAATAATAAAAAATAAATACCTTACTCAAAGGCTTTGTAATTTCAAGTGACCTATTAAGTTACTTAATTTTGCTATCCATAGCACATGATCTCACAAGCAAAGCTGTTTATTTGCCTTAGGGAAAATACAGATGTGATTGCATCACGAGTGTTTCTGAGTTGACAGGGCTTTTCCCTGGGGTTGTTTAGGAGAGCTGGAAAGAAGAATGAGAAGAAAGCATGGAAAGAAGAGGAAGGAATGTCAGAAAATACAGGTACAGTGGTCTAACCTCCTGGCCTTTACAGACAGACAAAATAACCACAATTACAACTATTGTCTCTTACCTTCCTCTGGCAGGAGAAAAGAAAGAAGCACACTTGAGCCCACCTACTTTTAAATAAGTATTTAGTTTTAGACTCTTCATATCTTTCTAGCTCTGCTGCGGACTGTCTTGCATGATTACACTCCCATTTTTGTCGCATTTGATACAGAGCTGCTGCACCAACTTTGACAAGGTACTCTATGTACATACACAGTGCTGAAAGATTAATTTGACAGACATTTGTACTTGGAAGGAATATATCCAAAACTGGATTCTAATTCTGAAATTATTCTGATCATTTAAAGACTGAAGTCTAATACAAACTGCAGTATGTATTTGTTGAGAAACACTACTTAGTGAATATCAGGAAACCTTACAGAACATGTATCATACTGAAGTTCATATATCATAGTGTCCTCTTTCCTTACATGTCTCTACAAATCAGCCTAACTTGGATTTGGGACAGTTTGCTTTGGAAAATCATAACCTCATAAAAGTCTGAAGCTAATACCCACTAACATTCATTTCAGCTTATTCCATTGAATATCAAACTATTACTCTCAGCTTTATCTGACAGAAATCTGTCCTTGAGATGCTCAACGAAGCAAGGGTTCAGTTTTGATTCTTGAAGACAGCCAGCCCTCTCCTTCACTGAGGATGAGTGATCTCAGATTCAATTTCACTTTCACAGTCAAGGTGTTTGGTTTCTCAATATTTCATAAATGTCCTGCCCGGAAATGTGTATGACTGGAACCTGATCTACAGCAGGACAAAGCCTGTCAAGTTACAGGGAGAGTCATTCAGGTCAACCCTTGGCTGAGGGAGTTCCCAGAACTTCAATTCTTATCACACCATCAGGATGCTTAAGAGGAAAAAAAAGGCATCATCATTACCACATTGACCTAAAAGCACCTAAGAGCACGTTAGAAACCTGCATAAAATTCTGTGAAACACAGTATGTACTGTGAGTACTCTGGATTTCCCACCCAATATCTTTAAACCCCCTCAGCCCATGAAGCATTAACAAGATTACTATGTCTTCCAAAAGGTAATTTCCCTGTAGGTCTGACAAGAACTTTAATCTCAGTGTCATGAGCATTAATTAATTCTATAAACAAAATACAAGTAAAACATTATTTTAACTTAAAAATTCAATTAAAATCTCTCATTATATTCCTAGGCTTTGGCACGCCTAGGAATACACACGCCTAGGAATATACACAGACCTATGTGTTAAATATTCATATTTTTATTCCCAACATATGAGTAACTCCATCCTTATTAACAGAACTTCTCCATTCTCTTGGAACTGAAGACACCTTGAATTCCTACATTTTAAGAAAAAGATGGAGAATGTGGTCAAGATCTCCATGTACAAGAGATTTTTTATGGAGAGTATTTTAAAGGCTATACACCTTCTTAAGAAATATATTTATGGAGTTTACACAAAATAATACAGTCAAAAATCTGTTTGCAACAGCACATTAAAGACCTTTCAGTACTCCAGAGCAGCTGTGACATGGTAAAATGTAATTATTTTTCACATGCCCTTTGGAATTCTTTAGGAATATGTACTGTAATTTCTAACCAGTGCCATAAGCACTGGGCCAGCCTTGGAATTAAGCTGAGAGATAGCTGGATGAGTACCATATACATCTTTTATAAGCATCCCACAGATCTGTATTAAGGCTTAGCAACACGGCACAACAACATAGCCCTGGAATCTGTTACCTAATACAGCTTGAGAAATACCAAATACACAACGTTTTTGAAAAATACTACTATAATCTTAAAGGAATCTCAGTTAAAAAAAAAAAAAAAACCAACAACAACAGGATAGCTGCAGCATTTCCAAAGCCCCACTGTTCTCTCCCACATGATGAGATACGGCCATGCTGTAGTACCAGATGTATCACCGTTCATATAATACATGTACATATGTATCCATATGCCTATAATGGGCTAGATGTGCATTAAGATGTATATGCAATACAGTTGCTTATTCTGAGCTGGTTCGGGCACAGCTCACTGCCAGGACTATCAATACAGACAATTGCACCTTAACCTGAAGTCAATTTATTATTAGTTTTTACTCTCCTCAGGGAAAGATTAGAATTGAAGTGGCAGTGAAAAAAATCCTTTTCCTTCCTTATGAAGCAAAATCAATCCAGATTTTTTTTTAATTAGTGGAATAAATACAGCATGTATATAACATTTCATATATCTAAGTATCAAATCCATCAAGTGGCATTCAAAAATTTATTAAAATCCTCTTGAAAAAGAATGAGGTCTGACACTTTTAAGTTCGTCTGGTTTTGTTTTTGACAAAAAGATATCAACAGCAATTGAAGTATTCAAACTTTACACAGAAGGTGCACCTATGTGGCAGTTTCTATAGGATTTACAGAAGTCGAGCCCTCTTTGAAATCAATGGAGCTTGGTCTTGTAGTCTTCTGATACCAGCAAAAAGTGCAACTAGAGGATAACTAGCATCAGCAGAGCCAGTTTTCAGGAGTTTGCCTTCCCCCAGACATTGGCTCTGTGCTGGAGAACATGCTGGTCAAAACCCTGCATGAGATGGCCAAGATCATTTGTGCATGGCTAATGAAGAGAACAGGATGCTCATGAATGCAGCAGCTGTCTGCTGGGAAAGACGCCCCATTTAATGGGAAATTTTAAAAAAAACCAAAACAATAGAAACATCTACCTCATCTGCCAAAACTAATGCCACTTGTGTGCTTGTAAGCGATGGCTAAAGGAAACTGGGTTTTAGGGAAAAAAAAAAAAAACGCCTGGGGAAGATGTTTTCTACTTTGCCCTTTAATGACCATAAATTTCTGGTTGTGTTTGAAGGGCAGAAACTTTAGGAAAAATCCCTAAGGACTGCAGTCTGGCCAGGCCCCAATTCCCCCCCAATCTCAGTCCTGCCGGGGATGATAAGGTATCTCCCAGCGAGCGGCATCCCGGGTGGAGCAGGAACCAGGCAGTTCGTATCCACTCGATGATTCCAAAGGGAGTCACCTCGGGAAAACCCTCAAATCTTCGAAAGCTGCCATAGCCTGCAGTGCTTTACACGAAGCGCCACAGCCAGGGAGATGCCAGGGGAGTGACGGCACCCACAGCCATGTGGCGACTGGGACTGAGGAAATTTATTAATTTATTTGTGTTTTAAACAGCGTTTTTTCAAGCCCCTTCGTGAAACTCGCGGCCTGTCCTGGTCCTTGGACCCAAAACCAGGGAACTGCGATCACCTGCCCAGCACAAAACCGGGCACGGGGGGATGAACTGGGGGATGAAGGGGAGCCACCCCGCTGCCGGCACGGCCACCAGCGGCACCATTGCTTCTCTGCCACGTCAAAAACAGGGTAAAGAAATAGTTTTAAAACCTCTCCCGTGCGGAGCTGAGGCGCCACGTCCGCCCCCGACACCCCCTGCGTGGCGGGGCCGCGGCGCCGCCTGCTGCGCCCCCTAGCGGCGGCCTCGCGCCGCGCCCCGCCCCGGCCCCGCCCCCCCCGTGACGTCCGGCCCCGCCCCCGCGGCTCCGCCGCTGCCGCCGCGACTTGAGGGGCGCGCGCCGAGCTCCGTCCGCGGCCGCCCCGCGACAGCGCAGCGCCCGCTCCGCGCCGCGCTCCGCTCCGGGCCCGCCGGGACCGCCGCCCGGACCGCCCCTTCCGCGCCTCTCCGCAGGTAAGCGCGGGATGACCGCTTCTTCTCCTCCGCGGGACTTGCGCGGGTCTGGGGGTGCAGAGAAGGAGGAGGATGGGGAGGGAAGTTTGGGCGCGCTCCCTACACCACCGCCCGCTTCCCAGCGCCGGAGTGCGGGCACGGCGCTGCGGCGGGGAGAGCCCGCCCGCCCTCCCGGCGGGGTGCGCAGCGCGACGCGCAGGAGCGCAGAGGGCTTAGCCCGCACATCTGGAGAGCACCCGGGGGTTCCCCAAGCTGGGCGTGCGGTGCCTGCGCTGCCCCGGCCCCAGGAGAAGGAGCCAGCGCAAACCCGCCCTGCGCGGGGGCGGAAAACAGCGCGGGGGGACCCGCAGAGCAGCACCCGCGCCCCGCGGCGCTGGGACCCCGGCCGCGCGTTTTAACGCGGATGGTGGGGGGTGTTCCTGCGCGTAACCCGGATCGCTTCCACGGTTGGGAAACTTCCCCTTCCCTCCATCCCTTCTTGCTGCATTTATTAAAAAAAAAAAAAGAAAAATCGAGGCGATGCGTTCGCGCCCCTGCGCAGCGCTGTCCCCCGCACCACAAAGTCTGCGGGCGAGAAGATGGGCAACAAAATGGTTGCACAGAAAGAATGCAACAGGCCCAAATTCCCGCCCCGACGCCCCACTTGCTTTGGGAAGAAGAGCGGGCTCATAATCCTCCTGCCATTCCATAGGTCCTCGCCTAGTTCCAATCAACTTTTCTGCTGTTTTCAGTGTATTAAGTGATTGTGTGCCCTCGTACAGGCGCAGCTAATTAATTTTTAAATGGCTTGCAAATAAATAGTTCACTACGTACTTTGTTGCACACCTCATCTCTACGTGATTCTAACCTCAAAAATCGTTTCACGACTGCTGGATGTGCCAAAATCTTTCGGTTTTAACCCTCTTCGTCAAATGCAATTAGAAGCTGCAACTTAGTTGATCAAGCAGAGCCCAAGTATCCCTGCATTTCCCAACGTAGTGGTCCTGCTTCCCAGCATCTGCCATAGCTCACAGCAACCAGGCACAGCTTTCTGATTTTGGGGTTGGTTGGCTGGTTCTTTTTTTGGATTCCTGCTTAGTTTCCAAGCTCATCCCCTTGGCGAATAAAAGCTCAGCTCTTGCACAGACAGCTGCCTTTCTGGCTCAGTCCTGCTCTTTGAGGTCGCCTCAATTTTAATCTCTCAGACCGCAGAGGGTTTGAGCTCAACCCTGGCACATCCAGGCAAAGTTGCAAGGAGTGTTGCAAACGCGAGGACGAGTGTATGTAATTAACTAATTCATGGAATGCTGTTACCAACGGGTTATTAATTCGGGCTGAAGGCAAGTCGCTCCCCTTCTGCAAAGGATCAGTTCTGGATAGTTAACAGAGTATTTTCTACATCAAATTCACACCAAAATGCAGAATTACTTTACAGTTAAATCTTATTTCTGCACATTAGCTGAATGCATTTTCTCTTTGCCTCTTTGAAACAAGAAGATTCACATTTTGCATTTCCATGTACATCTTTTATACAAAGAGGCTGAAAATGTTCAGACTTAAAGAAACAGTTCATTATCCTGACCCCAATTTCCCTGTCTAAAATATACTGCCCAAAAAGATAGAAGCATCAGTTATGCTCACCATCTATTGCCTGGGGATATGGTGCCTTAATGAACACTTCTTTGAATTAGACTGAAAAATACATTTGTCAATTGAAGTGTATAAAGAAAATAATTATTTGCTGTAAAACAGAAAGATCAGTCTGTGTTTTCCTTGTCAATATATGCCATGCATTAGGTCATACTCAAGATCTTTCAGTGCCCTTCCCTCCCTCAAAAGAAAACCCACCTTCAAGTTTCTTTTAATTTATTCCAAAAACATACAATACAGCCCTGTTTAAGATAGGGTTTCAAATATTTCATAAACAAAAGGTATACCTGGGTTTACAGAAAGCCAATTATCTTGAAATACACGGGGTTTATTCTAATCCTACTTCATGCTGCTATCAAGCTTTTTTATTTTTCCATCCACATTTAATCACTTCTAAAAGCTGGATTTTTTCCTGTCTTTTGTGCTCCTCCTGTATACCAGAAACAGTGACAGCCCTTGGAATATATTTAAAATGCTAATTCTCTTTTTTTTTTTTGGTACACTTGCACCATTTTAACTGGAGAACAACCAGATAAATACTGCAAGTAATCAGCATGGGAAACTCTCTTGAAGAGTGGTTTATTTTATTTTTTTATAACTCCCTCCTTTGCAAGCTGCCTCTGTTTTTCTCACCAGGATACTTTGTTGTAATTAAAGCTGAGAAGACTGGACAGCAGCAAAAAACATCTGACTTGTGGCTCTTAAAAGCACAGGTTTTGTAGCATGTACCACCCCCCAGTGGGCAAAAAACTCTGTAGTAAACTCACAGCGAGCTTTGATCTCCAGAAAAAAAAGTGGATACATTTTACAGCAAGAACGAAATAAAGACGAGTTTCTGGGTTGGGGTTTTTGGTGTTTGTTTTGGTTTGGTTTTTTCCCTCTGTCACCAGTATCTAAAAATTGTCTGATATTGTGTAAGGCAATGGTGACTAATCAAAGCAATTGCTGGAGTTTGCAAACTTTGCAGTTGCAGTTATTTGAAGTGGCTTCAGTTGGGAGATGGCCATCTTTGTCTCCTTGTAGCAGGAAGCATGGATGCTAATGGCTAGTTAGCTCTTAAGTTTTTTCCTTAATCACTTCAAAGCGCAGGAATGCACAGAAGAATTAATATGTGATTGCTTGTCTTTATTTTTAAAAGCAGCCAAATACCACTCAGGGCAGGAATCTTGAAAAGTGGTCAGTACATACCTTATGGCATCACTAACACTCTTCTGCCTTTCATGAGCTGTAAGAATCCAAACAGTCTTACAGCTTCACATTTTTTCTAATTTTTTGAGGAGCAAACTTAGTAATCAGGATATGAGCAAACAACTGCTTTAAAAAGGAAAGAAACAAAACTACTGAAACTTTATCTAGTGTTCAAGTAATGTTTTTACATGTTGGGACTTTGTGCCAGAAACTCCCTATCAGGTATAATTCTACCTAAACTTGTCAAGAGGGGAAAACCAGATTTTTTTTCCCCTTGAAACAATGGCAGCATTTGTTCTCTATTATTTAATGCCCAGACAAGTTACCTCAGCAGCAGCTCTCAAAAAGAAAACCTAGAAGCCATAATTGGCTAAACTCAAAGAGCACTAAACACAAACCAAAAATCCATTGCAGAAGACTCCCCCTCAAAGTGTTTTCTTAACGTGCAACCTTTCCTGCAGCAGAGTAGTCAGAACAAAAGAGTGAGAAAGAGTAGAATAATAGTCTGGGTCTTTTCAACCCAGCATCTTCAAAACTAGGAAAGATTTTAGAAGTAAACTTCAGAAGAGAAACACTCATAGTTCATTTCCATCCTCTACAGCAAATACAGGTTTGGCTGATCTTGGGTGTGGAGTCAAGCTTTTACTCAGAATTCATTTCTAAGTCAGATTTACTTGCATTTGAGGGAAGATCACATAAAAATTTACATTTTTTAGGACACTTGAGTTAGACTTAGTAAGACACAAGCAGTATTATTCCTACTGCACAAGAAGTGGCAGCAAGTTTTCTGCAAGTAAATGAAATCTCCAACAAAAAACAACAAATTTCACTAACACACAGTGATACAGTCTGACTGAAGGGCTCACCCTCACTTTAACAAGCTCATTTACATTTTTTACCCCTTGGAAAGACAGCTAGAGGACCTTCTGCTTGCCTAGCGTCAGACAAAAGGCTGGGGCACCTTCCTGAAATACGATGATCGTGGAAATGGCAGCTCCTAGACAGGGTGCTTAGAAAGCATTTTGCTGTCTCTGTCAACTAACCCTGAGTACTACACTTAAAGAAAACAAAGTGTGGACATTGTTTTAAGTCTAGATTAGCACTGTGGAACTTCTTTAAAAAAAAAAAAAAAGTTGGTGAAGCTGTTTAGCTTCAGCATGACCTTTGTAGCACAACTGACATTATAAGCAGTAGATGGACTTCACAAGTTTTTTAAAAAATAAGCACATTTTGTGTTTCCGATATGTTTCAAATTCTGCACAAATACAGAGCTAATTCTGGAATAGAAGTACACTGGTTAAGCAAATTGGCTTATCAAGTATGTATATTCTGGTGGTGGCTTTGAATAATAGTTTTGTCTTTTACAACCTAAAAATACCAAGTAGTTTCCCTTGCCTCTGTTACTTTGATGGTAAGAAAGAAGCACTGAGCTACCAGAGTTACTGCTGGAAAACACAGAGGTAGATTAGAAATTCAAATAAGCATTCTATGACCTCGAGTGAGGCAGGTCTTGATTTATTCACATTTTATATTAACGTGGAAAGAAATCTGTTTTTAGAAGAAATCCCAACTTTTCAAATACACCAAATCTATTTATTTTGTTAAGCCATTGCCTGCCTACAGTATAGTGAGTGCAGCTGGACTCCATACTTCAGGGTAAATACATTGTTCTTCTTATGCTTTTTTTTTTTTTTTTAATAGCTCAACTTATGTTGAACATTTCAAAATGAGATGTCTCCTTAACTGTACCACAGCAGTAAGTCCACATGCAATGTCCACACGTTCCTGATATCTCTAGTAATTCACTAACTTACACAGTCCCAGGAAAACTAATTTAACTATGTGGTTCAGGAAAGTTCATGAAAACATTCAACTTGGAATAAAGAGCAAAAAGGCTGCTGTTCAGTTTTTCCAATGTTACTTTTGTTACCAAAAAAAAAAAAAGGACTGATTTTTGCATTTAAAAATTATTAGCAGAGTTTCTAAAATCTGATCTGCTCAAAAATAATGGCTTCTTTCAAAACCATGTGTCCATGAAGCCTCCCAGTCTGATGCTGCAGAAACCTGGACAGTGTCTGTACCAGCGGGGGTCACTTTTCTTTTCACCCTGCCGGATCAGCTATAATGACTTAGTGTCAGGGAATATTTAGAGACAGCTCAAGAAGGGGAAAGTTGGAGCATGGCAGCACGATTCCCTTCTTCTCTGTAGACAGATCACTGGAGCCTTTGATATGCAAAAACATTGTTTTCAACTATAGCTTGAGATATAAAAGGGAAGTGTGAGATATCAAACAATCAAGACCTGAAGAAAACTATTCTAAGTTTAGAAAAGGGAGTGGGGGGTATAGCCTTAATCCACATTTTTGAAACAGTGTCGTCTTCTCCAAAGAGACCTTTTCTTTTTCTTGCTCTTGTTTTCATGTAATTTTGAGAGACGGGATAAAAAAAATTCCAGGAACTTAATGAGCTTTAGTGCTTTCATTTTAATCCTACACATTACTGCTATTATAATAGTGGCAATAAATGAAGAGATGACTATCAAATGAAACACAGAGGAAACAGTTTATGTGCTAGAAAGGTAAAATAAATGAACTTGCTGTGTGCATGTATCTATGTAATGTATGCATACTAGAGCCAACGTTTTGCTTAATACTAACAAGTTTTTTACAGCTCAGAGTTCTAAAGAAAATTTATGATTTTAAGTACTTAAAAGTTATTGTAGCCTTCAAAGGCCTATTAAAGGGATTTATATTCCTATTTCACCATACCCTTCCAGAAAATACCTTCTATCACAACTTCACATTAGTTCCTAAGAGACACCATTTTTTTCTACAGCTGTTAAGCTGCTCTTTATTTCAGAGTTTTAGGAATAGGGTCTGGGCTTCTTTCCCCAAACACTTGAGTAATACAGAGCAAGAAAACTAGACACTGGAAGAATACAAAGCTTTTTTTGTTCCATTTCATAATGATTATATAATTTACCCAAATTACATAAGTTACCACTAAACATGCATTCCCTTCTATTCTAAAATGTGGCCACAGAGATTGAGATTTTGCTTTAAATAAAGCATACATAAAAATACTTATTTATGCTACCATGGGGGTCCCTCACTTTGAGTTCTTCTTTTTTTTCATTGGACAACTGCTGTAAACAAGATGCTGAAAACAAAGCTCAGAGGAGCATGAAAGCAGCAGCAAGAGAGAAGAGTCTTTTCCACTCCCTCACATGATGGGTAGTCACACCATCTCTCAAATGGGGGCTTTGGGTTTTTTTTTTTTTTTTTTAATGATTAACATTTTTCTATGAAAAAGAGCAGCAAAATTTGTATCTATTTAAATATATCACTGCCTATTCTGTGTTGCTGTAAGGAGTATGACTGGTGTGTTTCATAACAGACCTGTTACAAATTGCAAAAGGCATTTTTAAAACAGAGACTGTTTGTGTTTAGGTCAAGTATTTTACGGAGGAGCAGAAGATGCTCTAGTTTTGCTCCCAGGAAGGCAGTTAAGCAAGCATTACTCAGCACACTGTTCCTGCCAAGTATTTTGGTTCCAAGGATTGTGCTCGGTCCCTTGGACAAACCTTAAGTCACAAAAGGGGAAAAAAAGCAAGTACACGTTAAGGATTTCTTTCATTTCAGATTTAACCACTTTTATTTCGGACATGCTACCTACAAACTCGCTGGGGGCTTGGTATCTCACTGGATACTTTACGTGGTAGTGATACGAAGTAGCCCAAATTAAGAATGCTGTTTAAAAAATAATTAGTGTTCCGTAAGAAATACAAATGAAAGAAATAATATTTTTCTTCTTTTTAGAAATTTTACAACCTAAACCCACCTATGTATTGCCAAAAAGCAGACACAGATGCCTGGCTAGTCCCTAGCTCAGAATCAACATGCTGCATGTCGGAAATATATTCATAAAATATTTTAGCAAAAATGCTTTCCCTTTCACCCAGTAGCTAGTGAAGAGTTATTAGCTCCCTTTACACTTAAAACCAAGGAGAAGATCACCTATTTACCAGGAACACAAAGCAAGCAACCATTTTGGCCTCCTCCAAGGAGGTAACACTGGCATTTGAATCAGATGAAAAACATAATTTACAAATATTTTATAACTCTCTGCCTTTATTTTTCTACTGAAACAAAGTAAAATACAGTTCCAGCAAAACTGCAGTAACATGAAACTACACAGCAAAACATTTTTTGAAAGAGCTCTGTGGATTTTGCTGAAGTACCAATGCCTTGGGGAAACAAGGTGTGCTACTCATGTACAGGGAATGCAACCCCTAAAACTAGTGTGTACCAGTTGTTATTAATTCCAATTTTTTTGTTTTTACTTTTGCAGGACATTAGGAGTTCGAGGAAAGCTTTCAAAGGGGAGTTTTCTGGGAAGGAAATCATATTTTTGTGGGGGTTTTTTATAATGAAGAAAACCATCTGAATTGCCTGATGTTTCTGTGGTAAAGTAACTTGCATTCTTGCAGCACAGGAGGAATTCTTTCCTGCATTACAAATTTGGAAGAAGTGTTAAGAAGTGAGAGTTGGAAAATTGTTCTCCGAAAGAGGTGTGGATGTACCAGGATGTAGCTACTGTACAAAGGTCATACTTGGATAATTCTGGATAGGAAAAAGCATCCCTTTCCTGACCTCCTGAAGAGGCTGCAATCCTTCGAGCCTCAGCATAATGAATAGTTTCTATCACGCGGCACTAAAGTTCCCTCCTCTGACTACTACGCTGCATAGAAGAGTTTGTAAGAGTTACAAAGAAAGTAATTCCTGCTAAAGGCATTAAACCAAACAAAAGAGGCTCTTCATTCACAGACTTTACATGAGGACTAAAATAGAAGGAAGCTGAAGCTTTTCTACACTGGGGCCTGGTGTGCTTATGTACCATGATAAATCTTGGTTGGAATGCTCATTGAGTATTGTGCCAGGAGCCAGGAAACACACACCACCACCAAGGACCATCTGAGTAAACACCATCGAGAAAAAACTGCTTCATGGAGTAAACCGTAAGAGTGACTGGGCAGAAAGACATCCCTTTACTGGATATCCTCAAGCACAAAATTTTCTCATACCTTTAAATACGGTAGGATCAATATAAATTTATTTTCCTTTTCGTGCCTCTGAGAATAAAGTTCAATTAATATATGAACCCATAAGAGAAAGGGTCATGACACCGCTTAATGCATAGGTCATCTTGCAGGAGTTCTCACAACCCTAATTACAATGGTAATTGAATTATGTTGTCTTAAAAGCTATAAAAATGCTAATTACCTGAGCTCAGTGTACAAACACACTACCAATGCAAAGTACAATCTCAGTCTCAAGAGTTAATTTATACTATGCTGGTAATAAGATGGGAAAATGTGGTTAAACCTGCCAAATAGACTCTTATGAGTGTGCTACTTAGTAAGACGACTTTTGAGAATGACAAATATTTAAACATTAAATTAAGCATGTAATGAAGTATTTCATCCAGTGAACTAGAAAGCCATAGCTCTACCAGTTATAACATTCACCTTTCTGAGCAGGCACTTGGTTTGAAAACCAAGCAAAATAGTCCACAGTGTTCATAAGTTACACACTGTGGAGCTGAGCACTGGGAAAGACTTGGGAAAAACAGTGAAGACATTGGGAAAATGTGTTCACTGGCCCTCACTCTTTTGTCTGCATTTTATGCTTTGCTTCTAGGGCTTTTGTTGAACTTCTGAAATAGCTACCACTAGACTTGCAGGTTTGGTAAGGGTTTTATAGTTCACTTAAGGGCTCCTGAGGAAGTTAGCTGGCTTAGGAATTACGTCTTATCTTTCAGATATAGAATGATTTACTTGAACTCTGGTGTGACTTCAGTTCTGTAGTTATCTGGTATCTGTGAACAAAGATTGTCGGTATAGATGAAATGGGAAAGAATCCTTAGAAAGAGTCTTGTTGCTTAAGCAAAATAATTCACAGATCAGGCATACTTGATTATATTATTTTCAATCACTATGCAGTTAATTAGTACAAGTAGTAGAATTACTGATGTAAGGAAAAGAGAGTAAAATGCATCTATGCACTTGAATTTTGGTTTCATGTGTGTTTCAGATATCTTCTGTAATGTTGAAGTTGATTTTTTTTTATTGTGGTTTATTCACTGATGATCTGGATAATTTTGTTTGTTTGGTTTTTTTAGATTGTTGAAGATCAGAACTGTATAGAAATCTCATCATTCCTGACCATGATTAGTGTTACCTGGAGCATCTTCCTAGTTTGGACTAAAATAGGGCTGTTACTTGACATGGCACTTTATTCTGTTAGTGCCAAACCATGCCCTTCAGTATGTCGCTGTGATGTGGGTTTCATATATTGTAATGATCGCGATTTGACGTCTATTCCTACAGGAATCCCAGAGGATGCAACTACCCTCTTCCTTCAGAACAATCAAATAAATAATGCTGGGATTCCTTCAGAACTGAAGAACTTGCTTAGGGTGGAAAGAATATATTTATACCGCAACAGCCTAGATGAATTCCCCACTAACCTGCCTAAGTACATTAAGGAACTGCATTTGCAGGAGAACAATATAAGGACCATTACTTATGATTCACTTTCAAAAATTCCTTATCTGGAAGAACTGCATTTGGATGATAATTCTGTTTCTGCCGTTAGCATTGAGGATGGAGCTTTCCGGGACAACATCTATCTCAGACTTCTTTTTCTCTCTCGAAATCACCTTAGCACCATTCCCTGGGGTTTGCCTAAAACCATAGAAGAGCTACGCTTGGATGATAATCGTATTTCCACAATTTCTGAGCTGTCCCTTCAAGACCTTACAAATCTAAAACGCCTTGTTTTAGATGGAAATCTTCTAAATAATCATGGATTAGGAGACAAAGTCTTCATTAATCTAGTCAATCTTACAGAATTGTCATTGGTCCGCAATTCACTCACAGCTGCACCGGTGAATTTGCCGGGAACAAACCTAAGAAAGCTTTATCTCCAAGAAAACCACATCAACCGTGTGCCACCCAATGCTTTCTCTTACTTACGGCAATTGTATCGACTAGATATGTCCAATAACAATCTCAGCAATTTACCTCAGGGTGTCTTTGATGATCTAGACAACATCACTCAACTTTTTCTTCGCAACAACCCTTGGCACTGTGGGTGCAAAATGAAATGGGTACGTGACTGGTTACAGTCATTGCCTTTAAAAGTGAACGTACGTGGACTGATGTGTCAGGCTCCAGAAAAAGTACGTGGAATGGCTATCAAAGACCTCAGTGCAGAACTGTTTGACTGTAAAGACGATAGCGTGATAAGCACCGTCCAAATCACTACTGCAGTACCAAACACGTTATACCCAGCCCAGGGACACTGGCCCATTTCTGTGACCAAACAACCAGACGTCAAAACTCCCAACCTAAATAAAAACTACAGAACCACAGCAAGCCCAGTACGCAAAATCATTACAATATTTGTGAAATCCGTAAGCACGGAGACTATTCACATCTCCTGGAAAGTTGCACTACCAATGACTGCTTTGAGGCTGAGCTGGCTCAAGATGGGTCACAGCCCTGCCTTTGGATCTATAACTGAAACTATAGTTACAGGCGACAGAAATGACTATTTGCTCACGGCTCTTGAACCAGAGTCACCATACCGTGTGTGCATGGTTCCCATGGAAACCAGCAATATCTATCTCTCTGATGAAACGCCCGAATGCATTGAGACTGAGACGGCACCTCTTAAGATGTACAACCCTACCACCACCCTCAATCGGGAGCAGGAGAAAGAACCTTACAAAAACTCCAGCTTGCCCTTGGCCGCCATCATCGGTGGTGTGGTGGCGCTGGTGGCCATAGGGCTGCTGGCCCTGGTCTGCTGGTACGTCCATAGAAACGGGTCCCTGTTCTCCCGGAACTGCACCTACAGCAAGGGACGCCGGAGAAAAGACGACTATGCCGAAGCAGGAACCAAGAAGGATAACTCCATCTTGGAAATCAGGGAGACTTCTTTCCAGATGATACCAATAACCAGTGACCAAGTGTCCAAGGAGGAATTTGTAATACACACCATTTTCCCACCTAATGGCATGAATCTGTACAAGAACAGCCACAGTGAAAGCAGTAGTAACAGGAGCTACAGAGACAGTGGTATTCCAGATTCAGATCATTCACACTCATGATACTGAGGGACATGAAAAACTGGTTTGGGTTTTGTTGGGTTTTTTGGGTTTGTTTTGTTTTTTAAAGAAAACAAGAAAAGACTGACTTAACAGTCGCTGTTCTACTGCAAAACACTGGATTAAAAGACTGACAAAGCAATGTACTGTACATTTGCCATATAATTTATATTTAAGAACTTTTTATTAAAAGTTTCAAATTTCAGGCTACTGCTGCGATTAATGTAGTGGGGATACCTGACCACAATTCTATATTTTAGTATTTTTTAGTAATTTGTACTGTATTTTCCTTGCTAATATTGAAGTTACAGACCATTTAACTTTTGTGTTCTACTGAGTAAGATGATTTGTTGACTGTGACAGTGAATTTTCTTGCCGTGTTGAGCAGTCAGAACATTCATCTGAGATCCTTGTAAGTGTAAGCACAGGTCATTTTTCACTTTGGTATCAATAAAATAATGTTGAACCTGGCAAATCAGGAAGATCAAAAAGTGGTTACAAAAACTCACAGAACTTCCAGTGTTGAGTCTATTAAATCTGTAAACCACAACAATATTCAATAAACAAAAATGTGTGTAGTAATGGGCAATATCAGCTGTCTGGATATATCCATTCAACAGTGGTGAAATCCAATTTAAATTAGAATAATCGAATTGATGATATGCATGAGACTGAAGCTTTTGACAAGTGTTAAAAGTGTTAAAAAAAAAGCAATAGGCTCTACAAACCAAGGGGGTAGATCCAGTTCAGGAATAGTTTTTTGGTTATTAGAATCAGTGGTCTGTATATTACAGACAAAATAGTGATAGATGCTTATCGAAGCAGTGACCCTTGAAGGGGGAATAGCGTGCTCTGACTCCACGTTGCAGAAGGCTGAATAAATTGTTGTTATTAAGCTAAATTATATTACATTTATACTATACTAGAACTATACCATACTAAAAAGATACTAAAGAAAAACCCGTGACTGTCTCCAGACAGTCACACACAGCTTTGACCCAATTGGCCAATCAATCCAAACAACCTTCACCGGTGTCCAATTAACAAATCACTCTGCAGTAAACAATCTCCGTAACACATTCCACATGTGCCAAACAACAGGAGCAGTGAATAGAGATAAGAATTGTTTTCTTCTCTCTCTGAGCTTTCTTACTGCATCTCACAACTTCCCAGGAAAAATCCTGGGAGAGAGAATCATGTCTCTCTCTGTTCAGAGAATGTGAATACCACAGATGCTCACAGGCATTTGGGAGACAAAGGCAGGAAGACAGAGACAACACTTTGAAACTGCTTTGAAAGGAAAAAGGGCTTAAAGTGCAGTTTCACAAGAAAAGAGAGCAGGACAAAACCCAAGGCAATAAAAGCAAGATCTCAAAAACTAAGGTGGTCCCAAAGGTGAGCAGACAAATGGAGAATGCAGCTATTCTGAAGCATATATGAGTCTGTGTTCAGTATAATGCTGTTACAGTCAGGAATACTGCCCATTACTGTCACAGTTATCCAGAAATTCCTTGGTAAATCTGTAAGGTAACATGTTTTTTTCTGCCTTCCTGCTGAACTATGAGCTATTTCATGTTTAAACCCCAAGCCACTCTTTGTTGCAATAATCATTCTGTTTCTTCAACTAAAAACCAAAGTGCTTTGTACGCCCTTTGGCCAGTCTTGTGTGTGCCTTGATCCAACGCTACATGTATCAAGCTTTTAAAAACTAAGAAAAAAGGAAATAATAAAATACCCAGCTTTTCATACATAACTTAACTATGAAAAATACTGGTCTTATTCATGAATGAAGTTGAAAAACTACTTCAAAATTATGCTGCACCTCTGCAGAGCTCGGATAAGAAACACACTTGGAAGCTACTACTTCTCAGGTCATGAGCTTCACCTCTCTCTGTGTTCAGGTTAACAATATTATCCTTGCAGGTTTTCTTCATTATTAATCGCTTGGGAAGAAAGTTTTCACAACAGTGAACAGTGTGAACAATGAAAGGGAGGAAAGGCGTGGAGTTACAACCCTCTGAAATACGGGAGTTTTTTAAAAGAAACAGCAAATGAAAAATATTTAATATTTCAGACAAGAAGGAATGTATACCAAATGCAGTTTAATTCTATGAGAATTTTAGTGATGCTTGGCCTGTCTGTTTCTCTAAGAGTAGTAAAGAACAAGAGATAAAGAAAGAGTGACCAACACTGAGACATGGTTTCAGCGATCAGCCTGCAAATGAATCTCTTACCAAGGGATCCATCTAACTGCGCAGACCAAAAATTTCCAGTAACACACTTTTTTTTAATCCTCATTTTCCAGATGTGCCCAGGGAAGTTCCTCTCCAAACTCCCTGTACCATGGAATTGTTGACACATCATTTTCAAAAATGTCTCCCGCAGTTTCCTGAGCAGTGGAGGCAGGCAGCACTGTCCTTTCTTACTGACCTTGTACAAAACAAACAAAAAATGCTCCTTTGCCTGGAGCATTGAATGGATCCATGGAAAGGGGAGTGTAACGCTCAGCTCAGTGTAATGCACCAAACAAGACTATTTTGCTCTGTTGTCCCATCAGGTGCCAGTCTAGGCAAGGGAAGGAAAGCCAAGACTGAGCATGTGGAGCCTCATTACCTTGATGTGCAAAAAGCTTCCTAAGCAGTGAGCTGGGAAGGAAAACAACACAGAGGGACTGGACAGACCTGTTCTTTGTCTTCACTCACACAGGGGCATCCCTGATATCTGAGCCTATGTAATGGCTGGGTCACTGGCAAGAGAGCCTAGTTCTTTGCCAGCAGTTCTCCAGTAACAAAATTAAACAGGTTTTGTTGGATTTTCAAGCTATTTGAAAACCTCTGTCTCAGCTGGCTCCAAATTTATGTTGTGAAAAAGGTAAAACAACACTAAGTGAATACTTTGCCTTCTGAGACACCTAAGCCAGAAGTGCCTGGTAATGGTATGTGCCAACTCCAGTGATGCCACACAAGGTCATAAGGGTATAAAAAAGTTAGCATTTGAAGAGATAATTGTATGACAGTCTTAAGTAAAATGACTTTTTATGTGACATTTTTGCCTGTGAGGCAGAAGGGTACAAATCCAAAGCAACTTCAGTAAATCAACCCAGTTGTTCCTACTTCACCTTCCACCAGCAAGAGTGAAAACCTGGGCAAGGCTGTCTTCCTCAGGCAATTAGGTCAGGCTTGCAGGAGAGCTGGTGTCCTCTTACCACATGTGATGTCAATGCAAAAAATTGCTCACTGGAGTGTATAAGACCTTCCTTGGGTTCTACAGGAAGTTTTACTCCACACACATAATGTTAAAATTAATTTGGCAAGTGAAAGATTGCTTTCAAACTAAACTGTATCTTTTTTCCTTTGGCTGTTTATACAAATTTCTATTCCTCTTCATGTCAGGCCTATTTCTTCAAGACTGCTACTTATCCTAGTGCTGCAGTTGCTGCATGCAATGCTCCCCAGCACCATCATAAATCCCTTCAGTTAGAGAGGTATATATGCAGGCAAAGCAGATTACTACAGTAGGCACTTTGTTCAACACGTTTATCAAAATAACATTAATCCACATAAATTTATCTAAGTTTTCAAATTCCATGTTATTTCTGTGTCCTATTCAATATTTAATTGTGGAACAAGGGGTGAGATGTTTTTCAGGTGTTGCCTAAACCTATGTTCAGAACACACTTGATCTGTACTCTCCATATTCAAATACTCTGCTAAGTATCTTTTACATTCTTTATCGTGGTCCCTTTTGTAATTTATAGTGCTATCCTGAATTGCCCACAGTTCTGTTTTAAGCTGAAAGCTGTCTCCAAAAACAGCCTGGTACTTTGGAAACAGTTAATTTTGTCTCATCTTGGCACCTTCCAGAACCAGGGCCAGGAGCTGGACTCAATGATCCTGATGGGTCCTTTGAACTCAGTATATTCCACGATTCTGTGAGAAACTTGCTTCATTTATAAGCTGTTATTTCCTAGCTTTCTACCAGAGCCTGATGTGCAGCAACTGTTGGGGTTTTTTGATTGTTTGTTTTTTTTTTTCTTCTGCCTTTAACAGTACCAAATTCAAAGTATTATGGTCTTGGAACACAGTTTCCATCTCTCCTGCTAATGCACTAGTGAGCATGCAAGCTATCTTGTGCCAATGCTGTACATATTGAATGTAGAGCAGCAAATGCAATAAAGCAAGAGCAAAAGTAATAAAGGCTTATTTGCTATTAAAATAATTTACTGATGACATAATGCACTAAGGCATATATAGAGACTTCCCTTCTAAGAGGATAAAATTTTGTACATTCACCTGCAGCTGAAGTTGGGTAAGACCTTCAGAAGTGAGGCCGATGTCATCTGCATCAGTTTATCCAAACCACATTTGTTTGAGATAGTTTTGGGCAGAACCATAATTCACACGGGTACCCCTCCACTTTCAAAATGCCTTAACCTTACTTCCAAATCTGTATATTGTTTCAGCATCACCTAGGAACTGATCTTTGTTTGATTAACTGTTTCTTTACTGATACCAGATCTGCCAGAGCTTCAAGCCACAAGTCAGCATTTAACCATCAGTGATTTTTTTTTTTTTTCAAAACATGAAGTTACTCCATACCTGAGAAGTTTTCATCTTCCAAACTAGCCCAGAGTGGTTCCGTTAGAGAGAAAAAGCTCATTGACTGAATTCAGACATCAGAATTTTACTTTTTTTTTTTCTTTGCAAATTAATTTAATTTTGGGGTGGTGGATAAGAATTCCACCCTTGTGAAGAAATTAGAGCCCTTTCAAACACTCTGAAGGTACAGCCATGACACACATATTAAATTCTGGACACAATTACTTTAAAAGTTCTTTCTTTTGGTAGACATGAATGTTTGATTTAATAGTTCTTTCATCAAATCATTGCCTGCTTCTCTCAAAAAACCTAGATAAAAGCAGAACATAAAAGGGTGGCAAAGCAGATGCTCAAAATAAGCATCACCTTGTTTTCTCAGCACAGGACATCAAGTAAGATACTCACAGCATGGTAGTCTTTAAGTGATGCCTGAGGAACATTTCTCCCCTGGGGGAAACCAAGATACTTCAAATGGGTGTTAAATAAACATTCTCTGGATTTTTGATGGTCTAAGGCAAAGGCATACAATACATATTTTGGCAAACAAGCGAATGTCCATCATGCATGGGCATCATAAATGCCCTATGTCTTAAAACTGCTGGTCAGGACTGCAGATGTAAATTTCCCAACTTCAACTGCTTTTCACAGCCCCTTTTTGTTTTCTTAGGGGAAACCTTAATGGAGTCACAGTATAAAACCCCTCAAGATTAACAACATGAGCTGAAAACATCTTTTTGATATCTGAAGCTGGACCTTCTAAGCTTAGCAAGAACACTCATAAATTAGTTATAAAAATAGAAGGATCTTAATAGGGCTAATTAAATAATCTGACTTGTTCAAGCTGGTTGATAATGTTCATCATATAGGCTGATACTCTGTCCTGAACAGCCCTCTTAAGTCATCAAAAACAGGGAGCAGATCATCGCCAAGTGCTAATGCACGCTTCTGTCCCCTTGCTGAGCTTAAGGAATATCTATCTATAGAGAGAGCTGTGGAAGGTCTAATTGTTCCAACTCAAGGGGTTGCACCATGTTCTTTAATCACTAACTGTGGGAACATCGTTTACAAAAGGATGAAATTATGCAGATTATGCATCATTTAATGTCCCTAATTTATGCAAAATATTTAAAAATTTATTTAGCTCAGAACTGCACATCCAGTTTGTATAATACCGCTTTCCTCCAGTGGCCTTAGTCCTTGATAAATGCCTACTAGGAAACTGGCTTTCCACATGAAAACATGTTTTTTGTGGCTGGGGGGATCAGTTTTGTTTAATATTTTTTCTGGTTTTTTTTCTTCTGTTAGGAACAACAGGAATTAGGATTTCTTTTTTCTTTTGTTAGGAACAATTAGGAACAATAAATAATTTTACTGAAAATCTTTCCATTTTTAATGGGATACAAATTCAACTGGTTGATAATTTTAAATAAATACCCTCAGACACAGCAGGTGCTGGTGTGATAAAAGATATCCCCACAAACTCTGCTTTCCCATCTCACCTCACAATAATGCTTTCCAGGGTTTTAACTTGAAGCCTTGCTTTTATTGCAAGGATTGCAAAAAGGTAATGAAATCTGTTTTCACTACTGTAAGATCAAAACTAGGGACTTATAAATTTTGAGATGCACACAAGCAGTTGTATTTACATAATGCAGGTGTGGCTTAGAAGCAGCATCTTTCAGGCTAGATTACACACAGAAGGCCACGGCAAATCTAAGCCTTTGTTCACCTCTGAGCCTGCTGTATTAACAAAACTTCCTAAATGACTAGACCAAGCATCAGCAGCTTCAACGGGCAGTACAAGAAGGCCTCCTTACCTTACATATCATCTTCAGCTACTGGTTTGTGTGTGTAAAGTGGAGTTAATTTGGCTTCCTTAAGTGATGTTTTTCCATGGACTCAATGAGGAAGTACAAGAGTAACCATTTTTAAAAAGGTAAACCCTTCTACCAAGGAATGCTGACAAAGCAGAGGATTTAAGAAATTATGCTTTAACTGTTATTCCAGAATTACATCCCAAATACAAGCCTGTGTAAACCCTACGCGCTTCCTGATTGTGTGTATAATATGCTCACTCCCTGTTTAAGCTACATTTAATGAACATGAATGATTTGCATTGCACTTCTCCTCAAACTATTTTCATTTTCTACACAGTTTGAGCATGGATAGGTACAGAATCTGTTGTATTTTATTTGTTTACCCAGTTTCAGTAATCTTCTCAAGAAACATTAAGACACTTATTTCCAAAGCCTGATGGAATAAATTACTGCCCACGTTCATTAACAGAAAGAAAGCCATATACAGGGAAATGCTAACCCAGTGAATAAATACAATTTTATGGCATTAGCTGATAACACAGAACCTCCGCCTAATGTCTTTAAAGCAATTATTTTACCTTATGAACTCCTTAATGGCATGTAACCTACTTCATCCTCTAAAAACCTTTTCATTTCTCCCTGATACAGAAATTACATATAGCATGCTAAAATAAAAATTAAGAAAAATGCCACAGTACTGCCAGATCTTGGAAGTTTTTCTGGTAGTTGAAATTCAGCACTTTGCAGCCAAATGAAGCAGTCAGGAGAGTATCACTCAGGGAGCTAAATTGCTGACTTCATGCAATTTCCTTGGAAAAAGGAAAAAAAGACACTGATGGAACTGCATGTAAGACCTCACCAGCTCAACCATGGCTGTCTCAGACAGACCCTCACCTCTCCCAGTTACGCACCTTGGTGCTTTTGATTACAGGAAAATTTGTAAGTACCTTTAAGGGTCAAAAAGGGTTCAGCACCAGCAGGACAACCACTATCTCTAAGCTCTTATTTCTATTTTTTTTTTTTCTTTGTTAATTAAATAATGGAATAGTGCTGAACCCTCCTTAAAGAGTTTGCACTTAAATCCAGGGCAGGCACATCACAAAATATTTTCCCTGGAAATCTCCACTATTCCCTGAACTTACAGTTACATGATTTTAAGGGTGGGGGAAACAAGTTAATAATATATTCCTAAGAAGCTGCTCTTACCACTGGTGCTTTCCCATGTTACATATATGAATTTAGTCCAAATAAAGTCCAAATAAACAAGATCAACTAAAGAGAATTTTGGAGGATAAGTGCAATTCCACAAAATCACATTTCTACTACTGAGAATTGAATTATGCTAAAAAAAAAGAACAACTACTTTGTTTATCATAACTTATCTGTCTCAGGAAATGCTCAGGTCTTTCATTATCTGCTGGCCGAGGGACAGAGGTGCACTGATCAGTGTTCCTTGGGTACAGACAGAGGCATTAAAAGGAGCCAAATACACCTGAACAAAATTATAGGGACTGGTTTTGTCCCAAAAAAAAAAAAAAAAATTGTCCTAAATTTCTGTGTTTTGTCCGAAACATTTTGTCCCAAACTCTGAAATCTATTACTATCTTACAGTATTCTTTAAAAAAACAAAAAAACAAGCAAATAACTTATCTTTCAAGCATGGAAAATTTGATGTAATGCCAAGCTTTACCTATAAATAAGTTTTAAAGGTTTGGTTTATATGACTTCATAGCCAATGCTATGATGAGCACATGTTTATTGAGGACCTCCCGAGTGTTTTTCAGTATATTTCTGTACAGAAGTAAATGGCCATTTGTGCAGTATAGTTCCCACCCATTTTCCCTTCCCATTTCCCCTGTGTTGTCAACTGACTTCTTTAACACTTATATGATTTTAGTCATAAAATACTATAAGTGCAAAAAATGGTTTATCGAAATTTTGTTAAGGTCTTAGAGATGGGAGAGGGAAAGGACATTATACTAGGATGCTAATTAGATGGAAAAGGGTGCTATTGTATGCTGCAGGGAGATTTCCCTTGTTTCACTGAAAGGAAAAAAAAACCCCAAGCTTCTACAATCTCAGCTATTTTGACAAAAGGACCTATGGAGCTGCTCATGCAAGAAACACATCTTGTTCCCAAAGCAACCACACCACGTTGGGAAGGGAGGGAAAGAGAGTGTCTCTCTTTGATAGGGATTTGAAGGTGATATCCTGTGTTTCATGAAGGAGCACCCTGCTGGTACAGTCAGTATAAGTTGGGTTGTCTTACTATCCATTTTAAACTCAATGCTGGTATTGCTGCAAAACTTGAGAGCAAAGCAACCGCATCTCAGGGACTTCAAATAAACCCCCAAACAAATCAAAAAAACAACCAACCCTACAAAATCCTCAAAAAGCACCTATCAAAGTGATTTCAATCCAGTGATCTGGTACACAGTAAAAGGATGTAAGCTGTTCTAATCCCACTCTTTGAGCTCCTCCAGGCTCCAGCTCCTGTTGCCATGGCCCAGCTGACACCTCCTGCAAAGGACTGGAGCCTCACAGCCCAGCAGTGCCTCCTGCACGGCCTGACGGCTGCTGGCTGTGCGTTTACACACTGCAAAAACAGCTTGGGAGGCGAGGAGCATGAGCGGCACCCATCCCAGTCCGGGAGGTTTTATTACAACGAGTTCAGCTCCAGGCAGGCTGCTGCCATCAGCATATTTCTGACAGGTATTTTATTTTTCCTCACAGAATGCCTAACACTACTGAAAGCACCCACTGCTACATTAGATACTGCTGGTTTATTTAAATAAAATAAAATAAAATTTTAAATTACCTACTGTTCTCCTTTGTGCTAATAAAGACTGACTTTATCCTTCAGTATAATCCCACCAAATCAATTAAAACGTGTTCAGCAGGTTGAAAGGATACTAGTGAAGTATTAACACAAGCCTGGGTTGGATTATGCAAAATTTTTGCAGCAATTGACTGATGCAAAGATTCCTGTGGCAATACTTTCAGGAAAAGAAAATAAATCTAACTCTTCAAAATGTTTCTTACTCTGTTTTGCTCAGCAGCTCTAGGAAGTTATTAGGTCAAATCCCCACAACACTGACCTCTTTCTGAGGTTTGCAAGTCAGTATGTGAGTGATGAGTGAAGTTTCCCATAGTCGTTCATGGAAATCTCTGAAGTGCTGCTATAAACTGGTGCTTAAGGATATTAAATAGGAAAATGTCTTAAAACAGAAGCAGCTCATGTTTGGGTATGCTTGGGTGCATCACTGTCAGCTGAGGAACCCATCTAGGACATTCCTGTGCCTTCCCAGGAATGAAGCAGAATTCCTGAGGATAGGGAAATGAACCATTCTAGGTGTCAATGGGGGCTTGGAAACCTGCCAAGGCATGTGCTCCCATGTCTCACAACCAGCTAAAATGGCACTACAGAGGGGAAAAAAAGAAGTTCCCATGCTGATAAGGATATCCAGCAGGTGCTCTTATTTATGCTAGGTCTGGTCAGTAGACAGTCAATACTGCTTCCTTTGCAAAAAAAAAAAAAAAATTATGATAAACTTTCATCTGTCAAACAAGCCAGGGATTGTGTTTTCTAGTGCTTTCACATTTGTAGGAAGCTGCCTCTGACATCTCCCCCCAGGGCTTGATCATACAACGAAGGAAAAATAGAGAATTTTAAAGACACTGGCAAGCGTTTGGTCTTTCAAAATGTCATCGTTAATCTCCACATCATCCAGCCTGCTCAGTAATCAAGATAGAGGAACTGTACAAGTGCAAATTAGTGTCACTTATGTCCTGAAAACAAGTAAGAATTAGGATATGGAATAAGTATGCCCAAAAACAACATCAGATTTATTCTTCATGATCAGATGAGAGATTTACTGAAGTTTATTTCACCTTACACAGAAAAAAGCCCCAAACAAACATGAAGATATCTCTATGACATTTACCATCTGGCTGAGCAGGTTAGTGCTGTATTAAATGGATGCTGTACAGGATCAATAGCAGTGAGAAAAGGGAAGCAAGGAGTGGTCCTGAGCTCCTACAGCCATTTTCAAACACTTCCAAGATAGAAGACCCGTCTTCTGCAAGATTATTTTTTTTTTTCTTTTGGGTCCGTTAACAGAAAAATTAGCAGAAGCACTAGGGTTTTTTTAGGACATTATGCATCCCATTGACCTCATATGAGTGAACAGAACAGATTTATGGGGAGTCACCTGTTCAGATGCAGCACAGACATCTAAAAGCAGCTCTGTTATCAATCCCAGGATGTCACATGCCAGCCTGTAACATCTCTCTCCTTCACAGGAGGGCAGTGGCACTGTGAGCCCACGGGTAAGCAACTTCAGCACGGGACTCAGAGAGCACATGAAAAACTGCCAATGTTTCCCTGAACCACTGAAGCACAACAGGGAAGCAGCCGATTTATACGTGGGCCCTAGGAAGTTGTCCAAGACCATTAAACTCCTATTCTTCTGGGAGCTGACCCAGATTTGACTATTACTGTAACGGTAAAAAAAAAAAAAACACTCGCTACTTAATACCTGCGGTATACGATTATATGCTGATGATGCAGGCGCCTTGAACACTGTGAAGTGTGGGGGTATTTGTCGTTAAATCAATGGTTTTGCAGGAGTAATCATTGTATTTGCCTAGGAAAAACCCCAGTATTTCCTATATGGAGCAAAGCAACAGTGTTAATTGCAGGTATTTCATATTAGAAGAAAATTAGCAGGAAAAGAAAAACAAGCACCACTTCGGCCGACTCCTCCAACCATAGTGATCAACGTACATATTCCAACTTTATTTTTAAAAACTGAAAATATTCTGTGTCCAGAACAGTCTTTTTAAAAAATGTGCTTTGTAAGGTCTTTTTTAACATTCTTCCTTTACTAATGATTTTTAAATGTTCTTCTAATCAGCTTGAAAGGGACCAGTAATTTTTGGCTCAGCTGTAGCAGCAATAGAAGGAATCAGCACAACATGCCAGAGGAATGTGAATGCACTAACCAGATATGAAGTCAGCTACGCAATACTGAAATCCATGCAAGTCTGCATCAGATTGTCTAACACTGCAGAATTTGTGATATTTACTCTGCCATTCAAGAACACTCTTTACATGACACTTACCCTGATCTCTCAAAACCACATATTACATACACAGCCATAGTGCAAATGGGAACATTAGTGCTCTTAATCTATTCTCCATTTTCTTTGAAAGCATAATGTATAATAATAATTTTATACATAATTAATAAATGTGATTATAAATATAATTATATGTTATATTAATAAACATAATTGTAAATTTATGTAGTTTTTCCTTTTAAATTACATTTCATTAATCTTTGTCCTTTAAAATAAAGATACAAGCATATGGCCAGATATTTTTCTGTATACAGCATCATCGTTTCCATGATAAAATTAATAGGTCTTCCAAGCAGTTTTTGCTAAGCAGCCAAAAGTAAAGAGTGAGCAAATTACAACACTAATACCAATTTATTAAGCTACTTTCAAATGCCTTCAGCTTCCCTTTTCTTTGTTTGCAGCATTAGAGGATCATTTGATAAAGCAAAACTGCAGATGTTCAGCCCTTTGTTTACTAAGGTAACTGCGGCTGAAAACAAAATAGAAGTGACAGCACCAGGGCTACCGCGCCTTGCCAGGAGCAACTATGTCCTGGAGCAGTTGCTGCTGGAGGAAATTAAACTATAGAAACTCTGAAGGATGACATTACTGGGGAGCTCTGCAATTCAGACTGGCAAGGAGGCAGGAGCGGGAGCCTTGGAAAGCTGCCACCACCTCCCTTCTATGAACCATGGTGTCCTTTTCCCACTATGCTGTTTTCTGGGCTGTACAATATGTTTTCTTAGAACTGCCACCCATATGGAGACTTGGACATGTTACACTAAGTCAGTCATACTGGCCACTCCTGGTATAAGCCAAGCCTGACACATTTATACCTCTGTCAGCACTAATTCTGCTGCTTTTTGAGGCGGTGACAAAACTCTGCTGTGTAGCAAGCAGAGGTTCATCATAGCTAAGTGAACATACTGTGGGTTCACAAGACAAATAAAAACTCTTTTTTTCAGCAAATTTCTATTTTTTAACTTTTTTAAAGCAGGTGCTTGTCGCCGCAGGCCCCCAGCCAGGTAGTAAATAGCACTGACTCCATGATTGCAGAATGCTGATCAATTGCTTTATTATATCAACCTATACTATATTATACTATAGTTATTAAGAGACTCAGTAACCCTTACAGCCAGTCCGATACAGCTTTGACCTAATTGGTCAATCAATCCAAACACCATCCAGTGTCCAGTTAAGAAATCACCCTTTGGTAAACAAATTTCCATGACACATTCCACATGTGCACAACAGCAGGTACAACAAGTGGAGGTAAGAATTCTTTCTCATTCTTTCTCTGATCTTCTCACAGCCTTTCCCCAGGAAAATGCCTGGGAAAGTCTGTGCCTGCTCTCTGTGGCCAGAGAGCTGCTGCCACAGATGCTTATGAAGGCAAATGCTACAATGCTTGGTCCTTAGGATTGCATTTTAAATAATAAAAGCTAAAAGGCTCCAATTGATCAAAGCTTTTTTTTTTTTTTTAATCAGATCAACTGTTTCACGCTGTTGAAAATAAGAGAACAAATCCAGGCAATATTTTCTATTTCCCAGTCCCACTCTTAGAAACAAGTGTGACATTTATAACAACAGTGTAAAAAGCTCATTAATACTGTACACTGACCTATTAATAAGGGTTATTGGCTTAACACAATAGGAGACATTCTCGTGGAAAACAGGCAAGGAAAGGAGAGAATAGCTCAAGATAAGCCACCTCTCCACAAACAGGCTCAAAGGATGAGATCATTAAATGACAGTGTTAAAAGTGTGCAACATTTTTCACCTTTTCTCTGCTCATTTCAAAACAAGCTTAAAACCACAGAATAAAAGCCCAGTGAACAACCCAGTATATTTTAAAAGGCAATTCTCTCTCAAAGGGCTGGTAGCAGGCAGGGAGTGGGAGAAAGGTTTATTTTAGTTGAGCTAATCTGACAGACTGGCACCTACTCAGAGGTGTTGGAAGACGTCTGGCGCATACACACACCCACCAAGAGCAGCACTAAACTCTTAAAGAAGACAGGGCTGCCTATGCATTAAGTTCCCTTTTTAAGTACTTCTCCCTAGAAGCTTTGTTCTTTCTTTTCAAAGAAATCATTTAAAGCAAGCTCCCAATAAATGTGCTCTGTGGGGGAGACACTTCCAACACTTCACCTTGGCGTTTGCCAAAACTAGCAAATGCTCAAGGCACCGTGCCTGGAAGCACCAAAAACAGTGAGAAATCACCTGCCTGCCAGATGTAGTGGGAGTCCATATTCACACCCCTGCGGCCTTCTAAAGCCATCCTTTAGCTTAAACAATTGTGGTTTGCTTGGGTTTTTTTCCTACCATAAACTTATGGAAAACAATCCTAGTCGCCCTCAGCTTATGATTTTCTAGGCTGATGCCAAGCTCTTCCAGGCCACTGGTAAAATGCTGGCTGATCCTTCCACCATTATCCTAATTATCCTTCCTTGACCTGTGGCTGTTTAAACTCATCTTCCTAAGCACAGATAGGACACCTTCATTCTTTACTGCTCCCAAATGGTGATGTTGAGCTTATAGAAGGAATTCATATCATCCATCCTTAAGTACACAACATTCTCCTGAAACCAATTAATGGCAGAGGAAAGCAATTCTTCTCACTTAATAATCCAGTCCTCCCCCGCCTTGCCAGTGTCTCTCAGCTTTGGAGTTGGCAAATTTATTTAGCAAGCTTTTAATTCTTCTGTAAAGGCTGCTAATGAAAATATTAAATAAAGCACGATTTGATCTTTGAGGAGCTCCAGCAGTACCTTCGCACAAACTTGCAGCGATAAAAAGGTTATCAAGAATGACAACATTGAAAGACTCCAGTCTTTAAAGGTATCTTAACCACCTCAAAAGCCCTTCTTGCATGAGACATGATTACCATGATGCAATCAAATTATGTCCAATTATCTCAAGTATTTTGAGCATTTGTGCCAGCCACCCACCCCAAAGAAAAACAGAAACTGAAATAACACTGTTTGACTTGCACAGATGCAGTAAGCCCAGTGACCACTTTTACTCAAACTAACCCAGAAAGAAGGTCATTGTCATCATCTCCGGGTTCCCCCCAAGATGTCCCTCTCATCCGCATGAAGATGCTTTCATCACGAAACAGCTTGCAAAGCACAGATCCCCTATGATATGATACTGCAATTAGCTAATTTCCTATACTGATATCTCTTATACAGTGAACAGCATTTTAATTAATTCTTTAAATATATATTCCTCCAATAGGTTGAACCTTAATTAAAATTAGAAGTGCCTGATAGCATCTTCTTATCTGGTTACAGACCCGTTTTTTTTAAATTTGCGGTGATGATATCGCAACCACATTAAAAGGAATACATATTATATTTTATGTTCTTTCAGTTCAGCATAACACTAAGAAAATTAATTCAATCTGCATTTACACTCACAGAATCTGTCTCCTGCTTCAGTAATAAATATTTTTGCTTTGTTTCAAACACAAGTTTTACAAAACTGTTTTAAACTTTGCCCTGGGCACGTCTCTGCCCACCAGAGATCTGCTGATGCTTAATCTCATATTTCATTAGTTATTGCTTAATTAGAACCCCATTTGAAAGAAGTTGAATAAAAATGGACCATTTAATTATTGTGAGACATGAAAGAGGCAGAAAGTTCTTTGTAATCCAAGCTGCTCCTCAGCAAGTTTTTATCGTGTTTATCACAGACATCAGACTTCACCGTCTATCTCTCTCAGCTCTGCATCTCCTGATGCAGCTCTTCAGTCAGCACATCTGCCACTACTCCTACATTCATCTTCACACAGCTCCCCTGGCATCGGGGAACACCACAATCTCATGGCTGGGAGACACATTCTTGCAGCCCAGGATCACCACCACCACCACTTCCCAGGCCTCACCCTGTGATTTACCACACTTTAAACTGAAAGACCAGCACAGCAAGCCGGTGAAAAACTCCAGCAAAATTGTTCAGCTGTGAGAAGCGCACAACTAAACAGAAGGTCTTTTCAAACCTAGCAGGGTTTATCACAGCTCTAAAACAAGCAGGGCTCCTTTGGTATTACCACTACCTGTAAATATTGATTAAAAAACTAAAAAAGTTTATCCTGAGTCCCTCTAAACTGACTTTTCTCTTTATAGCCAACCAATTAACAAAACCAGCAAGTTTACAATGCAAGTACAGAATGACCAAGTTAGTATCTATTACATGCACAACTAAACACCCAATTGTATCAGTATTTCCCCTTGTTCAGGAAGCATTTACACACGAACGCCAAATTACATTCTGTTTTCAGGCTTGGACATCCGAGTATAATTTCAGCTTCCCAATATAAACAAAATGTGCTCAAAACCTTCAATTTATTTGAGAAGCATTCACAAACTTCAGTCATGTCTGAAACCACTATTTGAAATGCTTATTCATGAATTGTAAATTGAATTGTTACTGCTCTGTATTATGCAAATAGCCAAATTCTAGCATTGTAACAGAAGCAATGAGCTTGTTATCCTGTCAGTCCTGCAAGCAGACAACTTCTTAGAACATCATTTCCAAAACTGCTTGTGTGCTCCCTTACCTGTACTAGTTTTGATACTAACAAAGGAATTACCACCAACTTAAATGAGATGAGTCACCCAACAATGAGCCCTTCTGAAAAGCCGACCATTATCTTTGACTTGGAATGCAAAGAACATCCTCATACTTATCAAAAATTCCTGTAAAAGCATTTATGTTAACAAACACAAGATATCCAGTGGAACTGAGAAACAGAAAAGTAAGATAGCAGGTATCAGGACTCTTGTTAAATAAGCATGACATGATGCATTCCATCAATGCAACCATTAGCTTTGCTTGGGTGTTGAACAACTAGTTTTAGTTAGATAAATTATATCGCTAAACAGTTGTATGTGAAAAATAGAGAGTACGTGCAACAGTCTTAAATTGAGATCATATATATCCCAACAGTCATCCTTTATGGAAAAATTATGCATATGGTGCGTGTGGGTGGACTGAAACCACAACGGGATGAGCGTTACCTCGTTGCATCTCCGTAACGCAGGCCAGGCTGGAGGGCTCAAAGGAGACAGGGTGCCTGTCAGATCCATCAGCACATAAATCAGAATATTGGTATCAGCAAGTTGAGTCACGTGCATCCCATTAAATCCTGTAGCGTTACCTCATCTCTGCAGCACTCAAGAAAGCCTTGTCAGACAGATGCTGCCTCCCACCTGCTCCCACTCAGGTAACGCCTTGCAGGTGGCAGGTGACTCGAGGACAGGCTGTGCCAGGGCATGCTGGCACCAAACCACACCAACTGGCACATCAGCCATGCTGACCGGCACATCCCACCACACCGACCAGCTGGGACACAGGATTCCCACCTCCCCAGGCCTGAGAGCGCCCAACAGCCAGTCAGGGATTTGCTCTGTGGAAGATGCAGCCCCAGAGGATAGATGTGCTTTCCACAACAGACAATGTGATGACAGACCTCCCACACCACCAGGGAAAAGGCTGCAGTCCTAATCCCTCTGTTACTACAGCACGGAGCCTCCTGGCCTGGCTGGAGTGCAAGGCAGGAATCAATCCAGGAATAGTGCTGGAAGCAAACAGGATTGTGAAAGCAGGAACATATCTGAGCCCTCAGTCCATGCTATTTCATGCCAGAGCACTTAGCATCATGTTTGCTTAAATTCAATTCTTTTCTTTACCTCATTTAAACTGACTTCATTTTACAAAGAAAAGCTCAATTTTAATGTATTTCTTTATTCCTTCCCACAGCATTATGCTACTTTCTTTACAACTTGTATTAGAGAGCAGCTTCCCATATCTGTGCATTTTTTTGTTCAAGACAGACGTTTCAAACACATCTTGTTGTTGAATGGAAATAGGGAAGAGTTATACTCTAGTGTCTTTGGATAGGAAAACACTGACAGTGTTTGCATGCTGCAGCTGAAAACAATATACTGATGAAGCATCAAGGGGTGTTTCCCATCAGCAGAGAGGAGCATGGAGCAGAAATAAGGCTCAGACAGAAAGAAAGGAATTGATTTGGAACTTGAGGAGCCACCTCTGTTTCCTCTCATTTTTCACAGCTATAAATTAGATATTCATCTCCATAACTGATTCGGGGGGCTGCTTTAAAAGCTGCTAACAGGGTCTGCACAGCTTGCAGGCTTATGCATGTCATACATGAATAGAGTCACCACCATCATTAAACCCACAGCATCATTAGAAGTACCATACAAATTATGTTGCAAAAAAATGGTATTTGAATATATTTTTCTTTCTGAAATATCAACACATGCAGAGCTGGCCTGCAATCTAAATGAAACCAAGGGAGTGCTTCCTCTTAAAATGCACTGATACTGCTTGAGTGAAAAGCTTGCTGCTGATGGGTTTTATGTGCATCTAAGCTGAGCCAAGTGAGCTCAAGACAATCTAGCAATTCTACCATTTACCATGCTGCAGTAAAATAAGGCTTTTTGCTTCTTCCTAATTATATTCTCAGACTGCCAACAGACTTATCTATTTCCACTACCTATAAATGACAATGCTGTTGTAATATTTCGTAATGTATTTCCAAATGATAAAAAAAAAAACAACCAATGAAAAGGAACAGTAAACACAGAATAAGAGGCTACTGTCCATGCTTCCACAAACACTTGAGCCAAGTGTACTTACACACCAGCATAAATCAAACAGGCACAATCCAATTTAAATACAAGTCCTGCAAGGCTTTTTCATTAATGTATGGTTTATGCTTTTGTCATCTTTTGACTAATTTTATTACATAATACTGAGAGATTTACTATATTACATTACATTACAGTTCAGTTAGTCATAACAGAATTGAAAAAGTTAATTTTGTTTCTCTGTTTCAGAAGCTGGAGAGTATATTATGTCATACTGGTTTTCAATCAGTACATTCTTCTGAAATTCCTCTTTTGTTTCCTCTTCCCATTTCACATTAATACACCTCCTGAATACTAGTGCTGTTTTAAAAGGCATACCAAAGAATGCTTCCATACTTCTACATGCTGCCTCTCAAAAAAATCAGATCTTTAAGTTTTTTAGTTTCTTCTCTATTTTGCTCCATCTCATTTTTTCAGGGTCTCTGGTTAAGCAGTAATAGCTCAGCAGTTCAGCATTGACCTCACAGAAGAAAAGATAAAGGGCCACACTGCCTTCATATTTCCCTTACTTGAAACAGCAAAGTAATTCCACTTAAATTGGGGAGATACATTTATAGCCCATTTTTGAAGATGGGAATATAATTCTGGTGGGCTTTTACTAGCTTTTTGTCTTTTTTTATTGTCTTCCTTAAACAGCTGCTACTGAACACCATCAGAGGCAGGATGATGCTCTGCCCTGAGATGGCTGCACTTGGGAATGAATCACCACAGAAGAGCAGCACTACTAGGAATAAACCCAATGCTGAACATTATGTGTGCACTAATTTCCATTTCTCTGTTTAAATGGGTTTCTTCTTAGTTTTATTCTTAAGTATCTTATTGAAATATCTTACTTCCTCAGTACCAATATACAAGAGGACCCTGCCAGAGTACAGAAAATTGTCCACAGCAAAGGCTTCTGTGCCTACATCATCAAACTAGTATTGCTTAGAAATTTCAATCTACTGTCCCAGCTGTTAATGAAAAAAAGAGGTTGTGGCCCAGAAGACTGTGTAATGCACACAAGAACAGAAAAAACTGAACAATAGGAAGACAACCATTATTACAGTATGCGGCACATACAGCATGACACAGGTCAAAACACATTGTAAAAAATGTAAGTCATGTTACTGATAAAAACACCTTCCACAACACACATCGGATAATATACCTATTATTAGGGATTTTCTACCTTTTTATTTGCAACTCATTTTAAAAGGACTGCTCGGGGAGTGCTGCTGCTGGTTCCAGACTAATTACCTCCAGATTGTGTCGGATTTTCCCATACCCAGAGACAAGTGGCATGCTGAATTTGGTCATGCTAAGGAGTTTCCATCAGCTGTTTCATAACCACTTTGAGAAACTTATATGGATGCAATTATGACTTTACTGCAAAGTTGTTGGTTTGTTTTTTTTTTAAACATCGGACCACAAAAATCATGTTCCTCATTCAATTCCCATTGGAGTAAATAGAATGGTTTCAATAGACTTTAATGACTTCTGAATGAGGTTTCATAAAAAATTGAAAAATAAATCTCTTCAGTGAGGTTAATCTCTTATTCTTAAAGCTTGCACATCAAAGAAATCCAGCGTTGCACAGGATTGCTGCACACTAAGTCCAATAGATGGCTATATGATAGTCATAGTCTGAAATGAACAATACTTACATAAAACACAGCTCCAAAACTAAGGACTTGGATTCAAAAATGCCAAGCTCTTGTCTGTGAAGTAGTACTTTATCAATTCAAAGAGATTAATCTTTAACTTAGAAAAAAATACAAAGCCACTAATTTCATTCATAGATTTTCTTTTCATTCCCCTACAACTAACGTATAGAAAACCTCACCTGAGTAGGGTGTACTTTTATACCTTTGTCACAGAGCATAGTAAGACATACTTACACATATTTTCTCTCCAGATGACATAGTTGAAGGCAAAAACCATTTAAACACTACTAGGAATGGGGGAATACTGTAAACCCTTTCCCAAGATGAGAGTTGCAGCCACCACACAGATTTTCAGCACAGTCCTCCTCTGGAGATACTACTCCCAAGAAGCACTTGGAAAGAAAACACTTGTTTGCCTGAAAGCTCTTCACAGAAACCTCAGTTCCGAACTCAGACTCAGGTGGTGCCACATGTGGTGGAGGTGTCTTTGCAGCAGCCAGCTGCAGTAAGCTCATGTGAACAGAGACCACAGCGTGCACAACAGCCACATGTGCATATTAAATAATAATTTCCTCTTTACTCAAATATCTACAACCAACAAAGTGAGAAAGTGGTGCGTCACTAACTAAGGGTCTCAATAATCTACAGAATGCACAGCTTTGCTTTTGCCCAGAAGCATTTGAAGCTGCTTCTGTTTTTCTGTATAGCCATGATTACAAGAAAGCAGCTGCCTTAATGAACCACAGAAAGTATGCTGGAAAAAAGAGGCAGGGGATGAGACCTTGTTCCGCCTTCTAAGAAGCTTCTTGGACACTATTTTTCCTCCTTGTCACATACTCAGTCTCTGAAATAAACACACATTTCACCTATAATACAATGAATTACTTATAATGAAATATATAATGACACTGCATTCTACCTTTTGTTAGAAATGTGCTGATTTTAAGTGTTGATTTTAACTTCATGTTAAAAATAAAGATTAAGTTCAAACAAATATTCTTACCAAAGAAGTTTTATTTGAAGTTAAAAAAAAAAAAAAAAAAGAAGAATTGAGAGAAGCTCCTGAGGAGCCTTTTATTAAAACTAGAATTCTGCCCACTTCTTTCATTAGCAATGGACCAATTCCCAGCATATTCTCATGCTGAAATGCAAACTGCTGGCATTCTTCTCTGGTGTGCAAGCAATGATCCTGTTGTTTCATTCCAAATATGACAATTAATGCTTAGCATATACTGAGGAATCCTACATATAATTGCTCACTATTATGTGGCTTGTTTAAATCATGCCATACCTAGCGGTGACTGAAAGTTATCAGATTATGGAAAATTAAACAACGGTTTCATTCCTTGGTAATAATTATCTTTCTTTTCTAAAAACTTGGAGATTGGTACCTGAAACTTCTCCTTTCTACCTGTTCTTCCAACTCTGTGAAAAATTAAAAGCACTTTTGCATGCTGTAAACTCCAGCTGCAGCCTAAAAACAGACCTGTAACAACAGAAGAAAGACCATTTGGACTTGCACAGACTGCACTGCAGCTGGGAAGAGAGCAGGGAAGGAAGAGCTTTATTTATAAATTCATATAAGCTGCTCTAAGATTTACGGAAAAGTCCACCCTTCACCACCAGCAATTATTCACCACCATCTTCAATAGCCATTTATTGGGTATGCTTTAATTTTTGGAACTCAAGACAATTGTTTATCATGTCATAATCTGGAAATAATTGTACAGATTACAATGTATTGAAATGGATTTTTTTCTGATGGTTGGCAAGGTTAATAATGTATTTACAGCATTAAGTAATTTTCTACTTGTATTTCCTAAGACCGTTTCAATTGTTGGGTGGGGTTTCTTCCAGTGAACAGAAGAGTCACACAAGTACAATAATGTTGGATGTTCAAACACAGGCAAATTTAGCAGAAACCATATGTATCAAGTCAATAAAATGTCATTAAAACAACATATTTTAAAATATGGAAATGAGAAGATGCAAAATTGTTCAATAACCAAGGAAAGCATCAGTATAAGGAAAACCTTTAATACATGCATCTACAATAGGTTTCATTTGCTTGCTTCTCTGTTGGCAGCATTGTAATAACATTGATGATGTTCAATATGATACCATTTTTTTTTCCCACCCATGTCTTAAATCTGAAAGAAAACACGAGAAACTGCAGAGGAGGAAAACACATTCCACTGAAACCAAGAGAAGTTTATGTCTGAATTAATGAAAACAGTATTTGACTCCAAGTTGAAATGATTTGCCTCAAGTGGCACAAGTTAGAAGCAGAGCTGCTGGTTTTAATCCACTCCCTCGACACCTCTTCTCCTAAGTCACTCCACCAGATCGTTTACCTGCCTGTCTCTGCACAGAACAAGACACAGTACACACCAGCTCTGCTCCACTGGCAGTCATCTGTCCCCCTCTGGATTTAGTCCAATACTCCATGTAACTAGGAAATTACCTCACATTTCATATTTTAGGTGCAGAGCAGGAAATCAATACACACTGCAAAACATGCAGAAAATTCTTCAACCTATGTTTCTCAAACTGAGAATCCTTTCACAGATTTCTGAAGAATTCAAGTCTTCAGTTTTCTCCCAAGCACTGCCATAGCCAACCAGAGCATCACTACAGCTTCAGCAGAGTAAGAATCAGCTTCCCCAAATGCCACACAGGAAATGTGTTGACAACACCATGCAAATACTGTCCTTTTCCCACTCAAATGTGCCCCCAACAGTTTTCACTGCATTTGTCCACAGAGCACACACATTTTGCTATGACTCAGTTATTTTACTTTTTAGGGCTTATCCATAACAGACCAAATTCTGTTAGTGCTTCTCTCCAGATAAGCAGCTCCAGTAACCACAAAGAATTACTGATGGCAGAAAGCAAATAGAACTTGCCCCAGTTTCCTTAACAGGCTAGATTGAAAATCTGTCCAATTAATCCTCTTAAAAAAAAAAAAAAAAGAAAAAAAAAAAGAAAAAACCTACTAATGCACTTAAAGTTATAGCTCCAGGACTGAAAGCCTCTTGGCCAAATTCTGCCAAAGATCCTTTAAGAACAGTACTGGAGGGCTGGGTTTTACCACTTACTTTTGGTCACTGTGGGCAGGCCATTTACTTACAGGTGTGGGGGGTTTTTGGTGTTTCTTTTTTTAAGAACATTTGCAAATATTAATAGTTATATATCTTCAAGATAAATAAAAACCTGTTGGGAAAACTCACACCAAAGGATTAAACTTACTGTTAAAGAACGCAACTCACTGCTAAGCATCAATTTGTCTTCTAAGTTAACTGAACACCAGACAGAAATTGTGCCACACAGAAAGTGTGCAAAACCACAATAACTATCATCTCAAACAACTGATTCCCTGCATGGGATGTGGCAGGGTGTCCAAACATCTTCGCTGACTTGTCTTACATTGAGAAGACTTTGTTTTCTGTCAGCAAGCAGAATCTACATAACAATTTTGCTCCGTTCCCTAATAGCATTTGTTATCCAAATTCTCTGATCTCAGGGGCTGCCTGACACTTGATTCAGAAATTGTTTAGTCTTGGCCTTTTAAAAAAAAGACAAAGTGGTAAATTAATAGGAAAATCTTATCTAAAGACTGCAAGAACTCCTGCACATTCATGTAGAACATCAACTGGGCTGAGAAAAACCAAGTAGAAGAGACAACAAAAGCTGCTAAGCTGCTCCTCGACTTCAACTGCCCCTTGGTGACTAGAGAGTGTTTTCATCTTTTCTCAAGACAGCACCAGTTACACATGAATGCTTTTGAGTGCCAGCCTCATTAAAGTCTATGCTGGTACCAGCCCCTATAGCCAATGCAAAATTAATATTCAAACTTCAACTGAGAAGACTGTCACAGTTGCTCCACCAGAGTTTGCATACAAGGAAAACAAGTGTTACAGAACAGGAAAATCATATTAACTGTGTTCTCAAATTGCCGCTCTGAGCATTGCATACTAATGTATTAATATTTGTTTTTAAAATAAGCATCTGCTACTGGAAGGCTGGAAGAGAACAGAAAATCAGATGTTACCCAAAGCACCACGACACTTTAGGAAAAGGAAGGCTGCAGGTCACTGACATCTGCCTGTCCACTGTACGGGAACAAGGACATTAACGCCAAACCTAGTTAAAGCAAGGCCAAAGAAGGGACTGGACAGAAATAAAGCTTGGAAACCATTTCATAGCCAAACCTTTGTGCAACTGTTTAAAATACAAATTAAAGACAACTCTAGATTTCAACAGATTCTGAGTGTACAGGGAGAAAAGAGAGATCTTCCTTACCACCAATAAAAAGATATTTGGCCACCTGAAGTCAGGAAGCGCCTGATACTGGATCTGAAACAATTGGGAGTTGATTTATATTTTAGGGGCCTCCCATTCTCCCTCCTCCCTCACCTCCTTGGGCTTGCTTTTCCTCTAGCCCAGTAGGGAAAGCAGCACACACATGCACAGAGGCTACATGACTGTAAGCTGGTAAAAAGCTGCTAAGCTAACTGATTGTAAATCTGACCTTCCTAAAATGCTTGACAAGAATTTAAGAAGATAAATATTATTATTTCAAAGGAGCAGGATTCTCATGGATATCCCATTAAACTTCAGCAAACCACGATAGGGTGCAGCCTGCACACGGCCAGCAGGAGAGGGATGTGCCTCTGTAAGATCAATGACAGAGTTATTCAGAGGGAACAGGTACATACAAAATATAAACCAACTTCTTTATTTTTAATAACATGCTGAATGTTCTCAAGTTCTCCAAGTAAAACGCATTTAAAGATCATTGTAATTCATTCCTCCTAATGTTTCTCTTAACTGCATTATTACTTTTTGTGCCAAGACACATCTCAGTACCACTTCCATACCTGACACCATCTCCATCATGAAACAAAGTTCAGAGCCAATATGAGGAGATCAAAGCAATCTTATTTCCACTCAAGATGATTCTGTTGCACACTGCATTTATTTTAGAAACCTCATTTTTTAAATATGTGAATTTACATAAGCAATACAATAGCTTGCACAGAGTAGTGCTAAATTCTTCTACACCACCTGTCTTAACTTCGGGACAGGACTGTAGGTCAGCTGTGGTCCAAGTAAAAATGACCTGATGCAGTTCTACTACAACACAAAGGCTTAGAACTTTTTTTATTTAATACGTCGTTTATGACTAAATGAAACAAGAGATGGCTAATTTGATTGATTCATATATACTTGTGTGCATTATTCAACACAGTAATAATTTATCTGAAAACAGATTAATGAATACATTCCAGAATTCTAAGCTAACTACTAAAATTTGTTCAATCTCCCCCTTATAAGAAATACAATTCAGTTGCTGTTTCAATTTTATTTAAAAGATATAAGCCCAAAAGCAATTTATCACTTAAAGCAGCATACTAAGAATTTACCTGTCACCCCTAAAAAAAATTGTTCCAACATAATAAATTCTGTTATTGATAAAGATTTTTTTAATGACAAGACACAAGGTCAGTAACCCTTCGCCACAGATTCCACTATTCTCCCCAAGTGTCACTGGTAGAGATGTAGAACAGTAATGGAAATTATAACTCTGAGGCCACAGTCCAAGGAATATAAAGTAGAGTCAGGTTCACCTTATTCTGGATCAATTCTATTTTTCTTAGGGACAATTTTGTATGAAAATCCAGCAACAGAAAAGCCAGACCCATAATTATGCTCTCCAAGGGAAGGAATGCTCAGTAACAGAGACAGATGGCTTCGGCTCATATGCTGCACTCCCCCTTTTTCAAAAGTTCTGCTGCAATCTTATTGTAAAGGCTTTCTAACTCGCTTGTTTGCATCTGTTGTCATATTTTGTGAGCTGTGTGCCTTCTGAATAGAAAAAAAATGTTTTGTTTTTGAGATGGGAGCAGATTTTGCTCATTTATCATAATAATTCCCTCAATTGGGATACAGCTATTTTCTCACTAAGAAAAATTCGAAGTGTAGCATTATACCGTTCCTCTGCTGTCAAGAAAAGCAAAATGAAGCATTTTTAAAAAATGGAATCATGCATCTGGATCAATAAAGACCATGACCATACAGGTTAACTACCTCCAAAATGTGTTAGGTGGCCTTTTGTCTCTGAATACACATGTCCATGTCCACAGCTAATTGAAATAACTTGGTCTTATCCAAATAAAAGAACCTTTTACCATTGTATAAGAGCTGCAAGACTCAAGGTGAACATCAGATCAGTATTTCCATAATGGTCCTGTCATGTATCTCACCTTTGTTTGCTTTAAAACAATCACAGTTTATTACATGCCATTATTTACACCATTTGCCTCTCTGTGCCTATAAGCCAGTTTTAATTTGCATTAACGACTGAAGGATTGTCTTCTTCTTTTGTCCAAATTTATGTGCTACTTTTCATGATCCTAAAAGACAGAGTATTTTGAAATATGAAATATTCTGTTGGAGTGAGTCCAGAGGAGGTCACAAATACGATCAGGGGGCTGGAGCACCTATCCTCAGGACAGGCTGATATAGTTCAGTCTGGAGAAGAGGAGATATAACTGAGACTTCAGAGCACCTTCCACTATCTTAAAGGGGCTACAAGAGAGCTGGAGAGGGACTTTTGACAAGGCATAGAGTGTGATTGGACAAGAGGAAATGGCTTAAACTGCCAGAGGGAAGGGTTAGATTAGACACAGGGAAGAAAGTTTTCCCTGTGACGGTGGTGAGGCACTGGCTGCTCAGAGAAGTTGTGGATATCCCATCTCTGCAAGCGTTCAAGGTCAGCTGATGGGGGCTCTGAGCAACCTGCTCTAGTGGGAGGTGTCCCTGCTCGTGGCAGATGACTTTTAAGGTCCCTTCCAACCCAAACCATTCTATGGTTCTATGACTAAACACTATGACATCCCAGAGCGTCCACGTCCCATCATGTCTCAAAATAAGCCCCTTTAATAGTTCCAGCGTTGACATAAAGATAAACATTTTGTGGCCAGGAGAGGCGTAGAAAACCCGCAAGAACCAGCGTGGTGCAAAAGGAGTGACTCACACAAGCTGCAGCAGGGTCTCACCTCTCCAACCAAGTAGAGCAAAAGGAGAGTGACAACAGTGCAGTTTATAAATGGAAATGATACTCAGATACATTAAAAATGTAAAAGACAGGATGATATGCAATGGAAGTATATCCTTAAGAACTACTAAAGTAAAAACTTAATTTACTGCAAAGAAAGAATAAAATTTTGATTTTATGGAAATTCCCACAATAACTAGGCGTTAAGGTTACCCAGAGTACATGGCAATATTCATCTTTTGTGGTATTTCAGCTAGCAGGACAGAAATCAACTGTAGGTTGCTAAATCACGTGTGTCTTTCTCCACATATCTATCCATCTATATAAAAATTGGTGCATCACAAAGTTGCCAGTAATGCTGAAGTCCCACTTTGACAATTTTATTTTTAATCTCTTTCCATGTTAGTCTCTCAAATTGAATAGAGGACATGTCAACTACCAGGCTTAATTTCTGTTCTCATTAGCTTCTACATTATGCAGATGTCAGGTCAGGAAGAACCATATCAGATAACCAAAAATTAGTAATAATTAACCAATAGCAGTGCAGTTTGCCTGAAGAGACCTATTCTTTCCAAGTGGTAAATTATTTTTTAATTATCCCATTGAGATGGAGACTTCTAATTGCAAATACTCTAAGCAAGGAAAAAATATACACTGGGGAAATCCCAGATTATTAGCAACTGTGCAACTTTCTACATAGATTTTGCAAGTAATATTAGACTTTTTCCAGTTAAAAAAAATTATTCCTAGAAGACTTCTCCATCGATGCAGATAAACCTGAAATTGAAGTACACAAGGATAATGGAATTGTTAATCTATTTTTTGATGTCCAAACACAATTTTTTGAAGTCAGGAATAGAATGAAGTCAGACCTATTTTGAATGTGCAGATATAAGAAAATGAAACAGGTTTTGAGCAGCAAACATATTCTATTAGCTTAAAATTAGATGACATCAATATATACCTATTTATTTGGCACTTTATTCATTTGTTCCAATACAATTTTACAGATCCAGAATTACCCCTGAGCCCTCTATCCCATCTTTCCTTCAGGGAGAAGAGGAGAGATGTTATTTAATACTTGGGAACTTCAAGATTTTTCCACTATCCATAACCACCAGCTTGAATAGCTTCTCACACAACAAAAGAAAGGAACTAAAGAAGTCCTAAAATCACCACTGGATCTCCACCAGGACCAGAGGAACCAGGATTTTGGAAACCACATGTTTGTGGCCACTGTTGAGCATGGCAGCTTTAAATATCCACATTGTTCTGCATTCAGTGGCCAGCAGAGCACAGTTCAGCCTGTGCTGTCCCCAGCCCTGCCCAGCCCAAAGGGACAACACAGAGGCGAAGAGCTCTGACTCTTGTTTTTTCTGATTCAGCCACAGAACTGGCGCTCAGCATCCTCCTCCATGTCCTAACAGTCCTTCAGCTGCACCTTGATATTCCCCACTTTTGTCTCCTAAATAAACCCAGTTGCTTTCTGAAGGATCAGGCCATAACTGTCCCTCAAACTGAGCAAAATTAGAAGTATATATCTATGTTCTGAGCATCGTTTTAAGATGCTGCATGTAATTAGATGATCTTTACTATTTTCTTGCCCCCCTGGGAATAACATTCTCAGGTGGCCCAAGACAGCAGTAACATTACACCCTTAGCACATCGATTTCTGAGGCTCAAACACCCTGCATCAAGCATTTAATAAAAACGTTAGCTATAAAATCCTAATGGCTAATTTGTCACTTCCAGATTTCATAACGAGCATTATCATTGTCTCCCAGGATCGCAACAAGCAAGGTTTGTACTAATGCTGTTCAGCCACAAACATTTCTATTAATATGGCTCAGGCACACATTTTCTATCAGCCATATGTCACTCACTGGAGACTTCCCTTGAAGTTTGAAGGGTAGAGGAGAATATTATGCACTAAAGGTAGAAAAACACAAAATCCTCTTTCATGGCTGCATTTCAGGTTTTTTTAAACCAATGTCTTTGCTGCTGAAAGCTGGCAGTACTACCTAGGTGCAGAAGGTGCACAGATTTCTGCTCTGTGGGTGCAAAATATAGTTTATAGGCCAAGTGAAATCCATAGTCAGCATCCAGTGAACTGCTGGCCTTGCAAACAGCCGTACTGCAGGAAGGAAAAGTCAAGTGTGTCTCCTGAGGAAGAGCCTTTGGGTGAGGCAGGTTGTGCAATAAATGTGTACAGATTAACAGCTTTAATTTTGGTTTCCAGAGAGTTTGGGAGGATAAGAGTTTGTGAAAGAATGCCAGTAAGATGCAGAAAGCTTTTGAGCCTACATTCTTTACCACCCTCATTCATGCTATTTTAAATTTTCCACACAAACCCAGGCTGAAAAAGCTATCAGTAAATCCCTTGTCTCAAAGAATTTGGGGTTCATCTCTAAATCTGTACACAACAGTATCAAAGCTCTGAGGCTGGAAATAAGCAGGGCAGTAAAACTGTTACACCCACTTGGCAACTCTTGCACCCAAAAGCTATTTTAACAAAAACAACTCAAAAAAAGACAAAGTTTTCAGTGAGGGGGAAAAAATCAGCAATTACCCTTTTCAGGCTTTCTTAAAAACCACTGGAATATGCAGATTTTTACTTATCCTAATTTGCTCAGTGCTAGCCTACCCTTGCTTTTCAAACCTTTTTGGAGAAGCAAAGCAAGGCCACTGCAAAGAAGCCACCACAGAGCAAAACACCTCCCACACCAACAGTCCCATTTTGATCCAATACTGTGAGCATGACATTTAGATCCAGGTCACCTCACCAACTTACTACCGTGTCCCTGGACTGCTTATTTTCCTCATTGCATTACTAGAGAAGGGGGAAAAAAAAAATCTATCAAGAGGTATGAGCCATATCTCTGATCTGACCTAAAACCACAAGCTGAAACATCTGTAATTAATTGTCTATTGTCTAACACATGAGCAGAAGACAACATGTTAATTGCCAATGTCCTTTCAAATTCAATTTGTCCAGCTCCAGTGGTTCAAAAAGATCCCTGAAGTCAGAGACATTTCTTAAATTGTCATTACAGTGATTTTAGTTCAAATGTTGCCCCCAGAAAGCCTATAAAATCAAAAGAAAATTTGATTTAATCTGCATCTGATTTTTCTTCTTTTATATAAGCTCTAATGCAGCTCATAATTAGGCACTGCTACCTAAGGGAAAATTAATGAAATAAGAACAGACCTCCAGATGAGGATTTTAAAGCATGTGTCAGTGACACAAAGTTTTTTTGCCATGTTAGCATATTTAATTGAGAGAAGAGGCAGAAAATGGCTAGAAACACAGATGACCTCTTGTTCTGTGTCAATGCACCAGTATCTTGTAATCAGACACTGATATACTGAATATGTCGCTGTGCTTTTTTCTCCCCTTTCCCAAATACAAGTCAGAAAGGAAAATTTGCCTGTGGACTGGGGTTTGTTGCTGTTATTTCTTTTATAGGAAAACTAAGATGCTACCTTTTGTTCTGTCAAAATGTATAATTTTCATTGATAACATAAAGTCTTCTGTCCAGGTACACAGAAGTTTAAAACATGCAGGTAAAATGCCAAAGTCAATGAGACCATTTCAGAAGAGGAAAGGCTGTATTTGTAAACAATATAATAATTTATAAACAAGACAATGTATTTGCCATATAAAAAACAGAGTTATTCCCTCCAAATTTTCAAAAAATAAATAGAAATGTAATCAGAAAAAGACATTGCTTTTTCCTAGCACTTAAAGATTTAAATATACACTAAGACCCTTTCGATAAAGTTTAAAATTATGTTAATTTAATGAAGTCTTTAGTCAGCTCTTCAGTTATCCTTTGAATTCACCAATTCTATGATGAAGTACTTCTCAGACTGCTTTGGACAAAAAGACACATTACAGTATTGTTGCTCCAGTAAGTGCAACAAAATAGATTATTTTTTCTGAACACAGTCACTACTGATCTGAAATTGCAAAGCTGCCTTTAAGGCTGCCACTGCACCAAAAAGAAGATGGCTAAACACAAAATTATTTTAATAAGAATAAAATACTCCTATGCAAATACATGCAGCAGCCTGAATTTGACAGAGAAGGGATCAAGTCTCAGACAAGTTTTGTAATTTTCTATTTGATCTGTGTCACTTTTATTGCTGCTGTGACCAGATGCTTTTCCCATTTGTAACTATGATTAGAAAGAGTTATTTACAAAAATAATTAACATTTAATCAATTAGTTTTCATATTTTCTAGTGCTGTCTCCCTACTTTGTTTTCTCAGTTTACAACTGAAATAGAAAGCTGCGTCAAGGAAGACAAGAAAGTTTCCATTCTCATTTCTTGCTGTCTCAATATATTGAGTTTTCTGGATGTTCAGTTCTTTAACATAGCTGTGTTGTTTCCCAATCAAGTCATGGTAACTGCACACTGAAAACAAACCACCTTTCAAAAGCTTAAGAGCTGAGCAAAGAAAGATTGAAGAAAATAAAGCAACCCCCAGAGGAATACAGTTAGATATGTCTACTAACATCTGCTCTTTTCCCAGGATAACAAAGTGGCTAAAAAGATGGGCTGGAGACTGAAATACAGAGAATGTGACCAGTTTCAAGGCCAAAGAAGTACCAATGGTGAAATACCCATGGTATAAGACCATGCTGCTCATCACCATCACCTGGGGAGGAGATGTGCTGAAGTTTCCTATTTCCAGCACACAGCACTGGAGACCTTCCTACTGCAAAGGTCAAGGATGTGCAGCTGAGAGAGGTTAAGCATCTATATTCAAGCTGTCTCTGAGCTACCCATCAGAGGAGGCTGAAAGCACTCTAGGAAAATTCATTACTGCATGTTCACTGCTCAGATGCCACTGCAGCCAATCCTAGATGGTTCCAGAAAACCCTTCCCACATCCTCATTAAAAACGAGAACAATAAACAAGGGAAACACCGTATCTCAAGGTAAGGATTTGCCACCAGGGTCAGTGGACAATTGAAATCAAGGCTGGGAGAATGAATCCATTCACCAAGACACAACGATCAAGGAACAACTTCTACGTGAACCTCTTAATTTCTTTTACACCTCCCCATATAATTTGACTTCTACCTAAATAGTCAGCTATTCTAGTTTATAGTATAATAAAACCTGCTTTTTTTTCCCCATTTCAAAGCCTTCTAACATTCATTGAAGTCATTGCAGACCCACCTTTAAGTTCTGTCTGGCAGCAGGACCCTAAAACCTACACCTAAAAACCACCATGCCCACAGCTTGTTTAAAAAACAAAACAAGAAACAAACAAAAAACTACAAACAACAAAACAACAAAAATTTTACATTAATGGGAAGATGTATCTAGATGTATCTCAACTTCCCATTAATAGGTTTTTCAGAAAAATAATGTTAATACAGTTTCTGCCTTGTGCAACCTTGTCTGTCCCTAATGTCACTGTCTCCAGAAATGAGTGGCTGATTTTCATGAATGAATCTTTATGATGGTACACCAAAAGGAAAGTAAAAAAGTGAAAAAAAAAAAACAACTTTAAAACTTGATTACTCAGTGATGAATACATAAAAGTTATCTGTGTCTGTGAGTAATTTCTATCCTATCTTAGAACAAGGGATTAAAAAAAAGTAGTAGGCTTTTTCTCAATTTCTTGTTATACCTTTATGCAAACCATCTAGACCCTATCTTCATATCCCATTATGTAAAATAAGTCTTTGTGGAAAAGAATATCACACTTTCCTATGCAAAGCATGTTTGGAAAAAGCTTCACCTGAAGACTAAGTAAGGTACAGGGCAAGGTTCTCTATTTGGGGCATAAGTGACACATTCTCAAAAGGTCCACAGTATCAGAGGTTCCTGGAGAGACTGGATTCACTTTTTGCTCTTCCCCAATTTTCTTGGGAAGAAATTGGAGAAGGATTGGCTTTTTGTGTGAGTTCCTAACATAGTTCCTGAGTAAGACTGGAGGATATTGGAGTGGAGCAGCAGGGAACCAGAGCAGAACAAGAGTATCTGGAACCAGAAGATCGAAAGCACTATACATGAGAGGATGTAAGTGCATCGAAGACTGGTGAATAGTGAAAGGAGCACAGGCCATGGAAAGAGGTTTAGCAAACACATATTCTGGGAAAATTGCAGAATGTGAAATATAAATTGCCAGATTATAAGGAAACACAGATGAAAGTTTGATTACAAAAACTTGGAAGGCAAGAAAATTGAAGAAGTCACTGACTGAGAAAAAGACCGTGAAAGAGAAATAAGCACACAGCAGGAGAGTGGAAGTAGAGACAGAAGATGGTTTAAGATAGAAAAAGAGCACAAAAACAAGGGTTGGATACAAAATTTAGAAGTATGCTTGTTAATCTGCTTAGATAAACTTTATTGTAAAAACTACTGTGCTACAATGGTAGCTCCTAAGACCACAGTTCATGGCTCTAAAACACTGCTAGAAGTTGAGAAGATGTGATTTGTGACACGAGCCTTGCTCAGAGCAGACAAAACCCCTGTCCCAGTGGCCTGCCAACTCTCCTCATGCAGCCTACCCAGAAACAGTCATCAGCTATCTGGGTATTGCAATATAATGGACATAAAATTAACACCAAAAAACAAAACAAAAAAAAAGGAGTCATCTTACAAGACAAGGACAAAATCATGCAATTCTCAAAAAAAAAAAAACTAGTTGTAAGATGGATGTAAACCTTTCCAAAATGCAGGAATGCTTCACACTGAAACAGAACTAATCACTTCAGCCCCAGCTGGGCAACTGGTGTGAATCAGAGACACAGTCACACAGGTTGTCTGCCTTCAGCAGATGGTGGGAAAATGTCCATAAAAGCTTCCCAGCTTTTCCTGTGCACAGAGCAACCCAGTGTCCAATATCTGAGGAATGCAATGCTTTGTGGCAAAGTTGGGCTGGGGAAAACAAAAGAGATGCCGCATGGTTTAACATCGAATCCAACCATTTCCCTTAATTTTAGGGTTCGGTTTCTTCTTTTTCAAGAACTCTAATGCCACAGGAGACTTTTCTGAGAACAACTCAAGAAACACAAACACACAGTGCCATTATGCTTTCATCATCAGAAATCTCTTGAGAACTTTCATTAAAATCATTTTTTAATTCTTTACAAATCCATAAAGTAACAGTTCTACAAGGACATTTACTCTCTTAGGTAAAAAGGTATGGTCTGACTCCTGCTTATTTCCTATCAAACCCTCACTGCAAATGCTGCTCAATTACTGCACCTTACACAGCAAGCTGCAATTTAAAAACTATACAGCTGAAAGCATACATTTGTGCATTGACATTAGCAGATTGGGAAGGCTGGGACTGTCCAGATTGGAATGGGAATGGTTAAGGTTAGCAGAAATCCAGGTTTACAAAGCAACACCCTCTGTGGAGAGGCTGAAAAAAACACATGAAACTGAAAGGTATTTAAAAGTAGGATAAAGTTCATTTAAAACAGTTAAAATAATTTTTCACCCAGTGGGCAGAGGACCCTGCGAGCTTCCTGGCAGCAGAGGCAGCCTGCGGCATCAGCTCAGAGATGGTCTCAGCCACCTTTGTGCAGTCATCTCTCTTCACTTGCCAAAAAACAGAGCAACTGATGAATTCAAGGTAAGAAGTCCTCCCTGGGATGGTCTAGGGTAAGACAAAGCCATCAGAGGTGAGGTTTGCATCCCACCTTGCCCGTCCAGAGCTCGTCACCTATCCCCAGCCCAGGCACACAGTCCTGCCAAAGCCATATGTCCTACCATATGTCCAGAGAAGTGCTGGCATGAGAGACAAAGGGACTCGCCTCCCTGCTGCTACATCGCTTTCCTGCTGCTGCACTCGAGGTTTCTGGATCAATGCTCTTGCACTGATCAATCAGGAATATCAGGATTTAGCCTTGAATTCCCTGAGCAGCAATATAATTAGATTACTTTGATTCGATGCAGACTTAGATCCCTACCAGCGTTCTGGCTTGTTGCATTTGTATTTCCTAGACGTAGCCTGGTGAACAAAGAAGCCAGGTTAACAGATGGGAAGGAATAAAATGGAAGATATCTTGGATCCATTTCTGCTAAATTGACAAGCACATTTCTAGATACTCGGTATTATATATGTCACACAGTGCCAACTAATGAAGTGATTGACTCCCTGAGATACCTAACGAAGCTACCCAGAGAAATTAAACATGTCATCTTTGAATGCCCCAGAAGGGGAAATAAAGAGAGGTAAATTCATAAGCTTATTCATAACCACCAATCTTATTCATAAGCACCTATTTCACAGCATTACAGACAAAAAAACTCGGATTTTTACAGTCTTAGTACTTCTCATAGGTAGTAAGTCAGCTTCAGCAGTTAGGTAAAGCAGTTAATTCATAAAGCCACAAGTTCCCCTAACACATGAACATCTTGCAGCTGTTTTGTATTCAGGGTTTGTGTAATGCTATCAATTCTCTTCCACTTTGTTTTTTCTCCTTGCTCCCTCAGAAGAATAAAGTAAGTCTAAAGTAAAAAAGAAAGAAATCATTCCTTAACTACCTTGAGAAATATTTCAGCGTGACTGCGAAAGCCAAGTAAGACTGAGGGATACAGGGTCTTGAGCTTTAAAAATTGCCACAGTTACTGAAAAAACCCAGAGATTTTCCTCAGAAGCATCTGAGGAAAGAAGATTCAGTGAAATTTCATGGTATCAGAAAAAACAATCTGCTATAGTACATATCCAGAATTTTTTCTAAATAAAACCAGAAAACTTCTGATAAACAAATGATGAACATTTGCAGGGAAATGAAAATTCTTATGCATGAACAGGAATGTGACCCAGGGCACTACCTCCTATTCCCTTAGGACCATTTGAAAGAAATGAGAAATTTTGATAAATTACGAAATGTATGAATGAAAGAGCCTGGAAACCAACAGGACAGATCATGAACTTCACAGCATTAAGTTTTCTTTAAATCTCATCTTCCTGCAAAAACACATACACAATCAAGTATTCAGCAGATTTTTAATAACACTCGTTTTGTTACACATTTGCAACAATCCTGATTTCTCTTTCAGAAATCACTCGCACAAGCAGAAACTATGTTCTCAAATGCAGAATTAACAACTGCTAGTAATAACATAATTTTGCTTTTAACAAGTACAATATGAAATCCATATTATTTTTGCATTTTCTAGAACTCAAGCTACTGGCAGTCTCCAAGGTAAAAAAGGGAAGATAACGGCCAAGGCACCTCAGGAGACAAAACCAGCTGGTTTTCATCATGGTCTTGAGAATGGTTGTATTAAGAGATTAGTCAGGCCTAAGAAACACCTTTCTTTATTTTACTCAGTTTGGAAGCAGATACACCTCACAAGAGCAGTAGAAATCAATATTAGTCCGAACCACAATGAGCCTTCGTATTCAGAAGTTCAGCTGCAACTGGGGTCAAAAAGAGCAGAAAAAGAGTAGTTGAATAGTGGAGTGATCCATGAACTCAATTCAGGGCAGTAAATAACATCTGTGCCTGAGTGAGCTATAATACTTTATAAAACAATAACAAATGACTACACTTCTGATTGATAGGAAAGGTTTATACCACAGGCAAAACTGTTGTCAATGTAATCTTTTCTCCTAGGGAAAGGGGCATTTGTGATCATTCCTTCCTGCATTAACTTTCAGCTTGCTAACTTCAGAGGCAAAGATTAAAGATATTGTATTTAAGTTATATGTTTGGCAACAAAGCAAGTTGGTGTGGATTACAGAGACCTGGTTAACACTTTGCCAGTCTTACAAAGCAGGAATCTGCTAGGGCACAGAGACCTCTGTCCCAGCCAGCAGCCAGGTGGGAAAATTAAAAAAAAAAAAAAAAAAATTAAAAACATAAACAAACAAAAAGAAGGAAACATGTAAAGGTGGCATTTGAAGACACAGAGGGGAAGATGCACTCTGACATCTGGGTATAAGAACATATTTACATCAATGCACATCTGCACGGACATTCCAGAGAAAAAATCATGGGCCTTTTACACCACAAAGAATAAGAGAATTGTTTTCACTCTTGCAGTAATGCATGGACACAGTACTGAGTTTTTACTGAAGATAAATGTTTGGTATATTACTCTTGGTCAGTGCCCATTAAAGGGATGAAAAGCAGTCAGTAAAAAAAGAAAAAATCTGGTGACCCTCTTTTGCTATATAAAGTACAAAATACCCTCTTGTTTCCTCTTTTTTGTGACACAATGAAACTGGAAAAATACTATTCTTCATGCTTGAAGGATCTTTCCCTCAAGTGAATAGCAGAACAGGTTCAAACAATTTAGCCAAGATCATTACTAAAAGTTTTGTCATCTAATCAAGATCCAGATTTTACAAAATTTTGACTGAGTTTTCATTCAGAGTATCATGAGAATGAATCCATTTCAAGTCTGGCTATCTAAAGCTCAAGTCAAGCTTTGTGACTACAGAAGCAAAAGGAAAAACCCCAAATAATCTCTACAATATCTTCTCCTTTCTTCCTCTCAGATAACAAGCATTTTATATTAACTATTACACCTTGACTTTACCACTCTCTTGCACACCACAAACTGTTGACTGGCCAGCTTGAAATGTTTATAGAACAAGATGACTGTATATATAGATAAATATATATATATTTGAAAACTGAAAGCATACACAAAAACAACATCCCTGACACATTTAAGAGTCCAGAATACATAATGAGAATAAACTCTAGGTACTATGCTACTATGCAGGAGGGTGTAAGAGATAAAACAGTAATTCAGATTAAATTGCTGAGAAAGTTAAAGTATCACAAGTTTCTAGGATAGTTTTTATAAAAGTAATGTTTTAGCTCATTAGATAACTGATTTTTCTTCAATTTCTGGTAGTATTCCAAGTAGTATTTCCTGTGTAAAGATGCAAAAGCAGTGCTCCAAGAGCAGCACCGCATGTGACTACTGTGCAGCACACTTGAAGGTAAGAAAGTGACTTCAGAAAATGCATTAATTTAGGGTAGTAACAGACATCACAGTACAAATTAGCTACTGCATTTGACAACACTATATAAGTATTATCAAAATGCCTCACTTGAGATTGTCAGTCCATGCTCTCACAGGGCCAATGAACTGCTGGTGATCCCGGTACCCTACAGACAGCACAGGCAACAGGTCTGATTGATCACTATTTACTCAGTTAATAAACTGCAAAACAAACTTGCATCATCTCTTATTATGAAGTCTAAGAAATGTTTCACATTTCTATCAGAGGAAATTATTCTTATTTATTTTAAAAGACATTGTCACATTTGAAAAACATGCCGAAACACAACTATTGTTATTGATAATTAGACATGCAACTCAAACTACATGTGGTAGAAACAGCTACCTCTCTTCAAATGATCCAAACCTTTGTAGTAATAGTAATTAACAAGAAAACAGCAATTACAGATTTATGTGCTACCTTAAACATGAATACTAACATCATATAAACAATTCTGCACAAGTTGCTGTTTTAATTAATCCTTGTGCACTTTGTGTGAAAATGAACATTCCAGTGACTTACTCTTTAAACACTAAATTAAGAAATTTATATTGCAGAAGTGATAAAAATCAAACAAATAACTGAGACTCATACCCAGTCTATTATTTCTAGCTATTATCTCTACTGGGATACATATTTTTTTATATACACATGCATATATATGAATAATTAATTCTGAGATAAACATTCCATAAGCTGTCATTTGTGTCTTGCAGATTTAGGTTTCCTCTAAGAGTTTGATTTTACTCTATTCATCCATTTTATATAACTATTTCATGCAAAACTTTTAAACTATTTAAGCACTTGTACTGCAAGTGTAGCATCCCCTGTTGCACAACGCATTCAAAATTTTTTTTCTGAATTCATTTCTTTCAGAAATCAACTTTTCCTCATGTATTTTTCAATTCTATCAAGGTAAAAATTCCATGATTTTCAAAGCACCCATTACTGACTGATGCTTTATGTTAGGCTGCACTTGAACAGCTGCATCATGGCTGGTTTCGTAGGGAAGAAGTGTTACAACCTGAAACCGCACGTCCTGGCCTGTTTGCTCCGGCCTTGTGATTTCTTTTCTTGTTTTGAAATCAAGTATCCTAAATTCCAATAAACTTTTGAAGCAGCTTGTTGCTTTTAATGATCATAACCATTTTGAAGCTAAGCTGAATAGTGCCTTCAGGGCATCGTTATTAAGGGAGAAGAAATTCACTGATGCAGACACCAGCGCACGCTGCCTCTCAGGCTCTATTTTTATAGACCATTAGAAATCTGCCATGTTTTGTCACATTCCTGCAATGTGGCACTTTAGGCTTTGCCAGTGCCTACCCTATGAGGGATTCTTCTGTCAAATCTTATGAATACCTTGCTGAGTCTTCAGGGGTTTTGACAAAATTCTCCAACTGCAGTATCTTCCCCACCCACCCCCAGAAAAACACCCACTACCTTCAACCTTCCTTGTACCTGTCTGTAAAAACTCTTAAGAAACTTTGAGTCAAAGCAACATGTTTCTTCAAAGAGAAAGAAGTCACATGTACCTGTAATAAGTTTGGCATTATGTCCATAAAGCTCAGGCAATTTGGGCAAGAAAAGTCTTATTCCCTTCAGAAACCAGTACTGCGCCCACCTGTGCATGGGCATGGAATGGAATGAATTCCCTCGGAGTTCCCAGCAGAAGCTGAAAACCATTAAGGTATTTCACTGCATCCCATGGAACATCACTGCCTCAAACAATTTTAGGGGAGCTGCCTTTCCTTTATCTTGGTATTGTAACTTCTTCACTGGTATGAATCACCCTTTCTCTCCCCCACTGTTTTTGTTCCATAGGATTTGCTGGAACTTCTCTTTGGCACCAAGCAGTACCAGCTGCTTTTATGCACAAACAATGACTACTTTTCTATTTCCATTAAGGTACAAACCAAACATTTTCATAACAAATATGATCTAGTCACCAATACTTTTTCTTCACTCTCCCTTTTCTTTTTCTTTCAAGAAATAAAAACACTCACTACTATTCCTTAGACAAAGTTTAAACATCAGATGTCTGGGATGTTACTCCTCCTTCCTCATGTGAATTCTATCTGAAAAAAAGCTCAGCAAAGGGAACTATTATCATGATTCCCTGGCCGGTAGCAGTACCATTAAGGGCATAAGAATGCACAAAAAAGGGAGGTTTTGCCAAAAAATACACCATATTTGGACATATAAGTGCCACAATCACCACTGAAAGGCCCCAGCAGCTCCTGATTACAACAGCTCCTGCCTGTGGCAACCCAGGGAAATTCTTTGCTAACTTTTACAGCATAACAAGATACTTAAGAAGAGAACTTGGTTTCACTACATCTAAGAAACAAAATACGCTAACAAGCTGGAGCTCATCCTGTGAAAATTACCACAACTAAGTAAAATGTCATTTAAAGTAACAAAATGCAAACTAAGGTTAACAGTACCAGCAGTACCAAATCTCATGTAAACTAGTGATGGGCACACACACGTGGCAAAGTGCTTCCAACAATAACGCTCAAGATCTGACTTTTTTTGTGCCTGAGTTCTGTCTTTTGCTTTGTTACACTGCATTTGGCAGCTGTTGCAAACACGCAAAAGTAAGTTAGAGAGAAGGAGCAGGGAAAAAACTGTTCATATGTACTTTGAATAGTTAGGACAAATGCCTAATTGTGGACTATTTATTGAAAGACTGTATAAAAGCTTTCTTTATCAGATTTTATTACAAGACCAAAAGCATGGCCATGACAAGGTATGGGAAGGGTTTTACAATGTCTGGCCTGTTGATGCACATATACCACTGGTAGAAAAAAATCAGTAACTGAAGCAAGGAGAAGCAGAGATAAGGACACCTGTCCACTTTCTCCATCATCCTGAATTTCTCACCACCACCATCCCCACTCCAAATCCCCAAACGAGCCAAAGAGTGCGGCCATCCAGCACTGAAGAGCCGTGTTCACAAAAAAAGGTAATTCAGCAAGAGAAAATTACTCCCTGAAGCTTCTCATTCCTTTGGATAATCTTCTCCAGTTCCAGGATTTGGAGGTTTTCAGTTCTTTTAACAAGTGTTGCGTACAATTAATGCAATATACAGTGAGCATATGGTAGGAGAGAAAAATAAAAAACACACCAAAAACCTCAGTTATTTTCTAATATTGCAGGAAAATTTAAGTTACAAAGAGAATTTATTCATCTTATTTAAGTTTGCAAGCCTCTACATTTGTTTAACAGAGGTAACTGAAAACTTAGAGACTATTTTTTTTCCTGCCTTAGTTATAACTGACAGCTGCAATTTAATCCTAACCATTGTAGTTGAGAGTTACAGGTGGATTTTAGCTTTTAATAAAATGGAAATAGCAATTAAGTCAGGGCTGTCAATTACCATCATATATACACCTGGGTAAACCACTATATGCAGAGCAAGCAAACTCAATTGGTACCAGCTGAAGGTGAAGGATGGAAGTAAATCTGCAGAAGAAACACATGATCCTATGTTTTCTATGTTGTAGCCTTTCCAGAAAATATATTTCCATTTTAACTGCATCAAAAAGTGTTTTAGTTTCTTATATAAGAAAAAAAAAAAAAAGTAAACATTACTTAAACTGCTCTAAGTGCTTCCCTGCTCTGAACATTTACTCACCCAAGTTTTGGGTTATAAAAGCAAAGATACAAGTTTTTTGTCGCCTTTCCAGAAGTCATTGTAACCTGATCTTTCATTCTTTAAACACATTAGAGACTTGCGTTACTGCTCCACTGCTTTTATCCCTTTTAAAAATTTACATGCAAAAAACTGTCTTGAATTCTTTCATTTGCATGGTAGCACTAAGCATGAAACATTTTAATGGAAAGAATTTTTACACAGCCATTCACAGCACCAATATACATGAGCTAAGTTAAGTCAATGGCAAAAAGATGTGTTAAGAGCACCCACCAGAAATTATTACTACAGAGGGTTTCTGAGTGAAACTACTGTCCATTGCAAAAGAATGACTCAATTGCACATTTCACTGAAGAGGGAAGATAAGTTAAAATATCAGAACATATTTCTGATTTCATATTTCAGAAAAAAGAAAGGGATATGCCTGATAACAGATGTGTCATAAATTCAAGTTACTGGAAGCTAAATGAAAAAATAATTTTAACTACTTCTATGTGATGTTTATAAGCCAAAACTTTTAAAATTCAGTGCATGACATTACATTACAGAAATAAAATACACCCAAATGCAAATCTTGCAAAAGTGAAGTCAGTTACTTCTTTAAAAGTGTATAGCACGGTTCTCAATACCAAGTAAAAGTCCCAAAAGACAGCCCAGGTACTCTCCTGTCAGCACTGATCATCCTCAGCTGCTGCTTTACAGCTTTAAGGAACTTCAGTAACAGGAACTCTTGGAATGCAAGGATGACAAATTACAGGGAAGACTTGCCCATAAGCTAAATTAAAGGAGTTTTGACTACTCCCATACTTGTGCATATGCACTGCTTTGCTCATGTGTGTCTGCTGAACCTGAGCCCAGGCCATGCTGGATGGGGCTCTGAGCACCTGGCCTAGCAGAAGGTGGTCTTGTCCATGGCAGGGGATCAGAACAAGATCGTCTTTAGGGTCCCTCACAACCCACACCATTCCATGATTCTATGATTTATCACTTTTGGATCAAAACAAACTCCTACAGAGTCCCCAGGGCAAAAACAACAACACAGAAGCATCAATCATCCCCTTTCTTCACTACCTTTTTATCTGATCATGAAAAAAAAATAAAACCAAACCAACAAAAAAGACAAATTCTGGTGGAAAAAAAACAACTATCAACCTAAGTCTGAAGAGAGATTAAGTGTAGTTATCTTTTGAAGTGTTAGATAATGATTGGAACTATAATGAGTTTCCAAGTAAGGCTGCATGTCACAAATTCGACATTAATTCAAACACAGATTCTTAGGGAAAAAAAAAAAATCATACTACCTTGTTAGCACACATTGTTCAGCCAGAGTTCAAAGTGAGAGAATGTAATTTAGTTTTTGCTGTCACAAAGGAGTAGTTTATAATTCCATAGTTAATAGCTGAAAGGATTTTCACCTAGCAATAAACCCAACATTTACTACAGTCATAAGACTGAGATTACAACATTTACTACCATCGTAGAATCGAAATTACGAACGGCTTTTGATCGCTGCAGAGAGGAGGAGTTTCAACACTTGTGCAAGATGAGAAGGTCACCGTGTGCTGCCCGGCGTTGCCACAGCCACTCCACAGGCTCAGGGAGCATCAAATGAGGAGCTGCACAGCCTGGCAGCTCTGCACACCAAAAACCAAGGAGCACATGAGAAGGGCCACACACAATTACAGCAGATCTCAGCTACGTGTGCATTCCCTCTAGCAAGGTAAGGGAAATACACATTAGGCTGCAATTACAGCCAAGTATTCGGCATAAGATTTGAGTGCTGCAAATGCTGCCATCCTCCTGACAGCAAACAAGTCGTAATTTTGACCTGCAACTTGACACAGCCACCAAAATCAAACAGATGGTAGACTGCAAATTAACATCTGGAATTCAGTCCCAGGAAAACAGATGCATTGGAGGCATTTTTGCAACAATATGGCAACAGCAGCATTAGTTCTAATGATGTGAAATACCAGGTACCTATTTGAAGAGTATCTGTCATTTATATTCTGTTGACTCTTCAAGAAAGGGGGGGAGCAAACAAATTATGCTGTTGTTAAAAGCAAGCCTTCTTCAGCTATTAAAAAAGACAAGTATAATGGCCAACTTGCCCTATATAGCTTAACAGTTTTACCTCAGTCAAGAAGTAATACAATGAGCTGAAAAATTTAAACCTAAAACACTTTCCCACAAAATATGACAAAGGAAGCCATTTTTGCTTTGTTTTACAAAGTATTAATTGGTGTTAATGGGTCAATATTTGAAAGAAACCCACTGATGGTCAAGTTATGATTCTAAATCCATTTATTTGGTGACTCTTCCTCCAGCATAACAGATTCTATGATATTTTAAGTAAAATTAGCTGCTCAATTAATCCTTTTATTTAAAAGGAAATTAAGAAAGATGTTATTTTACAGCATATTTGAGGGTTTTTTTACTTCTTGCTTAAAGAAAGGTAACAGAAAATGTTACAAAATCATTAAGCCTAAGCCAAGCTACAAAATAAAAAAGACTTATGTCAGTTTATGTGGCTGAGGCCTACTCTGACCCTTCTGTATCTGCTTATGGAAGTCAAGTCTACTTGGCTTACCTGGCTACTTGGAGAATATGCTGGGAAGCACTTTGCTAAGGTGTCTCAGTTCAAAGGTTGCCCGTGTTCCTGAACAAGAAGCCACTTAGCTTGACATAAACAGGTAGAAACATCCACTGAAATCCAGTCCAGCTAACTGGAAGTAGTAGTCTGAAACAGACAGCTATTGCAAGCAAAGATGTGAAAGATTCTACTTTTAATATGTTATGAGCAAGACAAATGTCTAAGTTAGACATTTCTCCTGGGGTAAATACTTCCCATCTCTATCTATAGGAAATGGAGAGATATCCAAAATAATCTACCTCTGCTGTGGAGCACCTCTTTAAGGAAAGGCTGGATTGCCTTCAGAGAGGTGCTCTTGTCCTATTGCCTATGGAAGAAGCAGAGGGCCAAACTGGACAGTGGAAAGGGAAGCAAATTCATCCACATATGGGAAAAAATACAGAAGATATACATTACTACACAAACATCATGCCTTCGACTCAAATAAAAGAGAAAATGAAAATGTGAAATTGAGAAAGGTTTCTTTCTCACAAGCAGACAACTGAAATTCAGCTACTCTGTGTTTAAGATAACAAGGTTTTTACTCCGAAGTCAGAGTCAATCCCTGCTCAGGGATGGGGGTTGGGAACTAAATGATCTTTAGGGTCCCGTTCAATGCAAATCATTCTGTGATTCCCAAGAGCAGGCTCATAAGTGTGGACAAAGAGGACAAGAAGCTACAGGCTCTCACGCTGCTACTAACAATCCAAACACTCCCCGATGACTTGCTGAACTGCAGCATTATGCAATTACATGGGTATATTAAATCCGAGAACTACAAGCTCAGAGCATCTTGTAGAAGAAAAAAATCAATTTGGCTGTTACTTGGTTAGTTATGGCACGTTATAATTAGCCCAGCTCATTAAACATAAGACAGTGAATACAGAGCATCTTGTATAAACTTTATTGACAATATTATATATATAATTTGCATCTTGCTGAAATGAGCAATAACTGCATCAATTTTCTTTTTGAAAGAATAAGCTTCATATTGCTTAATGCTAAAAGAAATTAAGATTTCCACAGAAATTTAAGCTTCTCATCATTATTCCCTGAAACAGAAGTCATACTAAAAATGGGCTCTTACATCTTTGCCTGGGATAAAACTATCCTGAAGAATCAAGTAAACATCATCAATTTCTTTTCTTCTCAAAACCTTCATACCAACATCCACACTTTACCTGCCTCCATCAGTTCTGCTAATTTCCCCCTTAGCCATTTCACCTGATCATACACCCACCACCACCTCAACACTGTCTGTGGAGGCTTCTTCCCCTCACTCACTTACATCTTCTCAAAACCAGCTACTCCTTACAAAGAGAAAAAGTAGCAAAAAATTACTCTTTGCTGTCATCACACTACTCCCCTACTACTTAAAAAAATTTCTATAAAGGTTCCTCCTCTCTGCTATTTAGAATATACTTACAAGAAAGGAGCTGCCTACTACTGCAGCTCTGTGAGGAGCAGATTTCTAAGAACCTTCCCCTCACCTACATTTTCCATTTTTAATATACTCCTCCTCTGACACTGAAAAAAATGAGCATAGAGTGGTAAGTAACTGCCTTAAGTCCCATGCCACTTAAGTGTAAGAGAGAAGGCCTGGGTTTACAATTACTACCAAGATAATTTGGATGGAAGAAGCCTCCCTTTGCTATAGATGATTTATTGAATGATGGCCATAAATATTTTTTTTTTCAAAAAACTGCAGCAAAGAAGGTCCTGGTTATTGAGGGAGAACATCAGTCTCAGATTTCCAGGGTGGGGAGTTCAACCAGTGATATAAATTGTTCCCAAAAGAAATGTGAAGTAACTAATATGACTTCTGAAAAGCAAATGAAACAAGCAGTATTCAGAAAAGTGGTTAGAGTTGCAAATGGGAATTGTTGGTTTATTACACATAAATTGCATCTTAGACATTAAGAGTTTGTGTGTCCTATCAGGCATAAAATTTCAATCCTGCTTTATTTGTCTCCCAGTTATATGAATTGTTTACAATATTCACTGATTACAGTTATATTAGAAAATAATAAACAAGGAGTAGGAAAAACAAGTCCATTATTTAAATCTAATGTTTAATTTTGCTTTGCATTGATACTCAGCAATATCAATTGGGTACAAATAGGTTTTGTGCATGCTATTTAAATAGCAACAAAGAAACTTGATCAACAACAGGAAATGCATGAAGGAATGGAAGAATGAAGGGACTACATTAAAAGTCATAAAGCATTTTTAAAAGCTTCATTAGATTTAGAAATGTATCAAAAACCTACATCTTCTGGAAAAAATCTATAACATTACACAACTGAAATTAGAAAGCATGAGATTTCCTGTAACAGGGGAGAAGAATGGAATCTGAAACTTCCCTTTACAGTTCAAAACCCAGCCCTTATGGAAGCGCACAGCTGTGCCCAAGTGAAAGAGATAGGCAGCTCAACATCTTGTATCAGTAACATATGGCTTAAGGCAGGTACAAAGAGATTTACTTCCCATGTGAGCCATTAAAATCTCCAGATACGTTTAAAGCTCACGCTGTGGAATTACAGTAATGGAACTGTCCTGGGACCTCAGAGCTCCACCACAAGTGTCTTTTGTTAAGAAAGCTGCAAAGGCTTGAATTTCCATTTAATATCAGTTTTCTACAAAAATATAGATAGCCTATCTAAAACATATGGACAAACATGTGTTTTAACATAAAGCTTTTGGGGATTTTTTTTTAATGCTTTAAACATATCTCCAAGTGTTTCACTTGTGCCAACATTGGGACAGGACTTCAGGAAAGCATTTCCTACTACTCTTAGGGTTTGGGCACTACTATTCAGAAGTCCTTATATGGATCCTTCTAAAACATGAAAACATTCGGAAATAAAATCACTTTGACATACAAACTAAAGAAACACCAACTAGATCATCTAAGACTGATAATACTGCTTTTTTAAATAATACTGTTTTTTTAAAGTATTTCCATATGGATAGAAAATGCAGATAACTTGTCCTATAATTCCTACAGTGTACTATAAAAGCAAAACCTTGCTAAGATATTGAAAAGCAGTCTTTATCTCAATCTTTCCTCTGAACAGAGAAAACACAAGGATTGAAAAGTGGTACATGGGAGTGAGATTAGCTGTATTTAGGCCAAGCTGACGAATCCGAAATAGTATGTGTGTGTGTGTGTGTATACATATAAATGTAATAATACATAAAACCTCTCCAAATCTCAGGACTGCCTTGTGCTGACATGTAAGCTAACATCTAAGGGAATATTGTTTCACTTCCATGCAAGCTTGCCCTAAATGCTCTTCCCAGATGTTAACCTTCCTCATGAGTCTCTGAAGAAACTTTCATTAAAACTTAACATCTGGAAAAAATTAAATTGGAGACAAGTAGTTAAGATGCTACATTAATTAAACTATCAGTTGATTATAAACCTACCCCATAAATTACTTCAGCACTGCCCTGTTTCAAGACTCATTTAAGAACCTGGCAACTCATGAAAAGCCTGGCAAGTTCCTTGCAAAGGGACACTGCTCCTGTTTACAATGCACAAAATTTCTCCTGCTGTTCAGCTTTATGAAGACCTGGCTTGCTGAGCATCTCATCTGCTGAACCCAGAGAGAGCTCAATTCTGCAACAGGTTATTTGATAAAGGAATCTAAGTCTTGCACTAGAAGTGCCTTCCTTTACAGCACTTCCTTGCAAATTTCATTCCATGAAGCAGTTTTGACTCCATTACTATTACACACTTCAAAATTATAAATGTGTTTTGAAAAAGCTTGGATTCAGGGCAGAAAATGCAAATGCTCTCAGGCTTCCTGGCTGCTTTAGAGGCACAAGCTGTGCAAAGCCAGGCCATCCCTCATCTTGGAGCTGGTGCAGGCAGCGTGTTGCTTTCACATTAGAGAATTCAGCTGCTGAGACTGTTTTCCACAGGAGAAAGCTCCAAAGTCTTTCCTATCATCCAACTGAAATTTCTGCTCTCTCACATTTATTCTAATTTTCAAACCATAATTTCTCCTTGCAGGCACGCTCGTCAGAAATGAGTGGATGTGCACTCTGCCTTCATTACCCACACAGTACACCTTCACCCTCCTCCTCTCACCCAGGGGATGCTTCTCCAGGCTGTCACCCAGACAACTGCATATTTTAGGAATATAAATACCACAATGATTTCCAAACACTTGGAATTCAAAACACAGGTATTTCTAAAGAATTTGGTTACTTGTATGAAATGGCTAAGGAAACAAAGAGGTAAATAGAACCTGACAGAGGGAAATCTGTCATTGCCAAGGCGATGGGGAACCTCACCCCGAGGCTCACTACTGATGCAGCCCACCAGGTGTGAGTCTCAGCTTCCAGCTTGCTGTCACACACCTGAAAGCCACACTTCTGCTATTTTCAGCTAAGCAAACGTTAGTTAACAAAAGCTTTCCAGAAGCCCAGTAGGAAATTTCAAGGAGAATAAAGGAGCACCTTTAGTTTAATTTTAATCAAGTTAAAATGTTAAAGCACAAAGCAGCTACAAGAAAAATTAATGTCATTTAAAAAGACCAAGCTCTACCTCTACTCCCATCTCTCTTCATTACACTGCAATCTCAAACCTAAATTCAGTCTTAGAGGAATTTTATCCTTTGCATTTACATTCCAAAGCAATGCTGGCTCTTTAAAAACTTATCATTTGTGCAGCAAGGAAAAGAGACCAATAAAAAAACTCCAGATATATGAATGAGAAAAAAACTGGTCTGTATAGACCTCAAAGAAGCTCAATAAAATGCTGCTATATCAAAGTATTTATGTTTGAAGTGCCAACAGATGCTTTTTTATTGTATTAGGATAAAATCATAGAACCATAGAATGACTTGTATTGGAAGGGATCATTCCAATCCCCTGCCATGGGCAGAGACACCTTCTCCTAGACCAGGTTGCTCCAAGTCCTATCCAACCTGTCCTTGAACAATGCCAGGGATGGGGCATCCACAGCCTCTTTGGGCAACCTCTGGCAGTGCCTCACCACCTTCACAGTGAAGGACTTTCTCCTCATATGTAATCTAAACATGCCCTCTGACAGTTTGGATCCATTCCCCCTTGTTATGCCATGCCCTTCTAAACAGTCTCCCCCCATTACTCTTGTAGGCTCCCTTCAGGTACTAGAAGGCTGCAATTACATCACCCCAAAGCCTTCTCTTTTCCATGATGAACAATCCCAATTCTTTCAGCCTTTCCTCTTAGGACAGAAGCTCCATCTCTCTTATTAACTTGATGGCACTCCTCTTTGGCTCATGTCCAGCCTCTCCTCCACCAGCACCCCCAACTTCTTATTGTCAGGGCTGCTCCCAATCCCTTCATCCCCCATCCTGGACTGATACTGGGGGCTGCCCTGACACAGGTGCCAGTAACAACATCCATGCTTCACATGAATAACCCTTTTTTTTTGCTCCCCTTGCACGGAGTTTGGTATCTTTATAAAAGTGGAAAAAATAAAAATGAAGGAAAAAGCAAGTGTTCCTGTTAACTGTAAGCTATAAGGCTTTTAAGGAGGCTCTCAAAAGAGAAACAAAGATGCCCATATGGCCAAAAGCACAGAGAACACCATATGAACAGATTCAGCGTAACTCAAATCCCACATGTCTGGATGCAGATAATCTACAATGCTTAAAAAGGCTAGGGATAAAAAAAAAGTTACAGGGAATTAAAAGCAATTTAAAAGAGTCTGATATAAAGATAAGATTCAAGAAGTTTTCAATAATTCTTCAATTCAATAAAGAGGTTAATGAATAAAAATGCATGCCATTTGTTTTCTTGCCCGTCATCTTCATTAGCAATCCAAGCAAAATTATTTATGAATATTCAAAGTTCTTACTTCTACATATGGCATAACTGAATACATGCTTGGATTTGTTGATAATTTTTTCTTCTCAAGGAAAAGAGTGTATTCAAAATATCTGGCAATGATATTTCAATGACTAGTTGAGCATTCCTGTTGTGAGTCAAGGAAAAATAATAATTTCCAAAGAAAGAACAGGAAGTATTTCTGTAACTTTTAACAGTGGCATAACTAACGCAATGCCCTGTGCTATCTTTCTGTTGCTATATACTATAGATGCATCTTGATATCCTACTAAACTCCTGCATTACAGTTCTAAGAGAATGATCTTGCCTTGCCACAGAAATTTTGATAAGTAAATTGTCATAACATATTGCTTTAAAGATGGCTTAAAATTATTCAGACATTTCTGTTGTTTTCTTCCGAAAGCACTGAGAAGGCTGAATTTGAAAATATATGACTAAGAGAAGTCCAAGCACATATACTCACAAATCTTTTTCTCATTTGGAAATATAAATCCCTAATTAAGTCACATGAAACTTTTAAGAAAACAAAAAGTCTTAGGTATTATCATTCCACAAAAATATCTCTGGTTTCACAAAGCTGCATTGAATAGACAGAAAACAAATTTTGGGCAGTCCCTCTCCAGAATAAGTAACCAAACCCAGCCCCCAGCTTCTCCTAAGAAGAGGCTGAAAGACAAGGGAAGCTAAGGTTTAAATCATATTTTTTTCCTTTGTTTTAGTGCAGCAGCCAGCAGTGGAAGGAAAGCAGAAAGCTGCCCCAGCACAAGGAAAATTTTGAAGAACTTCAGTGGATGCCTTTGCGACTTCTCTGTCTCATTAACTTTTTCCCTACAAAGGATTTCTGCTTCCAAAGCCCTGGCTACCTGTCGTATTTCCAGAGAAATCCCATTAATTATGACATTTAACAACACCAAGGAATCATTCCAAGGAATTCTGCTGAGCTAAAGCTATCACCACCAAAAGAGAGGTTATTAGGGACTTTATGAAAACCTGCAGTACTACTTTAGATTTTTATTTTTTTAATGAAGCGATTGAAAGAAAAAAAAGTGAGAAAGTTAAAGCACACAAATGAATTAATACCTGAATAGATACAATCTTCTCCTTTACTCTTGCTCTTCTTTCCCCCCATGATGAAAGTTAGATACCTAAAAATGAGTGTGACATCTGTCCTGAAGATTGGCACAGGATTGATCAAAAACACAATGCAGCCTGACAGGGATACCCAAAGAAGTCTGCAAGGCTGGAAAGGCAGGGGACTTAAGGAGGCAGGAGGTACACTGAGAAAACTTGTTTTCCCAAGGGGTAAGTTAAGCTGAAGAGGTAAGAAAGAAATAATGCTCCATAAAAAACATGTCTCTTAAAAAAATAGATTAGGCTTGCATTTTCTCAGGTGTCCTTATTACCATAACCATATATAACCAGCTAATGGCTCTAATACCATTCAGCTGTTTATTCGATAGTTTAAACTGAAGAATTAGCAGCAAAGCCCATTTCTCCTACTGCAAGTATGTACATCCCAGTTCTGTGTACATCCCAGTTCTGTGTACATGCCTCCCATCGTCAGGGAGGCAGGAGCAGTTGTGATCCCACACGTGTTGTCACAGCAATTCATCTATCAGATACCCTCTGACTGATCTTAGCAAAAACAGAAATATGAAGGAAATCCTTGAGCTGGCAATGCTGCTGTGCAAAGCTCAAATCCAAAATAAGCCCTAATATAACACTTGCTAGCAGCTGAAACTAAATGAAGGTTGGACTAAATTATCTTAGGTTGAACTAGATGATCTTAAAGGTCTTTTCCAACCTAGTTCATTCTGTGATTCTGTGAATCTCATGGCTTCTCATGGCAAAACCAGAAAAAGTTCCATTTACAAACAAATCAGAACAGGTACTAAAAGCAGATAGATACAAAGGTAGAAAAGCCTCAGTCTAAACTCTCCTTAGAGCTCACTCTGCCACTCCCGAGTCCAAATTTCTCCAGTTAACAGAAAGCAAACGATGGGAATGATGTTAAATCAAAGTCCATCAAAAACCTACAAGAACCACTTTCTCAGCTACACTCACTTCAAAGCTTCCTAAATAACACTTCTTCCCTTTGCAAAGCAACAAACACGATTTGAACCTTGACCGTATTTACTGAAACTCATGTGGCAAACCTACTTTCATTTAAAATTTTTAACTACCAAAAAAATGAGAGGTATTGACTCCATCTTAAGCCCATATAAGAGATTGCAGAACACTACTATGAGGAACAAAATCCATGTGAATGGGGGAGGGAGGATGAGATCAAACCTAAAACCCACTAAGTTTTTTTTTTTTTTTAATGTAGTCTCTAAAATGGTATTTCAGCTCTTATCATCATTAAAACAATGCTGGTAGGAATTGTAATGTCAGTACATTAGCAGCTATGATTATGTATTGAAAGAGTCATTGGTTTAATTCAACCACTTGTTTGATATGTGCTCCTTACTGGTGGTTTATGTATTTTAATTATTCCACAGACTTCCAAGATCTGTACTTTTTAATAATGTTCTGTCACATTCTCAGTTATCAAAACACAGAAAACCATTTAGGTTTTGAGCAAATGTAGCATAAAACACAGATAAAGGTAATGCAGGAGGCTACCGTCCAGCACAAAGACCCTACTGGCAATAGCCAAACAAACATTGCTCAGGTGGTTGAAACCATTCCCTGTTTTCTCCCTTCCAATTGTTTTTCTTTCTTAAATCATAAATAAAGATAATGCCATACTTCTGCCCTTATGTTCAGTTTTTTCCTGAAGCACTCAAGACTAGTTTCTTCAGACTTGTGCTTTCATAATCTGTTCTCAAAAATGACAAAAGCTTATATAATGAAATGATTAAACCAAAAATAAAGTTACATAACTATAAAGATGCAGACAGAACAGCTAAAAGGGGTAATAGTAATAGCCAAAATCAGAGACCTCAGCTTAGTGTTCCAGTAGTAACTGTTCAGGTTATAAAAATATACTCCAATCTTTAAGAAAAACAAGCACTGATGTAGATTACTTCAAAATGTTATTGAAAGTATGTTAGTTCTTGTTGATATTGAGTTTTCTGATGTGGAATGGTAAAGTAAAATCCATGTACAACACCCATAGAAGTAAACCCATGAATTTACAAGAACACTGGTTTCCTACAGACAGCCCATATGGAAGAGCAGCTTTGGCAAGTACCAGTTCAGGCAAGAGCAGGTATTTGTGAAAGCCAGCTCAAGGCAAATGGTGAGCCTACATTGCTTTCAATACTTCCCAACACTTCCCATATTGGTGAAGTTTTATAGAGCAATCATTCATCATTTCATATATGAATAATAAAGAAGATTATTGAACTGTAGAGGAAAGCCACAAGCAAAAAAGCTGGACACCAGCTTCGTCACTGTAAGAAGTATAGATTGTACATTCATATAGAGCGTGACTCTGCAAGATAAACTTTTTAAAAAGCACTTTGTCTCTAGCTTCATCCATAATGCATCCAAAGACCTTTTTCAAAAGAATTGAGGGTTGCATACAGATCCTTTTCAACTCCTAACACAAGGCACAAATATAGAGGGACTTGCTGCAGGCTCCCCATAGCTAAACTAGTTTCCTATTTAAAATCCAAATGCTACACTTACAATAAGCACACAAAATATAAAGATATTCAAGCACAAAAACAGGAATCAATAATTCTATCAAAAATAACTACAAATAAAGTCCTAAATTCCCAGAGATTAGGATGCACAATCCATTCAAAAATGCAGAGAGAGGGGAACCAGCTGGCAATTAGGAGAGCACAAACAAGACCTAAAGCTAGGTTTAATTCCATGTTGTATCCAGGAATACTTCGAGCCTCAAAGAAATAATTCCTGCTGTTCCCATATACTTCCCAAAGCAACCCTCCTCCCTCCCCACTGCTTCATTCAGGGAGGCTGTGACCCCATTCCATGAGTACCAGAATCACAATTGGAAAGCTGCATGGGCACTTTGCAGAGCATTTTGCAAGTGTGTGTGTACCAACCACTCCTAATCATGGGAGCAGCTTCCTGTCAGCATGCAAAACGCATACCTGGCAAGGAAGATCTAAATGCCTTTTAAAAATTTCAAAACCAAAAAAGTATCCTAGCAGCATTTCTTCCAAGGTGGTGACTGGCACTACTGTAAAATGTGTAAGTTATTACAGTAGCTTCACATATTATCAAAGAAAAATTAAGGAGGTGACTTTTTCAGGCAGTGAAGTGTTTTAATCATTAAATTAATTTTCCTGTAAGCACAGCCACGGTGTGTAGGTACGTGGAAGGTACTTCCAACACTTGACAGAGTCAAGTCTCTTGACAGAGACCTTTGCAGCATCTTTTGCAGGTAACCAGATAAAGTTTCTCTCACACAACAGAAAAACTTAACTTTGGGGAAATCTTCACTCTGTTTTCTGAAGATACCCAATGCTGCAGGACAGAGTAACCAAGCAGTAAGTTCTCAGTGCTTTTATCTCTCAAGAGGCTCTGCAGCACATAGAGGAGAAGGACAAAGGTGGGGGTGTGATTACTGATCGTTCCTCATGAAAACAAGTAAAGAGGATATGTGTTTAGCTCGGGCCACACAGCAAACATAATTCAAGGTATCTTTTGTTCCTGTAGGAGTCCAAAAGGTGGCACAGGCAGATCTCATCCACCATCAGCAACTTCAACAATTGAGAAAGAGGACGTTTCTGATGCACAACAAAAGCATCTGCCCCTAACCTTCATTAAAAGTCAATGGGATTTTGGCTCCTGATTCTCATTACTTCTTTTGAAAGTCTCCCCTTTTGTCCTTCCACTGCAGACCACAGATGAAAGCAAGAATTTTTCTGTTTGAGACAGGCAGCAGCCCCTTCAGTTATGGCTGACCAGGAAAAGCAAGTGTTTCACTCCTGCGTGGACTTGGGGTTTTCAATTTGCACAGTATTGATTGGGCAATGGGTAATAACCAAATTATAGCAGAGCCAGCAGGCCCAATCAATCTCTTCTCAGATACAAATGTGACCTCTCTCACCAGCTGCAACTTGGAAGCTTTGGAAGCCTTTCATGGTAAAGCAGTAGATACTCATTTGTTCGAGCACTGCTATGAAACATGAAGAGCGTATTTACTCCTTAGCAGTAGTAAGCAAAAAAATGTCATTGTATTTCTCTGTGAAATACAGAATATCAGAAATACTCAATAGTTACAGCAAAGGACTCTGTGATAAAAACCACTACAGATGTGTACATAGTATCACTCAAATTATCTTCTAATGTACAACTACTGAAAGTTCATGACTTTCACTGACTGAACAAGACCTGTAACTGAAACACTACAGTTACTGTTCTGGTGCTGTTTGAAGACCCGTCTCCTTTGTAATCATAGTTTAATGCTAAAATTCAAACAAAAAAATTACAAACCCATGCAGTTTCTGCTTCAAAAGTCCTTTATTTCCTACCTGGCACTAGTAGCTCTCAAAAAAAAAAAAAAAAAACTTTAAATAAATCCAAAACAAACAAGAAAGTTATTACAAGCTTTAGTGCCTTCATAAACAGATAGTCACATTCATTTTAATTGTTCTGTGATAAACAATGAAGACCTGTTTTAGAAAAGGAGATTTAGTAGCTTTTTCCACCAAATTTCTATGTTAAAACAGGATTAAATAACCAGTGGGCAGCAGAAAGCAATCCCCATAAGCATACTGAAAAACAAGTCATCCAGGACAGCGTAACAAGCTAATCCATTACTTCTTTGATTTGTTTGCTTGTTCAGGGGCTTGTGGATTTTAGTGATTAACGTACGGTTTCTAGGTATCATTAGCAACTCCAGCAACAAGTCCAATTTACCATGGTGTAGTTTTCAAAGCAAATTCAAAACAATTTGGTAATCCACAGTGAACTTCACAAGAAAATACCCCAGACTTCTGTATGCACAGAAACAACAAAATTCTTTCCTCTATGTATTCTGTACTTTATTCAATTGCTGCGGTAAGAAACACGTATGTGTATATGGCTGCACATTTCCATTTTAGTGGTTATTGTTTATTAATGCACTCAACAGCAAAACCCAACAGGTATCACATTCTAATCATTCAATTATAGCCACTTGGCTATTGCTGTTTCTAGGAATAGACTGCACCACTTCACATCACTGCCTTGGTCAGCTTTAACCACTGAAGTGCATATATTTGAATAAAGGTGTCGCTCCATGGCATCCCAAATAGCTTCATGGTGCTGAAATAATTGAACTGCCAGTCATTACAAGGCAAAAGAATAAGGATTTAGAGAAGGTGGACTTGGCTTACAGTACTTGTTCCTGAAAGGGAAAAATGGCTCCAGATATCAGTGCTAATGGAAAAAATAAATGCAAAAGCATTTCCTCCATATTTTATGAAAATTTAAACTTACTCCTGCTGACAACAGCAGTTAGCAGAAATGAGCCTGAGAAACCTGAGCAGCTTGGTTTTTAAGACTAGGAAACACCTACTCCATGATACTATTAAGAACAAATGCCTTACCACACAAGACTAATAGTCTGTCTAACTAGGATTTCCTCCCTAATGGGAGCAACAGGGGATGATTTTTAGGGAGAACATGTCAGCCTGGAAACTGCAAAGTCCCTTCCCCTTGCATTCCTCCTGCATCCACAACTGATCCAATAAGGATGGTAGAGCATACATTTATGTCCAGTCCGTTTGCTGTGCATTTATGACCTGCTGACTATGAATCTGCCTAATCACTTTTACCATAAGAGAAGTTTAACGCTGAAGTTACGTGTGCTCTGAAAGGCTGATCCCATAGGGAGTGAGACGGCCAAAACAGAGTTCGGTAAAGAAATCGGTCAAGGAAGTTTACAGCAACAGCAGCAAACAACCTAAAATACTTTTTGCCTTAAGAAAGTTGGCATTTAGGGGTTGCTGCTCAATGTAGAGCTCAAGTTCCCTGCATCCATGAACACAGAACAGCTCAATATGATTGAATAGTACCTTCTTCGTCCAACAGACATGGAGGAATTGCCATGGCTGAAAACCTCTCAGGACAGTAACATCTAAAGAGAGAATCCAGTCTAACATGCTTATTATGTACCTTTTTTTTTGTTGTTAATAAATAGTTTCAAGATTCTTTCACCCAAAAATGAAGCCCAGCAATTGTGCTTCCTTGATTTTCTAAAAACACTCAGCATAAGTCTATTTTTCCTTTTAACAGAAATGGTTCATTAAGTTTTTAACACTACACATTGATCACTCAAGTCATCTCCACGGAAGTTTCTTGAACTGACATTCTGGTCAGACAGGTTGTTTGAGGCAACAAATTGCTAAACCCCAGCTTAGAGAGCACCTGCTCTAAGCACAAGTTATTCCAATCCCACAGGGTTTGTTAGCGTCTCTTTGAATTGCCACTCCAGTCAGGTTAAACAGATCTCCTCTGTGTAGTTGCTTTTGAGAGCTTGTTGTGAAGAGCTACAGAGAGAAGAATTTGCCATAAGGGTGAAGTCTACAACACCAAAAATTCACAGGAAAGGAAACAGTATTATTTCATAATTGCACTTAAACACGACTGATGAAATTATACACAGACGGTATAGATGCAAAGACTCAAAGCAAGTCTTACACAACCAGTTTGATCTCATATGTTTACAATCTTCATATATGAAAAATACCTTGGCAACATAGCTGTTACAAAACTACCTCTTTGCAGCCTGCAATATCCACCAAGCTTTTTTACTTGCTAAGACTAAATACTCTAGGTCAATTTAACTCAATACCTTTAAGGAAATATCAGGGTTGAGACACCCAAAACCACAGAAAGTCAACAGACATCCAATCCCAACTCATACTTTCAAGCTCATCTCCTCAATTCACCTAATTATATTCACACACAAAGGATATCAGTAATAAAATAAATATATACACACATGGTATACCTAGAAGTACTACTTTGAAGCTGTTCCCTAAAAAAAAAAATTAATTTAAATTGCAAGGCCAAATTATTCATCATCCCAGCTGGAATTTAGCTGGTCACGTCTGATATAAATTTCATGGTACGTAGAGCTTGGTGAAATTTTAGATAAAAGTTTATTTAGCAGTAGTAGGATATAAAACTGGCATCAGCCTTTTTACTACATGTCTTTTCAGATCTTTTTTTCTCCCAACATATAAACAGAACTCACTAAATTTAATAATAAAATTTAAAATTAGTTTTGAAAATTATCAACATTTTGTTATTGTTTTTGGAGGGGAAATGGTTGAACTAGTGAGCAATGCAAAGAAATTTATTCCTAGACAAGCAAAACCACCAATTCCACTCAGCAATCTGCCCCAGCACCACACTTGAGCCCTCTATGATTAAAAAAAAAGGCAAACAGTGCCTAAGTTTTACTACTCATCCATAAGAAAAGCATGAAGGAACGGCCTGCTTGGCTAAGTTTTTTAACACATGTGCTTGCACATACACACAGGTGCGTAAGTGAAGCAGTTTCCAAATCTGTGTCAGGCAGCCAGAACTGAGTATGTAAAACATCAAAACACATTTGCAAACTTTCCTCCTACAAACTGCAAAATGCAAGAAATTCAGTTTTAACATGCCAAGATCAAACCTTGACTAATATACCTAACACCACATCACAAGAACAAAACAACAGTCTTCAATTCCATTCTTTGAAATAATTTCTGATTTTTAGGAACATATGGATAGTGTATCCTTGTTACAAATAGTGCTATTCCCTATGCAGATTCTTTCAAAAACCTACTACTGACCAGAATTATAAACTCCTTCTTCAAAATGCCCTGAGAATATTTTGATTTTTCTTGTAAATTTTGATGTCAGTGTTTATTGGAAACATTACTAATGATCAACAACTCTTCATTCAACAGAATTTCGAATCAATTGTATCTGGCACAAGACATTTGAAAAATTTCAAGTTCTAGAATCATAGAATGGTTTGTATTTGAAAAGACCCTAATGATAATTTATTTCCAAACCCTTGCTGTGGGCAGTGACACTTTCCACTACACCATGTTGCTCAGAGTCCCATCCAGCCCGGCCTTGAATAATCCCAGGGATGGGGCAGACATAACTTCTCTGGGCACCCCCACAATGAAAAATTTTCTCCTAATATCTAATCTAAACCTACTCTCTTCTAATCTGAATCCATTCCTCCTTGTCCTGTCACTACATGCTCTTGAAAATGTAGACTGCCAGTGGATATTCAAATATTTTAGGAAATCCAGTATTCTATCAGACTTTACATTCAAAATAACCCATATATGTTCTCCTTAGTCTTGTAGGGCTATTTTAAGTATACAGAACATACAAACACAAAGCAGCTTTTCTGAATCAGAAAGAGTTAAAGTGGCTTCCTGAGGAAGTTTCTTCTATAAGAATTCCTCCTCACAAGTGAAATCAAATCACAAAGGAGAAGGAAGACAGACAAAAAGATTCAAATCTCCATATTGTGGGCAGGATATACTATTTGACATGCTAAAATAGACATGCACAAAGGGAAACATACACACAAGAACTAGAAGGTCCTTGAAGCTTTTTTTTGTTATGAGACAGCTGCAAACACATAGCTGTTAGCGTTACTGACTGAGGAAAAAATTCATTTATTTCAAGTAGCAGCTAAGCAACCTTTGACCACTCTAAGACCTGACAACTTTAATTAGTTTTAGCTTAAAACGGAACCAAACTTGGCTTTGGCATCTCTCCAAATAATTTTATCCCAGACTGCTCTCTGTTCCTAGTGGAGCATTGCAGTATAATTACTTTAATCTCTTCATAGGCATGTTCCATTTGCTAGCTTTCCAAGGAAATTTACAACCTTAACATATAGCTCAAAAATAATAATAAAAAAATTCTCTTATTAGCAAAAAAATTAACAAGAAGCCTCCATCTCTCACTAGCCTGTAAAGAGAAATTATATTTTTCAGAAGTTGCTATGCCAAACCTATGCTCATCATGTTCAGTTAAAGACACCAGACACAACAGCTCTGTGCAGTGTATACACAGTGAAGCTGCTAGACCTGTTTGTATGGTTGAGGTTTGGTTTTTTTCAGGTTTAGCTTGCATCACTCTAGACAAGAAAAATTACTATCTGGCACAAATTCCAGACATATTAGCAGCCATAACTATTTCCAGATTAAATAATGTTATCACGTTGCTATAAAACACTAACAGCACTTAAAGATTCAGCCACTCTCATCTGGCCACTTCACTCACAAGCTCAACAGAGAAAATAGCTGGACAACCCATTTCTGCATAAAGTCAAAGGTATCAGAGAGAGCAGGAAAGGCGGCCCTTCAGCAGAATATTTTTCCCTATCTGTCCTAATCCACGCTCATATTTCCCAGAGAGTTCTCTGTTGAATTGCAGTAGTCTGCCTGCTTCACAGAGCAAGTCATGAGATGAATCCTGGAGCATGGAATAGCACACGAGCTGTAAGGGAAAGGAAAGAGGGGGCTTTGACAGGAGCCTGAAGCTCATAACTGTGGGTAATCCTGCTGTGTATTGGGTGCTCAGGTGGGCTTTGCACTTGCATTCATTTTCCTTCCAGCTGAGTTTTAAGTAACAAGTTGCAAAATGTGCAGGTAGAGAAATGTACACATAATGGGACTTCTTCTTAACAGGCTTTCGTTTTGGAAAAATCACAACTTGAAAAATATGTATTTACATGGAACACAGGTTAATCTCGTACTTCAGATGGAAGGCAACTGTCCCTTGCTTCTGCATGAATTCTCACAACTTTAGCCCTGTCCCTATGAAAACTGCTCCCTGCACGGCTGAGCTTCTCTTCTCACATCAGAAACCCACTGTGCCTGCAGAGGAGAATTGTCAACCGTGATCTTCATCCAAGAAGGAGAGACGACGTTACGGATTTCCCACTATAATTCAGAGCGCAATTTTCATCAGAGGATAAACTTAATTGAAATAAGACAGGACAGGAGAAGTAATAAAAAATCTTTTAATTACATTTCTATGGTTTTGGATTTGTCCTCAAGCTAGACATCCAGACTGCCTCAGCCTTCACCAAAAATATGAAAGGAATTCAACTTACAAAGTTTTCCTTAGCAAGCAAAAAAGCACTGAATGTCAAAAAAATTACTACTTTCAACTTGTGCCTCTCTATCAAAGAATAACTTGCAGGAACACAGAAAATAGACCATATTTATTCTAAAAAAGACTGAACTAAGACTTTTTGGTAAATAAACGAATACATTTCCATACTCTGTATAAACCATGTGTTTTCTTCCATACACAGCCCTGTGCAGGAGGTCTGAATTTTCTTCCCCACATTCACCACTACAAAGCTCCAAACTTGAACTTAATAAACATTACTACACAGCACCAATAAATTGTTTAATTAAATGCTGTTTATACCAATTCTTTATAAGCTATCAGCGCGGAAACCTCTCATGGGCTCCTCAGTCAGCAAAAACAAAGGTGGCCATAGGGGCAATACAATGCTTAACAACAAGATGCTCTCCCGGGGCACACAGGTACCAAGCTAATGAGCCACCAAGTCATTCACCATTCACCGCCAGGGAAGCAGGGTGCAACACAAAGAAAACAGCAGGGAAATTCACTTAAGTTGCCCAGGCGACAGCAAAGCAACGTGATGAAAAATTCCCAATCGCCCAGTTGCAGGGAAAGCACTAGGGCGAGCTCACACCAGCCCAGGACTGGGACTGCAGCACACCCTAGTGACCCAAAGTCTCCACAGTAAAAACTAAATAAATTCAATGCTGAGTTCCCAAAAAAAGCTAAAGAGCAGTGATTTGAACTCTGCCTCCATTTACAAAACATTTGATGCTTGTTAAGAGGCAATGTTAGTCTGGGACCACCAACCTTGTCCCCATCTTGCCCTGTGAAGGCAACTGTGGTTATTATGCAGTTTGCCATTTCTTTGGGGCAGATTTAAACATTGATGATTAATCATTGATGAGCTATGGCTTTGCACTTTGTCTTACTGGCTGAGAGCTGACATGCAGCAGACAACAACAGCATGGGACCTTATGTGCAGATGCCACAGCAGCACCCCAGCTCCAGCAGGACTGCACCAGGACACTCTTCCCCACAAACCACCAGATTCCAGGGATCTTTGCATACCATGGCTTATTCTTGCAGTATCTAGGCTACACATACAGTCTGCACTGTAAAATGTAACTGAACATCAGCAGCTTTTCAACAGGTGCTTCAGCTACAGCAACAAACATTCCACCTGCAAAACCAAAAATAACATGGACTTCTCCCCCTCTCAACCCCCTGTAAGCATTTTACAGTTACCTTGCACAACACTATCAAGAAAAATAAATTGTATACAGTCTCAAAGCACATTGCTTCACTAAGGCTGGAAAAGTGAAAGAAATACAGAAATAAATTATTAAAAAAATTCAGCACAGCTGACTTCCACATTTTCATGCACTTGCCCAGAACAGCTCTGGCTTAGCAGGTCCTAGAGGAAGAGTTCAAGCACATAGACAGACCCCTCTCATTCAGTGTAAAATATTAGTAATTTCAATTGCTGAGAAGCTTCCAAATTGCCATGTAACTAACTACAGCCCCAACTCACAGCACCTCGGTCAAGTGGCCCTTTCCCACTCACTTCTTTAGCCCATCACTCCTCAAATTAAAGCATGATTTTTTTCACATCCTGTGGTTTTATTGACCAATCTTCACAATCTGGAGGTGTTGTCTTAGTGACTCCATGGATTCAGTGACAAGATAAGCCTCAATAATTCAAACCAATCAAACCACTAAATTTCCCCATGTGCCCTCCTGCATTTCAGTGCCAATTTCCTTCTCCCACTCCTTTGCAGCACTTCAATTTTAATTCTCCCCTTTCTGTTTTTCCCAGTGTTTCTCTGTGATTTCCAGTGTGCCTTTGTTTCTCCTTCTCTTGCTTCAATTTGTTTAAAAGTGCTTAAATTAAAGAAGCTTTTCCAATCATTCTGCCATGTCTACAGTTGTTGCTCTTGTTCTTAGTGCAAGCGTGAATTATTGATTAATCCAAAGCCACATACACATGCACACACACACTACACCAACACACAATGTTTGACATTCTTCTCATAATGACTTCACAGAACAATCGCCATTACACAAGAAACATTTGGTACCCATGGCAGCGCTACTTCAGTCAGGAATATATACTCAAAAAAATAATTTTGGAGAGTTTAAGTTTCAGACTGTTAAGAACATCATGACTACAGCAAGTACTTACAATGGATCATTGTACCTACTAATGAACAAAGCCTGTTGAAACACTAAACTACATGATTATTGCTTAATTTCTAGATGTGGATACACCTCATTGCCTCTCTGTACAGACTACACTTTGAAGCTGAAATAATGAACTACATGATTAGAGAGCAGCTTTAAAAGAGAACAAAACTTAGTGCCTTTTTTATTAAATACCGGGGGGGAAAAAAAACTTCAATGAGAAATAGTCCTTTAACACATAATTTTCAAGACTTTTATATGTCCTTAAATTATGTATGAACAATCCTTCCCAAGCGAACGTGACTATGCCTGCACTAAATTTAAGAACTTGTGCAGCTTTTTCCAGGTTCAACGCTTAAACTCGTATCTTCTGAGTGACACAAATGCCTCATTTAAAATCAGCATTTTCATTAAACTTGCAAGCTATTATATATGTGCTGTAGGTATTAAGTTTCAAAAGCATAATGTGTTGGTACCAAAAAGAGTCATCCATGCACTCTGAAAAGGAAATATTTTGGACAAAGGAAGAAGAAGAATGCTTTGGTTCTTCCAAGATGTGGATTTCCCATCCTTAAGATGAAATAGGTGACTAAGTTGGGAATAGAAATGCTACATCCATTAACAAATAACATTTAACACCTTCTCTCAGCAAGGTGTTAAAAAGAAAAAAGTGAGCCACCAGTTGCACTGGTGTAAAAGAACAGTTATAACAATCCATAAACAATCTCTTCAAATAGCTTTCTTGCCATTCCCTTCTCAGCTAGTGATCAGCTATCTTCACACAAGCATGCATGTTACATGGCAAGCAATTCAATTATGACACTCTATAGAAAAAGAACAAAGCATTTAAAAGAAGATATCATTAAAAGAAACTTCTGGAATATATAAACAGTCCTTTCACCAGTGCATCACTCAAATTGTATAAATAGATTTACCTCAATATTGCTAAGAACCAACCCTCTGAGTTACTTGTACCAAAGTTGTATTAAAGCCTAGGGTTCTTCAGTAACTGATTTTATTTCCAGTTCATATGCATATTTCTTTTTCACGTAATTCACAGATTCATTATATGCTCTGACAAGGGATCAAAATTCAGGATTGTTAGTAAAAACTCTTCAGTCTCACTAATTATATAGGATTTGTCTTCTGTATTTGCACAATGCCATGCAGACTGCTGACAGCTCAGACTATTTCCTTAGCTGGTCTGGAAGAAACACTTAAAACTGCAGCTAATTTTTTTTTTAAGCAAAATACAAAGAGTGCAGATATACACACATATTATATGCTGCAGTACAGATATTGAAAATTAAATACTATGCTTGAAGTGTGTAAGCATCATCTAGACAGAGCCCATGTCTAAACAGCATAACAACCCCAAGCAAAAAAGTTAAGCCAATTCATTAACTGATTTCACCACAACCAGAAAGCACCCAAAATTCCACTTCTAACATTAAATCATTCTCTATCTCACCAGACTATGTCCACATTTGCAGCACAGTGTTCATGCCAGAACTGGAAAAAGTTTAGACCCAAGACAGAACAACGATAATTTCTAAGTTATATATTTAGTAAGACTTGTAAGATAATGTTGTTTAACAGAGGCAATATAAACATTTTTTTAAAAATTAAAAATCAAATCAGTATTTCCAGCAGGAAGAATGCTGCATTTGGCCAAGGAACTTAAAAAAAAAAATCCCTTGATTCAGGACACCACACTGGGGAAGAGAGAGACTACTCAGTTTGCACAGCTCCAAAGTGCCTATGCCCTTTTCCTAAAGCCCTGGATCATGAAACTATGCTCTTGCATCACTGCCACAAACAAGTCAAATCCCACCAGAGTTCCACCGGGCCCCAGCTCACAGCTGCATCTTTTCTTACTGAGGAGTGATGCTTTACCACCTCCAGCACCAAGTATCAAGGCACGCCTGCCTTGAGTCTTCCTCTCATTAAACAAAAACAAAACAAAACAAAGAAAAAAAAAAAAAAATAATCCAGAGGGGATGACACAATGCCACTGATTTACGTTCCAAGCCGGGAAGAGGTAACGATGGACTTCAGTTTTCAATTTAATAAAAGCAAAAGAGTGAGCTTTTCACTACATATCTTGGCTAAAAAAGAAACATGTCCTAGCTTAGCTCCATCATGTCTGCACCAGCAAATTGACTTAATTGTCAGCAAGGAATTATGAAATATGAAGTGACTCCAGCAGTGCTCCAGGGAGACTCCTGAGGCATCGTGTCTATAGCAGAGACACCAAAGTGCCATCCATCTCACTCACCCTCGGGCAAAGCAGAACAGCCTTGGCTCTCTAAAAGAGGCTGCCAAGTAGAACAAAACCTGGCTTTCCTGAATGATTAGCAGCGGCCCAAATAAGAAATTTTAAATACATCAGCACAGCTTCCCTGGCTGCTGAAAGAAGTCGTGATTTGAGACAGCAATTTGTAGTTACAAGGCTACATCCAGTTAGAGCTCACAGGGGCCTTTCTAAGAAGAGAGGCAACACCGTGCACGCTTGCCCTCTCACACCCTGCTCCCCAGCGATTAGGGTAGAAAGGGAGGTTACAGTCAACACAAGCTGCTCTGCTGGGTGCTAGCACTGGAGGACAGGACAGGAGAGGAAGGCAGCAGATATAACCTTCTGACTCAAATACTGGTTTCAGTCTGACAATGCCAGCATGACAGAAGAGAAGCCACATATAACTCAGCCCCTGGGACATGGGAACTAAGAAGGAAGTAGGGAATCCAAAACCTTCTGCTAGGTCTTTGATAAGAAGTATAGAGATAAGTACTCCCACCTAAAAACACCCCTTTGGCCTGTCCATCAGGGATTCACTTCAGATTTAAGAAACAGTTTCTATTTTAATCTCATCTGTTACTGGCAGTGGAGACTAGTCTGAACTAGAGTTGCAGCCTCTGAAGCTGTAAACCCCTGACCTAAAGAGCCTTTGGGCTGTAAGCCCTGCCAACACTCCAGGTTTGGGCCTCCTAAGCAAGTTCTTTCATATCAAAAGGGAGGAGGAAGATAGAGAAATCACTCTTTGTGGTGAAACAGCCCTAATACTGATCACTCAGCTCCCTGAAATGCTGTGTTTGTTACCTCATGGGAGAGGGGGGCTATAATTAGTTGAACCATGGCCAAGGCTAGAACTGCTGGTTGGCAAAACTCTTCTGGGACATTTCAAAAATTGTCTGGCCTCCAGCACTCAGAGATGCCTTCATCCAAAGAATCAAAGAAAACCAACAAGTAAGCCTTTGCCCTGGTCTACTCTTCCCGCAAGGTTGATTTAGCAGTTTTATTTCTTAAGGTAATGGACAATCTAAAATGAAAATTGTTTCAGAACCTAAGAAATAAGTTGTCATTAATAAATTCTCTCAGCTTTTTCTCTCTCTCAGCTTCCCTGGCTCAGTGAACTCTGCAGGTAATATCCACCATTCTTCACTGATTGACTATTCTGAAAATCATTCTAAAATGTGATTTTCATTTCAGAAAGAGTAATAAAATTACTCAGATTTGTAGAAATTCAAAACTAGTCAAGTGAACTTGACTACACTGCTCAACATAATCCCTTCAAAGTGGACTGAAACTGACATGATGAGAAAAGAGAGTTCCTTTGAAATAGCCTGTACACCACAAATTCTTAGAAATGTAAAGGGAATGGGTTGCCAATTACTATTATCAGGCATATCAAGTCACAGGGAAGACTTACATTCCTCTATAACCTGGTTTGATAGAGTTGAAAGCAATATCACCTCTTTCTTACATAAAAAGTTATTTCACATGACACAAGAGTACAGCTCCCTTGAAAAAGCAATATGGTTCACACTTTAAATTTAAAAAGCATTTCTAACATGGATTTGCAATGCAAAACATTCTAAATACAAATCAAATATAGCTGACAGAACCATCTTTTTGAGGCAGCCCACAACTAGGCATGCCAGATATTAACTATTTCTATTTATTACTCGACAGAAACCATCTTTCAAGCATAAAATGAAGGTGCTACAGAGACATATTGAGGTGATTCATGTTGCACACCAGATTAAAGTTACTTCCGCACAAACATGCAAGTGATAAAAGAGAGAATGAACAATAATCTGAAAATCTTCTCCAAAACAGTATTTTTCCCACAGGTTTCAACTACTCAGACACAATAGACAATGAAAGCCTCAGGCTCCAAGGCTTCACTGGTGAAACCATCTGAGAACAAGGGCCATTACAACATCGCTCCTACAAGGAGCCAAGTCATCTTTCGTTCATGACACTGCCGGCCCTCGGGCACAGCTCAGGCAGAAGCTGCAGAGCTCCAAACAGCTCCTCTGCAGCCAGGAGGACGGGATACCCTGAGGGTGGAAGGAACAGGACCACCCACGTCCCCTGAATGTGGCCATTCAAACACACTGTGCAAGTGACAATCCAGGCAAGAGATACTAAGACGAACCTTGAACGTCCCTGTCACCTGAGAGTGAAGGGAGTAAGTCTGGGAGCAGCAGTAGCTCATCACCCCACTGCTGTGAGGAAAGCACAGGGCCTTGCACACCTTCAATATTGTAATTAAAATAATTCCCAAACACATCCAAACAACTCTGAACAACGGTATATTAACATGCAAGTGACTACTCATTGCACACGACGCAAACACACTTGCCATTGTGCTTGGATTAACAAGCAAATACCTCTTTCACAAGCTTCCACCGACCTTTGATGTGTATTTAGCTGCCATTACTAATTTTTATGACTGGAACAGCAGGTCACACAAAGGAATTTGGAGCCCAGATTTTTAAAGCCAAGCTGTACCCTTAATACCAATTTCTAAGCGAGAGCCATTCTGAATTCCTAAAGAAAGCAATTTGTGTTTTTGCAAGCAGAAATGTTTTTCTTTTCTCAGAAAATCAGTTGCTAACAGCCATAGGTCAAAACAAAACCTAAACTGCATTTCACAGTCCATAACTATTTATTTAACAAGTAATGGAAGCTGTATTTCAAGGGACTAACATTTCCAAGACCTGCAGCAAATGGCAAAGCACTAGGCAAACCCAAAACCCTAGCAAAAGGTAGAACACTCAGTAGCTAAGAGAATCAAGCAAAAGCAACTCTTCCTGCCGGAGAAGGCAAGGGAGACAGGGTCAGCCAGCTACACAATAGCAGTTTTGAACATCAACTCCGACTACTGCTTTTTTATCCCATTTTCTGCATCTAGCAAATTAGATAAGATAAACCTAAAGCTAACTTGCTCCAATCAAAGTAGACCTTCCTCTATTCAATACTTAACTGCATATATTTAACAAGATTACATTACACACAGAAATGCTAATTCCCATGCTGACCTTACTGTACTACTTACAGTGACTGAGATAGTATTGAGACAATCCAGAAAAACCCAAAGTGTTCATGGTTAGAAACAGAAAGGGAGTTAAAAAACAATATACATCTGGACAGAGGACTGGGGCGGGGGGGTAATATTAACATTACAGAGATAAATCTCAGCCTACCAGCTGACTTATCACTGCCAATATTTTGTAAGTAGAGAGAAGAGGCCTCAAAGAAGTCTTCTCTTTTGTGTCCCAACATTTGGAAATTACTTGACTGGTTTGGGTTTTTTAAAATGCAAAAGCTTGAAAAAAAAACCACAACATTGCATGCCTATCTTGACTGACAACACACTGTTGCAACTATCAGCTTAAAAAACCCACAATCCTTTAGATAATCCGCCACAAGTCCTGATTAAAAGTGGATTTAATATTATGAAACGAAGCATAATTGTTCAAGACGACCTTGAGTAGTTTCTTATACCACTCTGCTCCATCAGTGCAGTCAGATGACAGCTGCACTGTCAAATGTATGATATGACAGGCTGATAGCAAGGTCTCTCCAAAATATTTTCCTCTATGAAGTAAAACAGATGCTTACAGTTCTTCCAAACCACGCCTGTCTCCTGTTCTCTTTCAAACACACACTGAACACACATAATGAAATGGAGTCGGCATTTAATAAGCATGAGCTGTATCGATGGACTATCCAACAAGCACGTGTCGAATACATGCATTTTGTTTCCTCTGCTTAAGTCATCACCGATTTTATGTCCAGGAAAATTAAGGTACGCAGGCCTAAAAGTGGTTTTACGAAAACAGGGGCGCTATTGCCACCTGCTGTCAGAAAGGATTCACAGCATCCCATGCCACATCATGCTTCCCAACTGAGGGAAGTCACAAACTTTTGAAGAAATCCAACTTTGCGGGTGTTTTGCTTGTACACTGCTAGTTTTCAGTAAAAAGAGTACACGCAAAAAAGATCCAGGGTAACCATGGCATGAAAGGTCAGTAATCACAGTGGGATCAGAGATAATAAATGGGTTCAAACAACTGATGCACCAAGAAACAAGAACACACTGGTCTAGGTAAAATAGATACTGTTCTGAAAGCATCAACACTGAAAACAAGACAGTAAATAAATCCAGCTAGCATAGACCATCAGGTTAGATAAGGCTAATAAAACATCTACCTTGCCCATTTACTATTAGATTTTCAGAAGACAGACTATGCTGAATCTTGTCAAAGGAGAGAGTTGGCCATTAATTTTGTGTCAGGGTATTTCCTAGAATCACAAAATGGCCTGTTTTGGGAGGAACCATCAAAGATCATCTAGTTCAGCCCCTCCTCACCATGAGCCATTTCACTAATCCAGGTTGCTCAACTTCCCTCCAATCTGACCTTGAACATTTCCAGGGATGGGGCATCCACAACTTGTCTGGCAAAACTGTTTTAGATAGTTAGGTAGCAGATACTTAAGGATCATGCATGCTCATCTCATTCCACTCAGACTTTCTATGGGAGCACAGAATAACATAAAAAGTCAAAAAGCATAGCTCTGAACCTCAACACATGTGTCTGGCGCTTCAGCCCACAATCTGTTAGTTTAAGGAGCCTTTTGAGTGCACTGTTCCAGTGGAAAGTACATTTCCTTCTCTACTATTTTTTTTTTATGGCTTCTCAGTAAGTCACTGAACACTCACATCCCACTGCTTGAAATCATCACTTGATTATCATTATCATTAACATTCAGTGCCTCTCTGTTTGCAGTGCCTGGCCATATGGCAGGTTGAGTGGCAAAGCTCTCCTTGAGGCACACAAGGTTTAGGCCTCCATTCCACCACCCAAGACTCGGCTCGCTGGCCCCACACACAATGTGGCAGGATAACGTCCAGGTGTCTGAGGCACATTTCCACCCAGAAGCCATCTCCATCAGCTACATAAGATGGCTGTGAGCACACTGGTGGAATATTGGAATGAAAATATTTTACCACAATTCATTTCCCCTTCCCAAAGCACCCTAGAACAAGGAACAAACTTCTTCCCCGATATCTGTCTGCAGCACTGCCAAACATTTTTTTTAAATGCTAAAGTTTTGAGTTATACTAATTACACCTGAGATATTTTCAAAGTTCATTCCAACCACTCCTTCTGCAGTGCAATTCTGAGTGAGCCTCCTCAGTTATAAACCTTGGCCACACAGTTACAGCAAATGGTGTTTGACTGAGGCAGCAGCTACAGTTCTCCACCTAAATTAAACCACACCTACAGCAGTACTTGCCTTCCATTTCATTCTCTTGAACACTATCACTATACACAGCCTTTTCATCCAAATGAATATTACACTACAGGGAAGAACATCATTGGAATGAAATTAGACCAAAAGCAGAGGGCAAGTTTAACCACATCTACTGCTCATCAGCCAGGCTTAAAGCATTTTCCACAGAAAGCAGTAATAAACTCACTCACAGATGTCACAATTGAGCATGACCGATTCCCTCAACTATTAACACTGACATTCCTGATGAGTAAGTGAGGACTATATATAAATTAGTCTGGGATTTTACACAGAAGTGTAATTGTACCAACTGTAAAATAACTTGAGAAAACTTTGATTAATACCACAGTCTGCTCACAGTAAAGATGAAAACCAAATTAACAACAATTTGTTAGCAATATTGGTTCTATTCCTAGAGGAAATTACAATAGTGTAAGTTACATAGGTAGATGCCAGATGACTCCATACAAGAGATTTCAATACAAGTTTTCTATTTTCCTATCTCTATACTAGAGATAAAACATGTAAAGTATATTTACAAAACATTCTAATGGATAGTAAACTCACTAGGAAGCTCCCAGTATAATCAACCATTTATGTTTAGCTCAACTGAAAAGAAAAGTAAAAACCCCACAAAAATCAATACTATAAAATGTAAAAATATCAAAATGCTATAAGCAACTTAAGGGCAGATTTTACATTTTGTTCCTTCCATATGCAATGGCAGGAACATTTGAGTTAAGTGACTTCTTTTCATAGAAAATTATTGAAGAATAATTTCAAATGAGCTCCAGAGTAAGAATTACTGGTCACTGTAAAATAAAAAGGGGGAGAATAAGTATACACACAATACCATATCATGCTCAACAACTGACTCAAATACCTTCATAATATTCAGACAGGCCACTTCTGAAATAATTTCTACTTCAGAAGTTACAAGATGAAACTTCTGTGTGATAAATTAAGTTGCCAAAGGAAAGGGATTAGCAATCAGTGAAATTGCCTGATGTCAGATCTGTTCCAGATTAGAATCCATCCTTCTTCCCCACCTGTTCATTAAGCACCAAGTTCAAGGCAACTGCAGTGACTGATTGCACATTAACGAGCTGTTTGTGTGGAAAGCCAGAGTTCAATCCCTATCTATACTTACACACTTGTATAAGCATAATTCACTGATAATATATTCAGTTCCCAGTATCAATACATAGCTCTTCTACCTTGATGTGTAATTTTTAGCTTGAGAAAAAAAGGGACACCTCATTAAGTTAAACAGTCATATTCAAGGTCAAGGCCAGGAAATTATGAATCTGTAAGGAAATATGTGCTATCTCCAGATAAAAAAGCTGGATAAAGATATTGCTGTGACACAAAAATGCTGAAACATGGTTGTGAAGTCAGAAGCTTGAGGGAAGAAAGGCATATTTCACTAGGAAAGGTGAGATTCAGTATGAAAATATCTATTTCATCCTATAAATCAAGTCATGTAGAGGCTCCAGTGAAAACCAGTCCTGCAACAAGCAAATCAAGCATAGGGTGTTTAAAACTGAATATTTTTCAGTTCCACATACATTCAGTACTGGGACAGGGAAGCAGGACAAGCATTCCAAACTCTTGCAAATTTGTTTAAATACTCAGCTGTAATTCTCTCCCTGGAAACATCTCTGCTTCTTAAAGCAACCAGGAGACCATCACCTCCATGCACCTTCCCTCGGCTGGCTCTGCACACTGCGCCAAGGAAGCTGAGGAGCCTGCGCCTGCCAAACCAGCATTCCCAGCTGAGGCAACTCACTGCACACAGGTAGATGTGTGATGCTCTTCTTGAGCAATGTGAGGCTCAGTAACTAAATTCCAGCATCAGGGTTAGTAGAAAAGGGACATAAAGAATTGTTTACTTATGTTAGTCACCAAGCCTTTTCTCTCTTTATCAGAGGAAGATTTTTTAAGTCACACTTGTTTTCTCACATGGAAAAGATATTCATTTTAAAAATTGAGAGTTTCTTCCCCAAATTTTTGAGTATTAGAAAGTATTCCAACACTCAAATACAGTTTAAAGGGAAACACCTAGTTGCTATAACTGTAGCAACTCTCTAACTGCAAACTTAGATGCAGTACTACAGACTTATTAACAGGAATGTCTAATTGAATAGACATGAACATCTTCCCTTTTCCTAAAGATTAAAGGTTTCTGTTCTCAGTACCATACTTGTGTACTGATACAAAGAATATTTTTCAAAGATAAGAAGAAATATTATCTCTTCTAGTGTTCTGCAAGTCACCCTCCTCCTCCTCCCTATCAGATAAAAATTAGGAGAATCCTTTTTTCCCTTAACATAATGGTTTCCCCTTGATCTTCCTCCTAGTAAAAACTTCCTCACAAGCATATTAGTACATGCCTCCTTATCTTATAACTGGGCAGCAAGATTTATTAACAGGTAGGAAGTGAATGAATACGTGAGGTCAGTAGTGATGAACTGCTGCTTAAGGTATATGAGGTACACAGACATCCCTGCCACACCCACTCCCAAAATACCACTCCTGTACCTACTTCAGATAGTTACTGCATATCACATAAATAGCAACACAGTTTTCCTTATTAAAAATGCAGAGGAAATGTAGTCCTTTACTGCTCAGTTGATACTATAAATATTGAAGGAATTGTTTTTCAAACCTTACTCAGGCTTTTACTGCTTATTTCTGTACTGGGGATTGCCAGAAGGACTAATGGCCACTCTCTCCCCACCCTAGACACCACAGACACACTACACCCCCTCCAAGCTCTGTTCTGATGATTTATTCAGATGTTGGCTAATTGTGGTATCTGGATTCCAAGTGCTTGAAGCACTTTTGGCATGAGGATGAAGTGACATCCGGGAACATTTAATATGTTAAAAAGGCCAGTCAGCACAGATTAATGCAGTAAGCACATGCCTCAAGGAGAGCCTGTTTACATTCTTACAGTGTAATAAAAAAACACAGAGGAGGACATAGGAGTAAAAGTAAGATTTTTATATAAGTCTTACCTGAATCCTTTAAAAAATGTGTGAAGGAAATGGCATAACACCACACCTTAAGCAAAATATCAAGTTAAACTAATACCTGTCTGCAATGAAATCGGTAGTAAGGAAGTTTTAGGAAACCATTGTGTAAGGAAAAAACATTTACAGGGGTAGATAATTGACATCAATTTTAGCAAAATCGCACATCAACTCCTTTTTTCAGCTCCTTTCTCTCTCAAAATGCATCTCAGTTCCTCACTCTAGTCTTGAATGATTTCAAAGAGGCTGTTTTGATGTGGTTCTTTTGAGAATGAGCAAACTATACATAAAATATTTTTGGAAAGTAAGCAACATTCAGTTTGTCTGTTAAAAGTCTAGGACAAAAAGGATCCTTTTGCAGCAGTGTTCATCAATGATATCCTGATATTTAGCTACAGAAGATCACCATTTATATTAATTTTTGTCTCATTTCCTCCTTGTATATTTGAGAATACACTTTTTTTGCCAATAGGTTTGCATCCAAATCTGGAGACAATTTGAACCACCTGGAACCCTTCCACAGCCCCAGAATTTGTCAGACCATTCCCTTTACTTCAAGCATGTTTAGATCTTCACATAAATCAATGTAAACATTCATCCTGTATCTTTCTGTGGCTTTAATTTGGATATGACTTGCTGTATTTTAAACTATGTATTACAGGAGACAGTTAATGGAATTTCAAAATTCAGAGAGAAAGTCTCCAGAGGGTCTCTTCCTCCCTTCCTAATCGAGGGCTTGCAACAGATAGGAGGGAGTCAATTATTAACATTTGGGGTAGTCAAAAGGCATTAAATATAAAAAGAACTTGCACAGATTTACCTCCAAAAAACCTATCTCCTATTCCATATTCAACAGGCTGCATTTTATTCAACTTACATACAGAAACTGGTACTGTGGCTACGTACTGCTTTATGTCTTTGAGGCTTGGATAAGTTCAGTTGCAGAAGAAAAAACAATGGAGTTCTTTGCAAAAGCATGATATGGTGCAGAAACATGGATTTAGATACCATCTAAGAGACACTACAATTTCACTGAAACGGTTGGGTTTAAAAAGAATCCCAGCACAGCAGATGTTTTGCATAAATAATATGGATCTTGAACCAAAACACCCTCCTCATGTAGCTTTCCAGCTATCTTCAGCAAACCAAAGGCTTAGACTTAATTATTGCACTGACATATAGAGAGCATATGGTTTTTCCAAAGTAACTGTATGTTAGTATTTTAACCTAAATTTACTAATATCTCATAATAGTTAACACATTATGCCCTTTAGGAACTATAGAAGGTAAATAACGAGTTAGAAGAATCTTAAAAATCCACCTGTACCAATGCCCTGGCCCTAGGACTGCTGTTTTGTGTCCATCTGATACACCAAAGTATCACTGTATAAACATGTTCTAATCATTAAGTAGATTTGCCAACATCTAATCTCAATCTCCCTTTAAGCCCAAATTCAAGTTACAGAAGACAACAGTAGAGACAACTAAGCTTTCTAGATACTTTTAGAGTGTTTTGTCCCTCTTTAGGTCTTTCAGCCTCAGTCTGTTTTGAGTGGTCTTTAAACCTTTTCTCAAAATTGCATATCAATACATGTTGATTTGATTCTTTTTTTTTCTTCTCAGAGAGAGGCATTTCTCACCAGGATGGCAGGCAGATAATAGGCTTACAGGCAGATAATATCATTTGCAGTCTGAGATATAGGTTTTTTTGGACCTTTCAGGATAATTAAAGGGGGATTTAAATCAAGAAAAGTGAAGTATTCCTATTCTAAAGCTGATCTGTAACTAGTTCCAGCCTGTAATTCAAGGGAGGCCTATGAACAAAGAGAAGCTAAATATAAAAGGAGGAAAGTATGCTAATATTGACTTACTGTAAAGTAATAAAGTAAGGAAGTCAGCAAAGGGACTACTGGAAAAATCATCTTAAAAAAAGAATGAGGAAAAAATATTGAAATATTAACATTTCAGAGGCCTTGTCAACACAGTGAGGAGAGGATCATGTTACATGGATGCTACTGTAATTTTGTTACTTAGGAATGCTTTTCTGCATCAGTAAACTAGAAGACGAATTAATTTTTTTTTGCAAGGAATACCAGCCTCAGTCCATGGAATGCAAAAATGTATTTTGAAATGGCTAAGGATTCCACCTGTACTTCACAAAACCCATTAACAGATGTCCACTGGTAAAGTAGGATGTCATACAATCAAATAGTCGAAGAGAGTCTGTTCACTACCCTCTACACTGTGTGAGCAAACATTCCTGTGCTCTTTACAGACATGAACCTTTACTACTCCACACAGCATTTTCCTCTGACAAGCAAAGACATCAATTTTAGCTATTACAACCCTGGGAATCTCTGAACTTAACTCCGTTACACAGAATAATACTGCAGCACATTTCCTTCTAAGAAATGAATACCACCAAAATTAGTTCAAATGACACATTCTTTTTGGAGTGGAAAGTGCAGGCAAGATATGGCTATGAGCATGTGTATAGGGGTAAACCTTCCCATTGTTTTTCTGCTAAAAAACTGAGCTAGTTTAATATAATCTAATACACTAATTGCACAGGCATTTCCCTCTTTTTGTCACAAGATGCTACATACAGTTCTTCACCTCGACTGCACACATGGAGACACAGTCACTGAGCAAGAAGAGGTACTAAAACACTTAAAACTCTGTAGATCATGGCCAAAAACTTGAAAAATACAATCTCCCAACAAGAAAGCAAATATGAAAACCACATAAATTAAATTCTGTTTTCCTATCACCCTATCATTAAAGTTCTCACATAACCTAGCCCACACGTGGCTCAATTTATAAAGGCAGACTGGAATGTACTGCATTAGCTTAGTAACAAAAATGAGCCTTCTACAATGCAAAGTATGAAATCTCAGCTAACCAAGTGAAGTCAAAAGATAGACACAAGATCATTAATTTTTTCATGGTGACTCTACTATAAAAGTTTCACAATAATCCCAGTCACAGTAAATGCACACAGGATGAACAGATACAATATGAACAAACTGGGGAAAAAGCCGTATTTTCAACAGATTTCCACAGGATGCACCAGTTTTAGGCAACTTTTCAGAGTTCACACTTGTCCCATGGAGCAATAAAGGATTTTTAAGACATAGCTACATAAAATATTTAACCCCTTACCAGCATTAACGATGGCATCAACCTCAAGCAGCGTAATGTCACCTCTATAGAGAGAAACTTTCTCACTCAGACTCTTCTTCCCTTGCAGATCTTCTTTAGCGTTTTCACCTACAAACCAGGAAAGCAGAAAAACCAGGTTATAAGTGTGAGTCCGAGGTCATTATTTACAAGCCCTGAACAGGCAGCAGTAGGGCGAACTACTGCTGTCAGACTGCAGCATCTTTCGGTTTCACCTCGAGAGGGCACCGGTAACCCACAGGACATCAGCACTGCCCTAACATCAGGCTGCTTGCTTGTTACTTGTTTCCAAATAGAAGCTAGTAGGGAGCACTGAATCCTTATCCACATACCGTTTGTTACAACACTGTAGAAACATACATATTTTTGGAGTGAGATCCATCAAGTAATTTTATTTGGTAATCACAAGGGTGTAAATTGCAAAAACAAATTGAGGAATTAAGATTATCCTCCTAGCCAGAGTAATGATTTCTCCAATCCAAAATTATACCAAATGAGTACAAAAATACACAAGCACACCATTTGCCAACAGCTCCAAAATTCAGAATGACTTCTAAAGACATCTAGCCAGACAACAAGCCTGAAAAATAATCCACGCAAATTTTAAACTTGGAGTTTTGTCACCTTAAATTGCTCAGCTAGGAGGAGGCAGGTGGTAAAGACAACATACAGTAGCTTGCAACAGATTTGTTACTAAATAATGTTACCATAGGCCCCTTATTCCTGTAAACGCTTTAGATTTTGCATCACCAAATCATTTATATTCGATTCACTCTATAGAACAGCTCAGTTACCTCAAACCCTTGCACAAACATACTGACCAAAGCTTCACCAAGTTAGACATGCACATCACCAGAAATTAACTGAGGAGGGAAAATTATGAAATTCACTTTGACTATTACTTTTTTTAAATTCTTTCTAACACAAGTCTCAAGAAGCTTGACTTCATCTATTTGTCTCAAAACACGTGAAGTTTGTTGAAAAGCAAAAAGTCTTCAATACTTAGTGAGAAAGTAGAAGCAGTCCAAACAAATTTGTCCCTCTAGTCTTACCCTCTATTTCCATCAGCTCAAGAATATTAACTCGGATAGGTCAGCACTTCCTTCCTGAGCACCAGAGAGCACATCCCCAAGCTCCCAAGTCCTGTCCCACAGTGGCAAGACAGAGCAGCAGGCTGAGACAGCCACAGGCTCAGACCCTCCAGCCTGGCCTTGCTTTGACATTCCCAGCCTCTGGCTGCCAGGCAACATCCTTGTGACATCGCAGCTGATGCCACCACCTTGCGCAGAGCCCGTGGGCACTGCTCAGCTCAGGGTCAGGGCCGGGGATCGCAGCTCCTCAGGCAGCTCTGCCATGCTCCGCCCGGGGCTCTCCCTGCTCCTGGGGCTCTGCGTGGCCTCGCTGCTCGCCAGCACGCCCAGAGCTCACAGCTGTCCCGCCAGGAGCACGGCCCGGCTGCCTGTGCCAGCCCAGGACGTGCAGCAGCCGCACACTGGCACAGGCAGTGCCAGCCTGCGGTCCGTGCAGCCGTGCTGCTGCGCCTTCTTAGCCCTGTCCCTGCTGCTCGCCGCGCTTTGCCTTGGCTGCAGCCTCCGGAGAAAAGCCGAGAGGCAGCGGAGAGAGGTGAGGGATGGGGACCAGGCAGGTGGGATGGTGCCGGGGGAGCGGCAGCTACAACGTGTAGGGTGAGGAGCGCCAGCCCCTGCGGAGAGAAAAGCCTGGGCAGGCTCCAAGGGTCCTCTGCCTCTTCCCCAGCCCCGTGCCCGAGCCCAGAAGCAGAGGTGGGGCTCAGCCCCCTTTCTCCCAGGAGGAAACAAGGACAGGCTGAGCCACCAGAACAAGACAGAACCTGCCCGACGTCCTCTCCACACAACCTGCAGCCTGGGGCAGCCTGGCTGAAACATAAACTTTAAGAGATTTAGAGATTTTAGAGGAGCTAAGATTTTAGTTAGAGATAAGCCTTACTAGAGTTAATTAAAATAAAAGGACTCTGTAAGTAGGCCTTGATGAAGTTAAGAGTTAGTAGTTAACTAATAATTGATTGCTTGCCAACACAATGTTTAATTAGCTGGGTTTATAATGAAGAATATAGAAACTGACAAATAGCTTTTAGGAACATAAGACAATTGTGGGCCTCCTCTGTTCTGAAACCGACTGAAGACAAGGAATGGGAGTTCTACCAAGGTTCATTTGTCATATTTGCATTGAAAAGGTAGAAAGGTCAAAATGAGGAAGACTTCATTTACTTCCTCATTTTGGGACCCCTCCCCATGAAAGGGACCACCGACCCATTTCAAGGAACAAACTACGCATGCTTAATAGCTTTCGGAATGATTAGCATACAAAGCGAGGAATGGGATGTACCAAAATGATGAATATGTATTTGTATTTTGGGTATTCAATTCTTGTGTGGATAAAAGGACTCTGTAATCATTTGAAAGGCGCGGTGTGTATTTGGGAGCTATCCCACACACTGCCCGGCGTCGCAATAAACATACACTTTCTAACTTTACACTGTTAGAGAGTTTTTGTCCGTCACAGTTGGATATCGGTACTAGATCAATATCCATATTTCTTTAATAAATCACGGCCAGGCCCCAGATTCCCCAGGAGAGCCCAAGGGGGCCCAGCCCCCTGCAGCCCCCCTGCCCCTGTCATCGTGCTCCCTGCCCTGTGTCTCCCAGGAGAAGGCCTGGGCACGCTCAGCCTGGCCAAGGACCTGCTGCCTGGCTGACTGCTCCCCCCTCAATGACGAGGTCATCGGCCGCCACAAGGAAAACTCTGCCTCCATCAAGAGCTTCCTGAGGCACCTGCGCCAACGCTGCCTGCGGGGGGACATGCTCCAGAGAGGAAGGAACAAGAAAGTGTGGCAGGACTTAGACGAGGAGGCAGCGCTTTTCTCTGATTGAGAAAACAACACCTGCTAGGCAAATGGAGCAATATACTGCAAGATTACTCTTACAGCTTTTTATTATTATTAAAATTACTTATTAAATAAGACAGCTTTTATTTCTGTTTTAACTTTAGTCTTGCAAACAAGTTGATTGTTACTCTTATGAGAAAGCGAAGTCAATGGCCACTAAATCATCTCTGCACACACACTCACAAAGGATAGAGATGATTCTGGTAAATCCTTTCCAAAATGTGGGGGTTTAGGCTATTACTGACAATACACAAAAGTAGCAACACTGCTGTAGGTCCTCCTCTTGTCTCCTCTGCTCCAGCCTCAGTAATACATGACAGCTGAAAATCTTCACCAGAAACAGTTGAACATTCATGTCCCACCCCCACTTTTTCCCCTCTAGATCCAGCCATCATCTTCTACCCCTCTGCTTATACAATCCAATTTCATTTAGCTCTTCCTCCTACATGATCCTTTGGTCCTTCAGTCATGTTCAAAGCATCTCAGAGTCCACAGAGCCACAGCTGGAAGTAGGATGAGGTTGATTACCTGAGCTCTTCACACCAAACAGAGAAAATAGGCAGTCCTAGCCCTCAGTTTTGTTTACAACTCCTTCCAGATCAGTTGTAAGGAAAAGGGCCTTTACAGCTTACACAAGGGTAGAAAAAAGCATTCGATTGAGTCGCAAAAGCCGCACTTGAAAAGAAAATGTGTAAAGTTCATCTGAACCAAGTGAATAAGGGACTGTCAGAAAATCTCGCTAGAGGGAGCCCCCACCCAGGATATAAATGTACTCAGCTGGTGCAATGGACAAGGATGGCACAAACCTACAGTATTGGAAAATCAGTCCTGAGATTCAATCACTGCTCAAATAGCCAGAGTTTAAAAGTCTAATACACTTTAAAGTATATTAATTTTTTTAACAGGTCTCAAGCATCCAATTACAAAATCCCTAAAGCAATACCAAAGAGCTTACCACTAGAGGGAAGAGAAAAACCTACTGCTTGAAGAGTTTATTACAAAAAACCACTACATTTGCATTTTAAAATGACTGTTAAAGAAAGAGTAGAGCACACACAAAGTAGTAAAAATAGGTACCAAAGCCCCACAGTATAAAGCGATACCTGTGGCAAAGCAAAAATCCCTTGGCAGTCTATGAGCAAAGGTCGATAAGAGAAGGAATCAAATCAGAGAAGAAGTGAGAAGGATTGATGGCAGTGAGGTTCTCATACTCACATTCTTATAAGGGAAGTTTGTTAAACACGTAACATGACACATTTCTCTTCAAGTTCATCAAAACAAGTAGCAGACTGCATTGCAAGTAAAAAAGGCTGAAAATAGCAGAGTTCCATAATTTCTAGTCAGCTTTAGAATCCACAGCTGAAAGAAGTAAATTAATTCCAAATTCAACAGAAAAAAGTCTGCCCACTACCTTATCCCTGCTACAATAGCTACTAGTAGAAATGTATCCCCACATGGAAGGCTTCTCTAAGAGAATCTGGAAAAAGAACCTGAGCAAGGGGCAAGAATCACATTATTCCCAGACAAGAGGCAGCCCTTCCACTCCTGGAAGAATCCTCAGCACATACTTGACTGGGACAGTAAACCACTTTTCTTGGGTTGCTGAAAACACAAAGGAGATAAGCGAGCTTTAGAGGAGCGCATCTGACCTTGGGGGAATGTGCAGCAGCAATTCTGCTACACACTGTGCTTTTTCCCTTCAGTGCCTATTTTTTTTTTTTTTTACTTCAGCCTTTGTTTCCACAAGTTTCCTGTACAAACTACAAATGATGAACTATTAGCAATTGCTAATATCACATCTAACACAATTTCCATTCCATTTGTTTCTGCATAGGCTTATGGAGCGTTAAAAAAGACAGATTGTAAGACCTGTAATATTATGTGTCTGCTTCTATTCCTATTAAGCGTGGATGATTGTATAGGAAAGGCAATTGCTTATCTAAATCAAGATAAGTATTATTTCCATATGTTCCATCACCAGGGGTAAAGCATTCACAGATGCACTGTACTACTTCAAATTTGTAGTACAGATTTGCTCTATCACTTCTTGGACCTAAACGAGATCAGAACCTGAGCACAAGGAAGAAACATCTGTTGCAAACAAATCACTTTCTACCCAGCCAAAAATGCACATAACATGCAAGTCAAAAGCACTTGATGATGAACAACACCTTCTCCCTGGCTGCACACTCTGCCAATATGGTCTGTTTCAGCTAATTACCAAGTGGCATAATTGGATTAACTGAGGACTACAGCCAAGCAGCAAACTCCGGAGGCAGACGTGATGAATCATGGAATGGATGTGGTTGGGTGGCACCGCTAGTGATCAAGTCACCCAGAGCAAGTTGTCCAGGACCCTATCCCAGTTGAATTTAAAGTATCTCCAAAGACAGAGATTCCACCACCTCTCCAAGTAACCTGTTCCAGTGTTCAGCCACCCTAATAGTATGTGTGTAGCTTTGTTTTTTAATGCTCAGAAAGAATTTCCTCTTTCAACTTGTGCCTACTACCTCTTGTCCTGTCACTGTGTACCACAGAGATGAGTCTGGAGAGATCTCTTTTACACCCTCCCCTCTATGTTTATAAACACTGATAGGATCCCATCTGGGGTATCTCTTTTTCAGTTTAAACTTCAGCTCTCTCAGTCTTTCCAGGCACAGGAGATGCTCCAGCCCCCTTATAGTGTTTTAATCATCTTTGTGACTCATCTGGTGCATGAACTATGCTTCCCAGTTCTGCACCACCACTTGAGGTCACACTTTGCCCCACCTTCCAGGTCAGGAAGTCATGGTATCTCCTATTCAAAGTTCTACAGGAGGCATGAAATATCCCCCATCTGAGGGGCGATAGCTCACCCCTGTACAACTATCACAAAAAGCCCCAAGCTTGCTCGTCAGGCCAAGTTTAATGTAGTGAAAGGGCCACCAGCAGCCCTCAAACAAGGTTGTAAATGGGACCCTTGAATTTTTAGCCACATTTAAATGGGAGCCATTGAAGACATTTACACATTACAGACAGAAAGACTGGCATACCATGAGAATTGATAGAAACAGCCAGTCCCTCTGAACAACCCACACAACGCTCATGCAAAATGCAATTTTCCTGTGTTACAAGGTCTTGCATAGTCCTTAAATAACCTTTTTCTCAGTCTATCCCACACAGCTCTCTATATCCCCAAAATAACAAAGCTGAGAGGCACAAGAACCCTTGAAGTCTGGGAGAGAAAGAAGTGGAAGGAAAGGAGGAGCCTGCCTTTTTTATGAAGTTTTTGTAAACTGAGAGAACACTTGGTATGGAAAGCTAAAGTACCAAATAACAAAGTCTGAGAAAGGAGTAACAACAAACGAGGAGAACAAGAACAGGAATACATTCCCAATTCGAATTTGTAATGCACCCTTACCTGCAGGGACATGCAATTGTCAATTCATAAATCAGAGTCTTCTCACTTCAACAGCAAGCACATTGACAGCAAAGACATAAGTAGGCTGAGACCCTTGGGTATTTGTGTGTTTACTTGGAGAGTCAGCATCCAGCTGTTCTGGTTGCTATGCTTGCTGGAGATTTTATTATTTAGAGTCCATAGAAAAGGCTGCTGGTTCAGCTGTGACTGAGAAGATGTGCTTTGTCTGTGTGAAGAAACCCATTCAATCACTGTCTTGCTTGGTTGGTTTTATAACGAAGACCATCAGAGGTATTCCAGACTTTGTAATGATATAGGGGAATAAAAATGCTGTTGGATATGGTATTTTGCTAAATTCTTGCCCAAGCCTGATTATCAGTACCTCACTCCAAGTGATACCAAGAATTTCAATAAAGATTCTTCTCAGTGAATGGCAGCCTGAGTTGTACTGAAGTACATCAAATAGTCAGCCAAGGTCACTTGGAGGCAAGAACTACATTACATTGTCTCAATTCCTACTTTATAACCTTCCTCTACTACAAAGAATTCATAATTAACAATGGAAGTTCAAAAATGGAGACACAAACATATGACACTGCTTTAGATCACTGTTCATTGCCCCATGAGTATGTTGATACTTGTCCATAAAACTAGAGGACTAAAGGTGATTCCACTTCACTAGATTCCTTCCAAGACAAAGCAGATTCCTTCACTGCAAGAGATGTATTTTGGCAATATCACAGCATTCATACAGCTATTTCTGGTGTGTTCAAATTGATCTAGTACCACTTGGGGTAACTATAAGCCTTCATCCAAAACATACCACCAGCAGTGCAGCATTCTCCTGCTCACCTTTATAAACTCTCTGGAAAAAAATTGCTTTTCATGACCAATCAGGTACTTAGTCCTCAGCAGCACCTGTTTTACTTACCAAAACGCGAGAACACATTTAAATAGGTGAGCATATACAACATCAAGGAGGATTAAAATAAGTTTATAGTGGGGAACCACAAATTCATTACTTTCATTCATTAACTTATTAAGCTGTCAAACAATTTATTCTACATTTTCTGCTTTTTTATTTTCTACACCATTGCTGAGCAATGACTTCTCTAGTTGAGTATTACAGGCTTTTGTAGTACTTGAAGTAAAGCTTGAAAATAAAATGTTACTACCAGAAAACTACAAAACTTGTGCAAAACCATCAGCAAATATTTCATGGCATTGTCATTCAAAAACCTCTCTGCCTGACATAGAGTGACAGCTTACCAGGTGGGAGTACGAGAACTTTAGTTTTCTAGTACTGCGACAGGTAGGCAAGGGTTGGGATTTAGGATTTTTTCCTTTTGTTCTTTCTCTCAGGGAATTTTTGCCCATATGTTGCTAGGAGACAAAAATGACCAGGTACTTGAGAGAGACAAAATAATTTGCCAAGCTCAGGGGAGGGGTGCAGCTGCTGCTCCCTCTCTTTACTTGGGGGTTCCTGTGGGAAGGGCAAAGGTTTCACAAGATTTGGGCTGGGGAAGGGTTGGGTGCAGCTCCTAGCTTTCTCTTGTGCTCTTGGCATTTGGAAGTGAAACAGGCTGCAGTCACTGTGGGAAAAATTTGTTACCACTGCAGGGTTCTGTTTTCTGCCTTCTCCTACCATGAGCGGAGTTCTGCTCATAAGAGCAGCCGTTGCACTAGGATCTTATTAACAGCTAACCTCACTAAACAAAGGACCCTTCACCATCTGCCCAGATGCCTCAGGGGAAATCCTGGGATCTCTGAGCCCCTTCACCTTCTAAGGGAGCCTCTGCTGGCTGTGTTCAGGAGCCAGGCAGCCACTGCCCAGCCCCGCTGTTCTTCTGCCACTGCTCTGGGCTTTTTTTGCCACTGTAGCCACACAGCCCCTGCCTGCTGGGACACCCCAGCTGCAGAGTTTCTGATACATCTCCTTTACCATTCCAGGATTTTGTTCATCCCTGCCATTCCAGCTTGCTGTTTCCAAGGTTCCTGCTACAGGCCATTTCGCTATCAGGAGGGGCACTGGGACCAGCTGCCCTGTGAGTTTGTAAAGGAAGTCCCTTTTCCATCTCTTTCACCGGCCCGCCCGCCATTGCCGCGTGAGGGAGACGCGGCCGAGCTCGCTCCGCAGCGCCCCCTGCAGGCGCGGGGGAATCATCGCACCCGCCCTGCCCGGCCGGGAGCCAGCAGCGCCCCTGCCGGCTGTGCCCGGAACTGCACCGCAGGGGAAAGTGCCTGCAGCCCCGAGAGGCTGGGACTGCGTCTGTGCTGCTGCTGGCCTTGTTTGTCTGCCTTCTTATCCCTGTACGTACTGCTAAAGAGCTGTCATTCCTTTCCCCATATCTTTGCATGAAAGCCCCGTAATTTCAAAGTTATAATAATTCAGAGGGAAGGGGATCATATTCTCCATTCCAAGGGAGGTTCCCACCTTCCTTGGCAGACACTAGTCTTTCAAACCAAGACAGTAAGTTCTTATGCAGCTGCAAAAGATTATGTCTTCTACATAGAGATATTAGGCTTGGGCTTAGCTCTTACCTTGCAGCATTTTCTTTCCCCTACCCCTGAGATACCAGATGTAATTTGCTACACTGAAGAATACTGGAGGTTCAACCCAAACAGCAAAGGACAGAAGGAACTTGGAATACTTGAAGACAACTCTACCATTACTCATTTGTGTTGCAAGTCATGCTTGCTTCATTCAAGGACTTAAAAAATGGAAATTAATACAAACTCCTAAGCAGTTAAACTCACTAGCAGTTAGCAGAAAAATCTAGCTCTATCTTCTTTCACATACCTACTTAGAAATGAAAGACACACCAAATCTCAAAGCCTTTAAGTAAATATAAGAATGTCTGTGTACATCACCTATTCTTCTGGATTTAGTTATTTGCAGTACACTTACAATCCTTCCTCTCTAAGAACACTGGTGAGAATGGAGAAAGAAGGGAAAAAACAGAAAGGAACTCTACTTTTTCTTTAAATATGACTGATCCATACTCTCAGTGACAGCTACATGAAGTCTGGGGTTTGCTTTCAGTGGATGTTGATTCATTAGGAAATCCCACCAAAGGACAGCACTGCAACACACAATACATTGGTAGGTGAGCACTAGAGTACCTTACACAGAAAAGGTTGCATTGAGCACACTGGAATAAATCCAGTGCCGGCTGAACTTCAACTACAAGTCATACCTGTGCAGCAAATGGAAAACACAGAACTTGGAGCATCTTTACAGTCTAATCAGCCATATCAAGGAGACCAACCAAAAAGCCCATAATTGCATAAACAAGCCCTTGTAAAAAAACAAAGGTCAAGATAACACAGGGAAATGTTTTAAAGAAAAATGGAGGTGCAACCGTTTCTTCATATCTACACTTTCTTCATACCTACTCTGCATTAGAGATGCAAAAGACTGTATCTTTTGGACAGGAGCCTTTGGTTAAAATCTAGAGAAGTCTTTTCCAACACAACATTTGATGACCAACTCCCAGGGATGCTATTAGTGCAAAGGTGCTTGCAGAGAACTACTTCCACTCTCAGAAATAAATGTATTGGCTACACCAGCACAAGGCTGACGAGGCTTCATTTTCCAACGTGTGCATTCTATAGCACCCCATCCTGAAAAAAACAACTGAAAATGTTGGTGAAGGACCTTCTGACACATTTCTGCAAACATGCCAAGTCAACATGCAATAGCCTGCAAGTCTCAGGACAATCTCTGTGCACAGACACTATGCTTCTCTCTCACACTGTACATTGAAATAGAAAATACTTTTCAATATCATTTCAATGGTTTTTAAAGCTGTGCGAAATCCAAATTTAACATCTTTCCACTGGATTGTTAAGCCTTCTCTCCAGCACAGAAGAGCATTTTCTGGGCATTAAAAAAAAAAAAGCAGTACTTCCTACAAGGCTGAGAAATTCTCTCAGCTCATTTTCCAAATACACATCAGCTAGATGTCCTCACATGGAGAAAGCCACGAATCACTTCACAGAGTAACTACTGTCATTTAATGGTTGGACTCAATTAACTTAGAGGTCTTTTGCAACCTTAACAATCCTATGATTCTACACTATAATTATTCAGACCCTCGCTGACTTAAGAGACATTTCTTCATGTTGAGCATGTAGAAATTAATCAAAAAAGAGAATCTGAATAAAAAAGGGAATACTGAATCAAAAAAGGGAAGCCAGGCCTATGTTATTTCCAGTGACTGGGTTTTTAACACATGTGCAATCATGTGTTCAACTGTGCATGAAGCAAATACAGCTACACATGAAAATTAGTTAACATGATCCAAACAGAGAGCTTGGTGAGCCTATACTGCACTAGTGATCCCCCAACACTATCAAGGGAGTTAAAGCAGTATCATTACTTCCTTTAAGTTTGAGGTTAGTTTCCAAACTTGTTGCAAGCCTCTCACACCCAGAGTTGGGTGGCCTACCCTGTATCATCGTTAATTATAAAGAGCCAGGCAGCAAATCCTAGTTGAGGCAATAGTTCAGCACTTTCATAAATACCTGTCATATGTAAGCTACACCAAATTAAACCAAGCCACACCAGTCTCCACCTGTCTAATCAAAAGAGGGCTCCATCTTCTGCAAAAGGACATCAGCTTTTTCCACCTGCATTTGAAAATATCTTAAAGTCACATAGGCAACAGATCCACATAAGCGAGCCATGACAAGGGTACAATTTAACAGCTTGGTTTTGGCCTCAGTCTAATCATAGGCACATGGCATCTAATGAGGCTGTCACACTGGCTCACATCTGTCTGCAAAAGCCTGTGAGGACATATGCCACAATCCATCACAAATTATAGGTTAGGGCACTAGCCAAGCTACCATACTGAGAAAAACTAGATGACTTACTGAAATTGTCTTTGTAGAGCAATAGATTAATTTGGTGGTTTGATCCTCAACCCCCCACACTCATAAGAAGTTCACCTTTTATATATAAAATGAAGAATGGAAAAAAATAATAATCGAAGAAAAGACAGAAGCCAAAATATATAACCTGTTACTTTTACCCTGCATATGTTAAATTATCTTACTCAAGTCAGCTACCAAAATATTCCAAGCTGGAACCTACAATTTTTCTCAGCAGTGTCTGAGGAACAGCACATCCCAACTTAAAGCATCACTGCTGCTAAAGTCATCCTCCCTCACACCCTGAATGAGCCTGCCAGCTGACAGCACACCGCATCATCTTGACCGCCTAACTTTACTAAGTACTTCCTTAGGGACCTCTCTACAAAACTTCAGTGCAGTGACTTTCAGCAATTACAAAAAAAAAAAAAGGATTGTTTCTCATATTGCACAGGACAGAAGCTTGAAACTTACTAATCTGCTCAAGATTCATGTCAGCAGTAATTAAACATTAGAACTATTCTTTATGGCAAAGATGTACCTAACTTCCCTTTGCATCTCCACCTGCTATCCCTCTCTAAAACCCATCAACAGCTTGCAGAGCCTCAATAAGGACACCAATTTATCAATTTATTGTTGAGGGCAGCATTCTTTCCTATGGTTAACTTTTGCCCCTCAAGGAGCTGTCTGACATTGCAGATAAGAGAATTTTCTCAGCTGCATGCAGAAGAGCCACAAAATAATAACCCTATCCAGGACTTGTATAAGCTTAATGCTGTATGGAAGTTACCTTGTTAAAAAAGTCACAGAGCAGCAGCTTAAAGAGAAGTCATCATCTTAATTACATCAAAGACAAGTGATTTACTTTCTTAGAGAGAGGATTAGCTACACTGGATTTTGTGTTCGTAATCTATGTAAACAGATCTGAACTTTTTAATAATCATCGTCTCATACTTGCTGAAAGCAAGAAACTTTTTTGTTTTTCCCAAAGACACTTTCATGCAAACTGTAAAACAAGCGTCATCTCTTTGGCAGCTAATCCATCCTATAAAGGTTATTCACATGAAGCTCACCAGAGAATTACAAGGTCAACTGAATACATCTTCATTCTTTTTGTTTACTGTAGTTTCCCTCCGCCCCTTACACTAAACACGCTGATTTATCTACTTACATAAGGGATATCACTAACTAGAGATGATTCACCTCCAGGAACAAACGAACACACACACACAGATTATTGCTCAGTTTATGCTCAAGTAAACTTGCACCTGAAGAGTGTAGTGGTTTAGGTTTGCCAGTCTGAGTTTCCCGGCCAATGCACCAATTAATGTAGCGCGTCTAGCGCTGGCCAAATGCCAGTGCACCCACTAAAATTATTTACTCATTTTCTGCTGCAAGGTAAGGATTAGGAGGAGAGCAAAGAAGGCTCAAAACTTTAAAGGTTATAAAGAAAATTTCATTAATAGAACCAAAAGAAAAGTAATAGTAAGAAATCAGAATAAACATTCAGACCACTTCTCCTCCCTCCAACTTTTTTTTTCCTACTGACAACATAAAGAGACAAATTTGTTATTTCCAGTCAGTTTACCACTTAAAAAAGAACGTTACTTCAGTTCACTTACTGGAACTTAAGAGTCTCTCCTGCCATGCCATGGAGACTTTTCCACAAGAAACAGCTTTCTCATGGTTTTAATTTTCACAAATAGTAGCTGCCCAGAAATCTGCAATTGTGAAGACCCTCCTACGGTTAGTCTTCCCATAACTACCACCATGGGTCATCTCAGCTTATTGGGGTGCAATTCTAAGGATGAGCTGTTCTAGTATAGAAACAAAAGTTCTCTTCTTATATCTCCAGGAACAGAGGTTTTCTTCTTCTATCCCTGGGGCAAGGTTTCTCATCTCTCTCTGTTCAAGTGCCTTATTTGATCACAGCTACTTCAACATCTGCTTGCTTCAACACTGGTGTTTCTGCTCACAGCTATGGCTAGAATGCTACATCCCCCCAAAGCATTCAATGAAAAAAACCTCTGGTGTATCAATTTTATCTTCACCATAGCCTTACAAGAGGATTCCAGCCCAAGACTAAGGCATCTCCTCATTCTCCTCCCATCTGGGATTTGACTCCTTCTTCACTGACCTCAGTGTCTCCATGCTGTTTTCTTTATGTGTCTTCACCCTTTCCTTTTTCTCTCACTAAAGAGAGGACTGACATCTGCAAGTTTCATCTGTGCACTGAAAGAGGTAATATCTTGCCCAGGCCTGCGGATGGTTATGTGATCTCTGCCGGGCGGTGGCCGCTTTGGCTGCATGGCTGTTTGCCGGCCCTTGCCACATTCAGTTCCAGTCCCGCGTGGGGCTGCAGGGTCAGCTCTGTTCTTAGCCGCACGATTTTCCACGGTGCCAGCAGGATGGCTCAGCAGCTCACAGCCAGAGCGGGGCCCGACTCAGCTCCATCCAAAGCCGAGCAGAGCCAGCCTGGCCTGCCAGCCGTGGTTTGAACTTGGCGGTGGCAGAATCTCAGCTGAGCCATGCGCCAACCTGGCCCTGCAGCAGAGCAGGGCCTGGCCTGGCCAGCATCCAGTTACCTGTTCAAAGGCCAGAAGCCAGAGAAGTTTTACTGGGACTTGTTCATCTTTAAATGTGATTTCACAGAGGTATATGCAGCTCTCTTAAGTGATTTAACAGGGTGTCAATATTTAAAACTAGCCAGTTGATTGGTTCTGTCAGGTCCGAAGGAACCTGCCAAGGTCCTTACAGGGAATCACTTCCGTAAGCTCGTGGTTTTTTCCTTAACTAAAAACCAAACTGTGTTAAACCATGACAAAGGGTTATTCCCACCTTTGTACTGTGCAAGTCTATCTTTGGAAATCAATAGCCAAAGTATGTACTGGGAAAGCCAGAAGGGTGTGTGGGGTCACCAGATCATATGGTCAGATTTGTACCACTCTGCAGCTTTGTGTCTGTTCAGGACACATCCTGAAAGGGCAGCCAAGAGCCTGCGGAAAGCAGAGCACACAAGGCTCTGGTTACACCCTCGTACCCTGACAGCCTTGGATATCTGTCACAGCCAAACAAATACCAACTCAGCCTTAAAGTAACTCCACATTATGCCACGGGCACACAGACTCCTGGACACCTTCAGGACAGACTAAGAAGCTGCAAACATGGCTTGCCCTTCTTACCCCTCTAATTCCTTTGCTGCTTCCTTAATATGCATATAACATGGACAGAGAGTAGAAATGAACAAACACATTTTCAGCCATTTCTACAAAAAAGCATGTTATTTCACAAGTATTCAAAATACTTAATTACCATAATCCTCACACAATTCACAGAAACCATAGTTGTTAGTTTTTTCATGGTGCTTCCCCAGCTATTATACATAGCAATTAAGAAGCAGTGCTCTCCATGTGCATCTAGGAGACATGGTTTTCTAACCTTAAACACACCAGTCTTGAAGAGACCTTGTGATAAGATATTTAGCATGAGTAACAGTGGTATGCCAATACATGAAAAGTAAGGACAAAACCAAATACAGCATGAGTTTAGGTGAAGCTGGAATCACATTCAGGGCCACAGGTAATAGAGGAGACCCTGAACAGTGGCACACAAGTTATTGCTGTTTTCTGTATGTACTCACCAGAAAAACTGCTGCCCTCTGAACTTCCTCAAAGCAAGAATTTCAGTAGCAAAAGCTTTTTTTTTTTTTTGCGTGAGATAGCAAAAATTACACTAAGCTGTCTCAATTTATTTTCATCCTTGCCACTCAGCTAAGAATCTGTTATAAAGACAGTTGTTACAGTCATTGTAAGAAAAAAAATATCACAATGAAAGCTGATGGACTTGGATTTTTGGTGGGGGAATGGTCTTGAAACACACAGGTTTCACACAGCTCTTACCCGACAGATCTTGTGATTGTCAAACTGGTCTAACAATTTCAATGTTGTAGTTGAACATAATTTCTTTTTCTGTATAAATCACTGATAATATTGAATGGTTTACAGAGATGCCATTTCTTAATTGTAGATGTCTGGCTGAATTTCACTGCAGCTCAGTAGTGGTGTCATTTTCCAAATTCTGTTTAATACTAATCACCTTGGTTCCTAGTTCCTGCAGGACAGATATTCCTATCAAGCAGGGCTGCATGGAGACACTGGAGTGTTACTTGTCTTAGTTACCCATCTCAAGAAATGCTGGTCAGAGCTCAGTCTTACTTCACATTTTCTTTTCACCATGCAGCATTTGGACTAGCTCATCTACACGCTTTGTCTCTGTAATCTTGTGTCAACCCACTGTGAATATTTAGAAAGCTACACATTGATAATACAACAATGCTTTTATTAAATCCAAACCTTATGATTATACATAAAACCCTCAGTGTTAGATCATTTTGAATAGTTTGAGCCATATCATTTTCTTTAAAAATAGCAGATTAAAAAGATTCAGAGACTGCCAAAACATCTAAACATATTTCAAGACTTGTTTAAAAGGACTGCAGACCTTTTGTGTCGTTTAACCTTAAATAAAAATAAGCTCAGTTATCATGTCCTTCCATTTTAACTTCATCCTATAAAAAGCAGTTCTTACCACTAGTAAAGACCTTTAAACCACTACCTGAATTTGCTGTTTTCTTGGCATCACTGTCATACCAATGAATTCCAGGGGCTGTGAGAGTCAGCAGGACTATCAGCTGCCTGGAGTTAAGCAATATCACTTATTCCATTTTCTGAATTACCCAATTAATAAAACAAAATGTTTTTCTACCAGTGACACACAAAACTCAATGACAACAAAATTCCCAAGATTCTGATTTTTAAAAAAGCTTTCCAGAAAAGTTTTCAGAAGTCATCTCTCAAATTCACCACTGCAGAATAAAGATACCTTTGGGAATTAGTGTGTACCCAACAAAAAGCTAATATATGTATTTAACTTCAAAATACACTCTAGTTGTTAGTCTACATGGTGGCATTTAATTCACAGAGCAACATTAGCTCCCTCTGCTGTACAAGATGAGTGCCTAACAAAATGGCATGTAATAAATAGCATTGAAACAAAGGGATATAAATTCCAGAACTTCATAAAACAAGTTCATTATTCACATGTTGTCAGGAAGACACTCTGTTTCAAAGTACATGAGAAAACAGATGAGATGTGCTTTTGGTCTATCTGAAGGATAACAAGTGGGGAGAACAATACATTACAGTATATTCACACTATCCAGCCCTCTATGGCAAGCTCATTCTTTGTTTCCAAAGTGGGCAACTCCTTATTTCCTTAATGAATAGTTAAATCAGAGAAAGCTTATATTTAAAGGACCACTTCAAGAACCAAAGTTTTGTCTTCCTACCATCCCCTCTTGACATTAAAGAGGGCCATTTGTCACTAACTCTCCCTTTTCCTTTCACTGCTGCAACACTTGATCTCTGAGATCCACTTGTGCAGCCTGGCAAGCAGCACACCAAAAATCAGGGGTTTTGACAGCATAGCCCTTCTGGAAATGACCATACCCACATCAGATTGCTTCCCCTAGTGCAGAAAAGTAGACACCAAGCTTAGTCTTTGCATTCCACTTTGTGCCACCCTCTTCCCAAAACAAAGACTTAACACAAACATTAACCAAATTCCATGCCACCATACACCAACCTAATTTCTTATGGCTAGTCGCCTCCATATGAGGAGACCCGCAAAAAAGCTAGGTTTTTTTTTGGTTTTTTGTTTTTTTTCTCACAGCAGAGCATTTTAAAAGATACTGCGTCTTTGAACTTCCAAATATTTTTTATAGCTTTGCTGCTACAAAGAGACAAAGCCCTTGCCAGCTGCCATTCAGTATTCAGTAACTTTACTCCTCAGAAGCCTTTACATAAATGTGCATCCCTCTGTTATGTTGGTCTATTACAAAGACTTCCATCCTCACCAAAACACTGAACTTCTGCCAAGCTTTGCTGGTTTTCTTCAGAATTTAGTTCTGAACACAACTTCTATCAAAGTGTAGAAGAGGGGTAGGGAAAAACTTTCTTCCACAAATTAAGGTGTGTTCTTTCAATTTGCCAATAAAGAGCACCCATGAAGTACCCCAGCAGTGAGATTGGTTCCTTCCCAATATTAACCTCATTTCAGTTTGCATAATTCTGCATACAGACTTTTTAATAATCTCCCATTAGACTTCCACATAACAAAAATGTATGCTTACCTGTAACTCCCCAACACCTTGCAGTGAGTCATTCACATTTAAAAATGGGCACTGTGAAGGTTTTGCATTGTACACGCAATTTTTCCTAACAGCCCGTACAAAAACTTGTGCAGTACTGAACACCTGTAATCTCCAGTTGAGTACTGAGTGTCTATGGGGATGGCTGCCAGCTCAGATGCTCTGCCCTTCTCCTACAGCTTCTTACTCCAGCAGCTGATTGATTGTGCCTGCTTCACTTGATTTGTTCTTGGTTGTTTTCTTGATTTCTCCTCATCACTCTTCCTGAACAGCCACTCTATGCTTTACTAATCAATCTGTCATTTTTTTACTGTGGTATTGGGAGTGAATTGTAAAGAATTTTTTCCAAATTCCCCATCAGGTTATGTTTTGGCTTGACAAATACACAGAAGATTTTATTTTCACCACCACTCCCTTTCAGATCCCTTCCGTTTGTCAGTGCAAGCAGCCACCTTTCACTTGAAGGAAATATCAAAACTTGAACACAGCATTGTCAGATCATCACCAATTCCATCACACCTGGGGCTTCACTTGTTCTCTCCAGAATCTCATTCAGGCTGTACCTGTTGCCCTCTGTATGTCCCATCAAACAGAGCAAAAAGTTCTCATCAGCATTCTAGTTTTTCTGTAATTCAGCTTAAAAAGACAGCTTTTAGACACACTTGATACCTTCAGAATGGGGTCAACATTTAAGAGAAATAAAGTTTGAAACAGAAGCAGTAAGAGTCACATTAATACACGTATTTCTTTTAATTGTCCTGATCAGTTGGAATGTGGGAGCATTTCAGCAGCCCAATCTTCCAGACGTTCACTATTACACATGGCTTACTTACAACAAATACATCAAAGAAAAAGAGTGACTATGGATATTTTCTCCTGAACATACAGTGTAACAAAACCTTCAAGCAGCAGAGAAGTGTTTTGTTCCAGCATAACTTTTGCCTTCCAGCACTTTTTGCAGTGTACTGGATACTAACAAAAAGAATTCAAGAGCAGCTACAAGGAAATAAATTCACCACTGCCATGATTCAATACCCACATATTAGACACTGACATTTTGCTTCTGTGAAGTGTAACAGCAGTCACAACGTAAATCCACACCTTGTCACTTTCAGCAGCCCAAGTAATGCAACATCTGTGAATTTCAGTGCTTTATAGAGAATCTGAGAGTAGCTGGGAAAAAAAAACATAGTTTGGGCTAGGAGGGATAAAGAGTCTCCCAGTTAAACCACATGACATACTGTATATTCTCACATACCACAGGCCTCCAAAATCAACTTGCAAGAAGTCAGGCACTCTTTATTTTTATGCAGCCTTTGTTTTCTAGATGGACAGGCTTTCTGATGTTGCAAGATATAAATGTCCTACTCAAATGGGAGAAAGATCTATGGGTACTGATGTAATACAGCTACTCAGCAGGGCTGAAGAGCTCAGCAATCTCTTGACATATTTTCACTTTGAAAATTATTCCAGATGCTTTTAGGATAGACAATAGTAATAGCTACTTTTGACAAGGACATCTGAAAATCTGTGAGCTCCTTCAGATTGTGCTAAAATAAGTGTTACAGCCTTCCAGTTTAAAAACAGCTGATCAGCTCCATGCCTCATTTCACCTGGACTATCACCATAAAGACCATGTTCACCTGCAGCCACGAGGTTACCTCTTCACCCAGGCCAGTATTTGCCTTTAATGATAACAAAAGGGTCAGAAAATTAGTCCTATATCTGCAGAGGCAGGAAGCACTTCAGATCTCATAGTTAGATACTCCTTCAAAAAAAACACAGGCTTCAGCCAAGAAGGATAGCAAGACACAGCAAAAAAAAAAAAAAAAAGAAGAGGAGGAGGAAACTAGCTCAGAAGCCATCCCTATTCCTCCATACCCTTGTGTGAATGAAAGGGAACTAGACAAAGAACAAAGCATTGTAACAGAATTACTTGCAGAGTAGAGAAGTCTGTAAGCAAATAGGATTCACATTTTTGGTTAGTTCTCACTGCAAGTATTTAGACAACTCTGCTGGTGATCACAACCAGGATCAGGCTGCACACACTAAGGAAATTGAAGTTAATCCTGGCCAGAGGAACATCAGTTCCTCAGCCCAAGAAAGCAGGCAGGACCAAATGTAAGGGAGGCCCGATCTTCTCCAGTTTCTGGATTCTTAGAAAATAGCACAACTTGCACACTTAGCCTCTGCTTTTGGGTCACCTGCAGCGTTGTTTTGCCCAGATTCCCCATATCATTATGATCAGTAAGTTTAGGCATGGCTGACTGCTGGAGTATCTGGAAAGTAAATCTCATGCAGAGAAGATCTATTTCACACACTTAAGGGTTAGTGACTCCATCTGGGAATACCAAGAGAGTTCTGGGACACCAGTGAGGTGTCCAGAAATGTAAGAAATTTTGTTGAGGTTTTTTCGTCCCAATCCCAATTTTAGGCTATCGCTGTTCAAAACAACATGGGTTCTAAGTCTTGGCCTTCCTAGAAGTAATTTCACACTGAGAAATCAGAGTGGTCTATATTTTAAAGACTCCCCCGCTTCACTTACCATCACTTTCACTCTTACTTTTTAAGTCTTCCATCCACGTTGGAATAGTTTTTAATGCAACATAATCCCCCAAGTACTCTTTGCGTCTTTCTTCCAAGGTCATCTTCAGCAAACGCTCTGTTTAGGGGAAAGAGAAATAAGAAAAGTTTTGCAAGCTTTCATCCATTGTTGCATACGAGTGACACAGTAACCAATGCACTGCCCTTGATGAATGAAATGCCACTTGAGGGGACCAAGCATGAGTGATGCAGTGAGTTACAACAGGAGCTAACCATGGTGCATCTGTACAACTGCACACGCCCATTTCTGGCTATCCCAGTTCTGCAAAGTTAACACCTCTTCCCCACACTCCAGGGGGAGAGGCTTCTTCCCCACATCACTATGTGCTGCTTCTTCCTGCCACTTTAATTCTTGTATTAGAGAACAGCAACTTTAGTTGTTTTATTGGGAGTTTTCAGGTATGAAAGTCTGTTCTGTAGGTTTTGCATTTGTAAACTGGAACTAAAAGAACAAAAGTTAAGTAAAGGCAGGGAGCATGGTGGGAAATTAATAAAATGCTACTACTAAAAAAAAAGAGATCAGGGCTACAGCAGATGTTTTGTCAATTGCTAGGTGTCTGGGGTGGTAAAAAAGGCAAGTTTAGCTTTAGAGATTTTCATGTGAATATTAATAGGACACACCAGGTTACCACACTAAAATACATATGGACAGTTGTTTTTGTTTTCTACTGAGAATGTCACCACCTCTTTTTTCAGATGTTTAGTGAAAAGTAAAGCCTCAAACATCACACAAGTATGACAGCAATTGCCAACTTCACTCTTCTTCAGACCCTGCTATAAATGGACTTTTACAGTAAAAAAAAAAAAAAAAGCCATCACAATGACCCAAAACTACAAGTAACCCCAGCACCTTAGCTCATTTTTGCAGTCACGTCCTCTTTTCCTTTCCTACCTCATCAATCCTTAGTATTAGCTCAGCACAAGATGAAGAGCTTTTTCCCTCACAAAAGAAGAGGGGAAAAGAAAAAGACCAGTAGAGAACATCATGACACCCATACTCTACTCAAATTTCTCAGTCTGTTTTTACAGTAGATCTGTGCTACTTTAACCACACTAACAGTTTTTTCCTGACATGTTAATCAGCAATGACTGAAGAACTTTTAGGGGTGTGGGGAAAGGCTAGACCTGTGTTATTTGCATTTTACATAAAGGACTAGGCAGACATAAAAAGAACATTTTCATCTCAAGTTGAAGCAGCAAAAGATGAACACAGAAACTGCTTCTCAGATCAAATCTTAAACCAAGAAAGAAAATCACTTGGGTCTGGTTTGAGGTTATTTTGTGTTTTTTCAAAATAAAGTTTCCTAATTATGTAGGCTGCAGTCAGCACAGTCTAATTAGGCAAGTTTTGAGCACAGCCTTCCTTAACAAAATAAGTTTATTTTGTTATTTTTTTGACAGTATTACCAATTTCTTCGGCTGACAAAACCATTTCTCTCCCCTTATTCAGCCTGGTATCTCAGTGGGATATTTACACCTGCCATTAGAACTGACTAATGAGGGCCACCATTCTGCACAACAGCTGTGCACCCACCTCTGTTACCCAAGCTCCAGGCATACGGAACTCCAAATATGTGACATGTACACTGGAAGTCCTACAGGTGGGCAGACCTGAGAGAGCATGTCAGTTTTGAGGGACTGACAAACAGAGCTAGTCTAGGTGCCTTTTGCTGAAGAGGCAACAGAGCCAGTCCTGTGCCTTCAAAACACAAGTTCTTCTCTGCAGGAAGGTTTTGCAAAAGTTTGTTCTTGTGAGTCGGCAGCAAGAACTTAAATTGAGTCTTACAAACCTCCCAGAGGATGCTCCCAACAGCCTTCACCACAAGCACAGTTTTCTGCCTGTGGCAGAAACTTGGGAAGTTTGCAGGCAGCCCAGTCCTGTGTCTAAGGCTCTGAAATCACCTCCACTCCTGCTCCATTTCAGCTGTCCTCACAGAAGATCTCCCCTGAGAGGATGTGGACCAACCCTTAATTACCAAGAAAGTAATTAAGAAAAGCAAGCATATTGTCAGTGGGTTTGAACTCAATATTTAGCAATCAGTGCTTTTTCATTTTAAGAACTGCTTCAGAATATAAAAGGCTGAGAGCAACTGCACTCAGAGCTTCATGGGAAGAACTGAGCCAGTGAGCACAGCCAGCTTTGCAGGGGTTCAGGGGTGCTTGTGAAAGGTGAAGGCAGACCTGACAAGATTTGATTTCCAAAGTGCTGACTGGGTAAGAAGAAAGTTTGGCTTCTGTAGTTTTCCTCTCTGGTAAATGAGGTACTTGATAAGAACAGTCTTAAAGAGCTAAAAACTGAAGGCAATGCCAGCAACAAAGAGAGAAGTTTTTTCTGCCCTCCTCACTCAGTGTACTCAGGGCCAACATCAGCATGGTGCTGAACACTTACTGGAGCAGACTGGCAAATGCTCTTCGTTCTCACTGGGCAAAAAGACAGGGAGTTGTGGCCAGCTAGCACTCAAAAATGTGTCCTGGATGGAAAAACTTCAGCAGCACTGATATGCATTCAGTAACATCACCACTCTGATGGAGACCACCATCCTCGTAACGGACTGAGACACCAAAAGTGTCAGCAGCTCCAGTTTCCAGACCCTCCACTCTGCCCTCCTTACTAATGGTTTGAGTTCACTTGCCAAGCTATGAATTCACACAGACAGTAACAGAGCTGAAAGAGACAAGTGAGAGTAATAATAACATTCACCAGAGCCTACCAGTAACTTTTCCCCATCTGCCCCTTGCATTTTTCAAAGGTAAAACATACAGCATTAAGGAAAAAGTCGTTATAACTGATCACACATAAACAATCCTTGAGACAATTTAACCGTACTTTCTTCATTGAAAACAGAAACTTCTGTCAGGTAGAAATTTGTTGCCTCACCTTTAATAGAGAAACACGGATTGTAAGACGGTTTGAAAGAAAAAAACTCACTTCATTTGAGAGGAGTTTGACAGGAGCAACTAACCTACAGAAAAATAAGTTAATTTCTGTTTTAACAACTTTTCCTTAGAAACATGCACTTGAATCCTGTTCATTGAACTGGTCTTCTGCCTTCTTAGCTTGAAACAGACTTAGAGTCACCAGGGCAATGGAAGAAAAAAAGAGAACTTAAACTATGACCCTCTGATAGGTATTTCTTCCTCTCCTCATCTATTACAACATTTTTTGGAACACGCCAGGCAAGAAGCTTTGCTCCTCACAGATATAAACGTTTCACTTCCACTCTATGAATTTTTTTCTTATTTTTACATTGGTCTCCCCGGGATCAATATAAAGTACAAACAAAACAATGCATCAAATGCTTGGCCCACAGTTTTCATCCTCTGGAGTTTGGCTTAGGGGCTTTATAAACTGAGAATACACAGCTCGGGGTCCTTAAAATACATACAAAAATACATAAATAGTTCAAAAGATGGGACGTAGGGGTGCTCTGAGACTCCCATACCCCAAACATTTCACCCCGGCTGAACGACACTAGAATCCAAACTGATCACACCAATGATGCCAATAAGCCACGCTTCCCCTCAGAAAACAAACGCATTGAAAGGAGAAAAAGCACGTTTTGAGAGCATGTGCCCAACTTTCCGGCCTGAAACACTCCCACAAGGTGACTTGGGGGCGGGAAGCCCTCCGGAGAGGGGTTGTTTACCGCCCTCCCTCGCTTGCTTCCCTCCGCCCCAGGGCTCCACTCCTCACGGATACGCCGAGCTGTGGGGGAAACATCCCCAGTTCCCGCACGCCCGGGCTGCCATGAAGGCTGTTTCAGCCAGGAGACCCCAGGACAAACGCAGACAACACGGAGTTCCCCCTTCCCCACCCCGTCCCCTCAGCTGCGGCCGGCGGGAAGCGCTGCCGGACACCCCCTTGGTGAGGCGGCGGCTCTGAGGGCACCTGGACCACCCCCGCGCTTCCCTCGCTCCTTCCCGGCTCAGCGTGGGGTTAAAGGCGGGAGAAGCGGGCCCGGCCACCGGGAAGGGCGATAATACCTTTCTCCTCCCGCCACAGCTTTTTCCGCTTGTTGCCGGGGTACATGGTGGTGTGGCTGGCGGCGGCTTTGAGCTGCAGGTTCCCCAGGCTCACGAGGGGGTGGAGGAGACGCCGTGCCAGAGCCAGAGCCGAGCGATACCGACGCCCCGCGCCGCCGCTGGTACCGCTGATCCCGCCGGGTCCGGCTCCGCGCCCGCCGCACGGTGCCCGTCAGCCGGGTCACGCCTCGCTCTACCCCGACACCCCCGCAGCGCCCGCCCCGCTCCCCGCCGCCCGTTGGCTCCGGCAGCCGCCGCTCAGCAGCCGCCTCCTCCTCCTCCTCCTCCTCCCGCACCGACCAGGAGGAGCTTGAGCGCGGTGGCGCCCGATCGGCAGGATTTGGGGGAGCGTGTTGTGCGGGGACACGGCGTGGCCGGTGCTTGGGTGCGACACTGCGTGCTCTGTGCGATGCTGGCGCTCGGAGCCCCCGCGGGGCGAGAGGGAGGGAGGGAGCGGGCGGACACCCCTGTCCCGTCCCGCCCCGCCACCGCCCCCCGCCCGCCTCCTCCGCCCCTCTGCTTCCGGGTTGCGGCGGTACCGGGCTGTGCCCGGGGCGGCGGGGCTGTTGCCGAGCGACAGCGCCGGGGCCCGGGCCCGAGCCTGGCCGGGCTCGCCCGCTCGCCAGCGCCTCCCGTGGGACTACGGCACCCGTGCGGCCCTGGAGCTTCCGGGACGCACGAAACTGCCCCGACCGACCGGTCTAAAAACAGGTGCTGGAGCTGCAGATGCCGGGCTGAGGTTTCCGGGACAGGGGCTGAGCTGGTGTGTCCGGAGAAGGGCAAGAGAGCTGGTGTAGGGTCTGGAGCACAAGTCCTATGAGGAGCAGCTGAGGGAGCTGGGGATGGCCAGCCTGGAGAAAAGGAAGCTCAGAGGTGGTCTTATCACTCTCTAGAACTCCCTGAAAGGAGGCTGCAGCCATGCGGTCCCATGTAACCAGCGTCAGGACAAGAGGACGTAGTCCTTAGCTGGGCCAGGGAGGTTCAGGTTGGACATTGGGAGGAATTTCTTCACAGAAAGGGTGATTAGACATTGGAATGGGTTTCCCAGAGAGGTGGTGGAGTTACCACCCCTGGAGGTGTTTAGGAAAAGACTGGACATGTCACTCAGTGCCGTATTGTAGTTGACAATCTGGTGTTCACTCAAAGGTTGAACTCGATGATCTTGAAGGTTGTTTCCAACCTGTTTGATTCTGAGATTCTGTGACTCCTGGGATCCCTACACCACACCCCCAGCCCCTGGTCCCACCCATTGTGAAAATCACCACTGGCTGCAGCAGAGGCCAAGGTCCACCTGGGTCCAAGGGTCAAGGAAGGCACCTTGGCCCCTGTGTCACTCAGCCTTCTCTGTAACAAGAGTAATTTTCTCCTTCACACCAACTTCCATGGACTAAATAAATAAATAAATACAAAAGCTTCCCTACAACTTACAAATTCTCTTAGCTTCACTTGTGCCCCCATGGAGGGAAAGTCCCTTCCCCATGCAGGTGAATGGATTTAGCCCTGGAGCACAGCAGGTGCTTGACTTAGAGCAGGAGTGATGAGGGGCTGGTGTGACAAAGGACACATCACAGCCTCACTGTGCTTATTTGACACAGCTTCACCAAGACAGAACAGTTCACAGGGGAACAGAGATGTCCAATTGAAGTCAAACACAGGGTCTACATCTCTTCATATGGAAAATGGAATTCCAGGTAAATCATAAATCGCCATCTTGTGTGCAGCCCCTGGTCAAGGACTGGCTTTTCTCTTGTGATACCTTCTTGTGCTTTACATGTATCAAAGAAAGGTGAAGTACAATTTAGCAACATTTCAGTAGCAACATTTCACTTCTTTCCTCATAGTATTTGCTAAACACAAACCTTAGCATCTCTACTATAACCATTAATCTTGGTACAGTTCCTTACAGCGAAATCATTAATCTTATCCCACTCGCTGGTGCAGGGAAGAACCCAGTTTACTTTTTAATAAATCAGACTGAGTCCTCTTTACAAAGCATATTTGAGCATTCATATTAGACCACCTATTGAAGGGTTGTTGCTATCTTTACCTGATTTCTTTGCTTTGCCCAGGTGATGTGCCTTGGTAGCCCAAGCACAATTTTCTCATCTTGATAAGAAGAATGAGAGAGAAACCAACAGGTAAATTTTTCTTTTCTTCTTTTTACATCTATTATGTGGAGCAAATATTTGAATGCATATCCTAGATCATTGAATATTTACCAGGCTACTGAATATTCTGGTGTCCTGTGGGATCTGTTCCACATTTTATAAATCAATGTTTATTGGACCAGAAGGGGAGAAAGAGAAAACTTAGCTTTCTTCCTATAGAGGCCATCTGCATGCATTCTGCAGTTTCATTTGTAAAAGCAGCTACAACAGCCATGATTTTGGAAAATATCTAAAGCAAGTATGTGTATATATAAAAGGGGAAAGAAAATTAAGCCTGATGTTTACACCAGCACCAAAATGAAAGACAAAATAAAAGACAGGAATAAAACTGGTTTTCAGCTTAAAAATAGAAGTGTCCAAATGTTACAATTCCAGTAGGAAAATTCTTACTGCATTTTACATTTTTTTCTTCAGGTGCTGGTGATACAATTGATCCCACTGAAGAAGCAATAAATTGTGCCACTGACTGATATGAGCACTATCTGTCTTCTTACACTTGTTGATTCTGGAGGCCTGAAGGCAGAGAAACAATCAGCATTATCATGCATGGTGGGAAAATTCACCTAAAAGTAGCATTTCAGTACTTGGATGAAAACCAATCATGCTGCAAGCTGGGAGATTATTTTATGAGAACACTGTAGCGAGCTGGTATACATTGAGGGCTAAAGCAATGCTCAGAAGGGCTTAAAAAAGTCCTTCTGTTGAAAAAATGAGCATGAAAATAGCACCAACAGAAAATTGGTGTTGATCTAATGATTTGTGTGTATTTAGTCCATCCAAGGCCTAGTGGACTAGGTTCAGAATGGTGGCATTCTGCAGAGGAAGACAGGAAAACTGAGCAATGTCCAAAATTAGTATTTAAGAGCTATATAGCCTAGATAGAATACTAATAGCTGTAAAATGAACATTTAACATATGGACAAAGTAATGACTGGTTAGAGAGTTCCCATTAGAGATATAATAAGAAATGTAAATTAATATGAGAGTGAATACTATGCTATAGAAATTAATAAATGTACCAAAGGAGAGCTAGAGCCTCGATCCAAACTGCTGGATCATCCAACTGAACCAGCATTAAGGCCTCTACTGCAGAATTTCCACTGCCATGAATCATCCTGACCAAAATAAAGGCAGAGGCACAGCAAATCCTGCGCTGAGCCCACTGCAGAGCAAAGCTGAGCAGATCCAGGGCCCTGCAGGAGGCAGTTTGGGGCCACCGGGTGAGCCCTGGGTCCGTGGGGCTCAGCTGTGGTGTGGGAGCCATGGCACACCAGGAGAGTCGGTTTGAGATGCAGATCTTAAAGAAAGGATCAAAAAGGATCAGTTGCTGGAGAAATAGAGAGGATGGGAATGGAAGTTGGCTGTTCCAAGTCTTGATAGTCTTAAAAACATTTGAAAAATTCTGTGTCAAAGAGGGAAGGGCAAATTAGTGCCACCTTCACAACCTCAGTGTGGTACAGGGTCAGGGCCTGTGTTTGTGGACATTGAACCATGGGCAGCAAAACTGGGCACTTTTGTGAGAAAAGTTGTGAAGTTTAACAAGAAAATTTGTATGAAAACGGCAGGAAGCAGCTCTTTTTATTGTTTACAGTGGAAACCAGTTCTTTGGTTTTTACACTGTTCATTTTTTCCTTGAATACAGTGAAAAAGGTAAATATGAAATTAAGATGTCTTAAAAGTTCTTAAATAATTCAAATTTTCATAATTTAAATATCAATTTTATTGATAAAAATTTTAAATGCAGATCTATATTCAGATTATTTCCTCAATTTCTACCTCATTAAAGCAGAAAGCAACAGAACATTGTGGACAGTTTCACATGTTAAGTAACTATTTCTTTGTCATGTATGTGAAAGTACCTTTTTAAACATATAATATCTGTAGCTATTAAACAAAATTGATTTATTACACTGATAATAGAGCAATATAATAATCTAAAATGTGTTTATAAATTATTTCTATTTAATAAAAATTTATTATTTATATTTAATAAAAATTTATTTCAGCCATCATTATTCTTTTCAAAGCTTGCTTGCATAGCAAACTGTGCACTATACATGGTCCCACTAATTTTGATAAACCCTGTGCCATGCACGTTTCCACTGCTGGAAATTCAAATACAGACTTACAGCCCCTGTACATTAACCATGAAGTCTCTCCTCCTGTCCATTCCAATCACATGCTGGAACTGTTCCAAGTCCTTTTCCCAAGGCTCCTGCAATATTGCTGGTAAGATGTCATCTTTTATTAGCACGTCCACTCTGAGATACACTAACATGCACTGAAAACATAAAATGCACATCATCCATCTTTCATGTGACAGCTGCATCCCACCTACTGAACTTCCAAGCTCATGGCACACCAGGGTCAAGGTTCTGTTAATAAAATGATGCTGAGTGGCAGAAGAGTGGGAGTTAACTGCCTGAAAGCATTTGATAAACTGTTACCTGTAGTTTCTTTGGTTTGTTGCCTTGGGCAAATGTGCTAAAGAGGAAACAAGTAACTACAAGCCCCATTTGTCCAAGTGGGTGAGTGGAGATGAAGATGAAAGGCAATATACTCGTGTTACTCACAGCTTTATGATTTTTGTTCACTTTGTCAGGGAACTATCTTTTGTTCCATCAAATAATTAGTTTAATATAGCTAAACTATTAGTGATAGCTAAACTATTCAAAGAAAGACATTGTTTCTGTACTTTTGATACATCTTTTGATATGATTGCATGATTCTGTTGTTTCATAAGTAATCAAATGCACAGTGTTTCAGTTTAACCACTAAGGTTATAGTTGTATCTAGATATTGTTATTTTTGATAGTAAATAAATAACACATTAAACACATAAATATATTGAGATAATTAGTCAAATAATCTAATATATACCCATTTTAAGTGACACTTATGACAAGACTAATTTTTTAGTATTTTGATATGCATGTCTCATTTTTGATTTGTTGCAGCATTACAAACTTTGAGAAGAGAATTTTGTAGATCCTTTGTGGTCAGACCTATTTTAAATCAACTATTTTGGAAAACATTGTTCCAATATAGTAGTATTTTAACACAGTTCTGTCTGGTGATGTAAATGAGTGGAGCATTTTCCCAGGACTTAATTAGAGTTCCAAAATACCAGGTGTGATTATGTACACCATGTGGGACTGATGCATGTTATAATTACTGCATGTTGTTACCATGTTGTACCTGAGTTCTGCAGTCAGTGCTGCTGTTCATTACAGCCATAGGCAAAGGAGGCAAGGGAGAAAGGCAAAAGAAAAAGTGCTTTTCAGAGTTTCCACAATAACCCCACAGACCTGATGTTTCATGTGCAGCAGAAGACCCAGGGAAAAAAGGCAGGAATATTCAACTTAGGCTCCTCTCCAGGATCAGCATCATATGGAAGAGATAAAAATACAAGCTGAAAAATTCAGCAGTTGATCCAGACTGAAACTGTCTTCTGCTCCTGGAACTATTCCTGGTTCAGAGAGGAAAAGAGGAAAGTGTCCCAACTCAGAGATGACTCAATGCAGAGTGGAGTGGAATGCCACACTGGCTTCCTGGGATTTTGCCACAGTTCAGGTGTTTGTAGGTGGGATGGTGGTGCTTGCACAAACCTTTTCAGGCTTCTGCCAGTGGCTGCTGGAAACAGAAGTAACTTTTAATCTCAGTTGTTCTGTATCCGAATGAACTAAGATGTATCTGAATGGAATAAGATGTATTCCACAAAGTACTTGATAGAAAAGAAAACTTTAAGTAGGAAATTACTCTTCCGTATGCTGCTTGAAAAAGCAGAATTCCTGTTCAGCCTACAGTGTCCTCAGTAAAAAATAAAGATTGAAAGCACAAACAGAATGAAAGTCAATGTGACCTCAATAGAGAAGAACAGAGTTTAGAAAAAAAAAAAAAAAAAAGAAAAAAAAAAAAAAAGCAAGGAAAAAAAAAAAAAAAAAAAAAAAAAAAAAAAAAAAAAAAGCAGGGTATAACCATGTGCTCAAACATAAAGTACATAAAAGCAATTCCATTGACTTCACCAGCACCACTGATGTACTCTTTGACTGCTGGGAACTTGACCTCAGCAGGCTGTGTGCAACCTTCTTATCATCAAGAGAGTCAAGTGTCTCTGCAAGGACAGAACATAATTAAATGGGATCACATCTAGCAGAGGAAAGCATAATATTAATCTGCAGTAGTAGTAAAAATATTCCCTGGTTATAAAATTCCTTAAATGATAGCTTCTCTTCTTTCCAGAAAAACAACATCCTGGCATTAGAAATGGTCAAGCCAGGTGACCATAAGAAGAGGCAAACATGCATTTTCTTGTTTTGGTTCTTCCCCCATGACTGCACACATCTACATTATACTTGGATTTTTATTTTAAGACTGAAAAGGGCAGAAGGCAAGTGGTTTATTCCAACATGCTGTGCCATTATAGAGCTGAACTGGGGCTGGTTGGGCTGGGAAGCAATTGGTTGCTAAAACCAATAAAAGATGGGAGTAAAGACATCTTTAAAAGACATCTAACATGCTAATTGTTAAATTAGGCTGAAATTACATTATTAAAGAAAGCTTTCAAGTGTCTGAAATGAAAGAATTTCATACATTCTGAGGAAATCTAGATCTTACCAGAGGCGACATCCACTGTCATTATTCTACTATTTTTTCTGTTTTGTCTTTTATAGCAACTTTGTCACCAGACTGAAAAAAAAAAAAAAAAAGCTAAGATGTGGTTGAGAGTTGAAAGAATGAGCAGACAGATAAATGATGTAAGAATTGGAAAAATAACTCAAAATTTTAAAATTACATACAGGGTAAAGCTGGTACAAAACAGTTGAAAAAAACTGAGGCTATTTTGAACGTAGATGTTATACATCTTACTAGTTCTGTTCCAACAGAGAACGTGCATCATCAAAATCAGTGGAATTATACCACTAAAAATATGTGTTTATTTAATATATAACAAGAAATAATTAATTTTCAAGTCTGCTTTTCCATCTCTCTCCTTTGCTTGGTTATTTTGTTTGGTTTAGTTTTTTCCCTCCAAATGATGCCATCTATTCATGGCATCTTCTATTCATGTTGCTATTCTCACCATTTCTGATTGATTTGGTTGTTAAATCTATCCATTCCTACACACCTTTTGGTGCACAGACTGGAAGCAAATATCAAGGCACATTTTGATTATGAAAGTACAGGTGCTAGTGAACGTTAGTGAGATTCTATGTGTGATACAAACAGAATCCCAGCATGTACAAAGTGAAGAATTACAGATGCACTGTGGCTGGAAGGCTCACAAGAGATCTTAGTCCAAAGGAAGGTTGCACCAGGGTGCTCAGAGATTCGACAGGTTAGGTGCTGAACACCTCTCCAGGCCACCTGTCCCAGCCTTGGCTGGATTTGCTGAAGTTTACCACCACCCTTTTTACATTTTCATCTAGAATCCAGCTTTAAAGGAATAGTCCAAGGAATTTCAATTCAATTGACTGGTGTACCACAATACGTAGGGCTGCGTGAGCGTATCCCCACACTCTGTACTTTCTTGCACTACATTGCAAGAAAAGATCCTGCTGTAGCCTCAGACTCTGCTGGATAGTGTGGCTTTTAGGCAAAGAACTGTATCTTTATACTGTATAGAGTCCAACACAAAAGAAAGAGCTGGGGTGGAGGGTGTCTGCTGAAGGAATGGCATGGTTATTTTCCAAGTAATTTTTCTTTCTAATTTTACTTTACTCTTTTGTCTTCTTTTGCATTTTGTTTGCTTTGCCTAACATTTTGTCTTCTTTATTGCTCATATTTCCATTAGTAGCACAGTGTATTTTTATAAATGTGGAGCAGAAAAGGAGCAGAAGCACATGTAAATGCAACACATGCTTCTGCTCCTTTTCTCGCAATGCTTCCAGCATTGCACAAGAATATCTAAATTTTCCTTTTTTTTTCCATCTTAATACAATATACGCCATATCCACTTCACTACTTTCCTCTCAATTAAATTGTTCTATATTATTTGTTTGGTATGAAGGGAGAACAGAAATGTCATAAAAATAACTGCTTTACCTTTAATCACCTGGATATCATAAGAGTTTATGTGTATTGTATTCAATACACAATTATCTTATATCACTTGGCAAAAATTCATTCAAAATTTGGGAGTTCAGATTTTAAAGGAGATAATTTTTTAAAAAAATTAACATATTATATATAATAATACTGAGCCTGAATGGTGTTAATTAAAATGTCCTCCCCATAACTTGAATTTATTGCTTTGTAACTAGCGGTTACTATGATATACAAGAAAAGAAGGAGATTTGCATCACAATCCTTACAAGATGTTTCAATTCGCACTTTTGTTGCCCTGGTTATCAAGAGTTTTCTAAAGCCTTCTGAGTTTACATTCTTGTAGAGAACTTTTTCACACAACTTTCTGTAAACAACCTATTGTTTTGCATTCTTTCATAGAGGCAGAGAAATTTGATGTACAGGTAGTTTGTCCAGTGTCGTTGGAGAGGTGGCACGTTCACCCTCCAATCCACTGGCATCTTTTGAGAACTATAAAAGATTGGAGTCAGAAAAAATAAATTAGTCTCTTCATCGTGACCAAGGCTGTGGTGCGTCGTTTTTGCTTGTGTCATCTGGTGACACACTTTCATTTTTTTTTATAGTCCTCATCACCATTAACTATTTTTTGCCTGGTTACAGTAGTTTTTGTTGCTGGTATGTTAATAGCTTTTCCCAATATGCCCAAATCAGTGCAAATCTTTTTACTAGTCTACAAGTATTTCTTGACCTATAGGAGGCAGGTTTGTTTATATTCCTCCTCAAGTTGGTCAAGAATTGTATTATGAGTTCTGTTCTGTTCCTATCGAACTCCCCATTAAACCCTCCTTTTATTTTGACTGTGAGAAAATTATTTTTTGTGGATACAGAATGTTCTTTGCAACAGTGAATCCAAATCCAGGTACTAACAGTGTCAGTGAGAGCAGGGAGTGTAAAGCACTTTGCTCCCTCCTGCTGGGAGCTGGGCAGGACTCCAGTGCTGGTCCCTGCCCTCTCCTCCTCGGAGCTCTGCCATCCAGCAGCCTTATCCCCAGTGGCTCTGCAGAGCTGTCTTGCTTCCAGGCTGTTTCCTGACTGCACAGTAACACGGAGGAGTTTGCATTGTGTATCCTCTTCTGTGGGTTATCTACAAGCTTGATAAAGGTCCTGATATTCTTTTGGTTGTTAATTCATCTGTACTTACGTACAAGTAATATAGTTAAGGCTGATATATAGCAAATTCTCCAAATAATCCATTCCAGAGAAAATGAAGACCTTCTGCCTGCTCATGCATAGCAGTCTAAGGGATAGCTAGCTGGCTAAAACATCACTTAATTTATGATTATTCATGTAGGTGGCTACAGCTCAGTGCCACTATACTGCCTTTTGTTATAAGCTGGAAAATGAATTTACCTTTTCTCTTCTTCTTTTAGCAATCCCTTCCTGAAAACCCTTTTAAGAAGTGGTCTGTAGTGTTCTCATTAGAATTTAATCTCTTATGTTTTAATAACTATCCTACCAGATTACTAAAGTGTTAGAATAATCAAAAAGAAAAGAAAAGAAAGGAAAAAGGAAAAAGGAAAGGAAAGGAAAGGAAAGGAAAGAAAGGAAAGGAAAGGAAAGGAAAAGGAAAGGAAAGGAAAGGAAAGGAAAGGAAAGGAAAGGAAAAAAGGAAAGAAAGGAAAGGAAAGGAAAGGAAAGGAAAGAAAAGGAGGAAAAAAGTATATAATTAGTTAGCAAATTAAGACTATTTGCCTCAGATACATTCTGTTTGGATAGAAACAAAACAGTTTTATAACAAAATGAACCCGCTTACCAATAACTTGCATATTCTCAGAAGCAAAAAACACTTTTTTTTAAACCACAGAGAAATAATGTTTCAAAACAAGTAAATGCATTTCAAAGCATAATTGTATAATTTATCAGGAAGAAGGTTTAGTCCCTTCAACACAGTCACAAACTGTGTTGCACATTACCTCTTTTAATAAATTTGAAAAATTGTCTGAAGTACCAGTACTTTTCAGTAGCACCCAAATTGCATCGACACAGTTATTTGAAGGTAGCATGGATAGGCAGCAGTCCCACACGCTCACTGCTAATGGAACCTTTGGAACTGGAGCATTTAGTGCCCATGCCTGGGAAGCAGCATTGAGGAGTCTCCAGGCAGGCTGTGGTGGTATCTGGGGTGACCCAAAGTGCTGTGGAGGCCAGCAGGAGCTGAGACCCTGCTGGGTGCCATGGTAATGAGGCTGGCCAAGCTTGGCAAAAATCAGCATGAACCATTCACATCACTGAGGAATAACAGGAAGGGAGGGTCAGTCACTGTGTGTACCCTGAGTTTCCAGGAGGTGAGACCACAGCATCACTGATATTTGTGTGAATGACTTGCAGAACCTTCCAGGACTGGAAGATCACAAAGCAATGACAAAAATTCCAGTTGCTCCCAGGGAGCACTGCAGGGACTTGTGCTTCTTGTCGAGCCCTCACTCAGAGGGTTGCTGTTCTGTCTGGACACTGAGGTGACGAGAACACAGCAGGCAGGAAGAAGAGAGATCAGATGACGTCTCATAGACACTCACAGCTCTTATGAATGGCTATAATGGGACACAATCTAAACAATTCTCTGGAGGGCAGCTTCCACAGGGAAGAATAAGTCCATGCACTTCAGAGTGCAACTGCCCACCTTTGCAATTTGTTTGCCCAGCCCTGGCCACCACAGATGTTGAGACCATGTGTTCCCAAATGACTCGTCACCAATATTGCTGGAGATCTCAGGTCTGCACTTCACACAGCAGTAAAGTCCAGCAGCCATGTCCTGTGCTTGGGAGGAGCAGGAGCATCAGTTTGATACATTGCCTGGAATTTGCCACCAGGACCCAGAAATTAATTCAGTAAACAGCTACCACCTCACAGAAATTGTCCTCCATCCCCCAATCACACATCTTACTACAGATGGACTTACTAGTAATTAGCTGAGCCACAAGCATCTCTCATTATCTGTCCCTCCCTCTGGTAGTTGGTCACCACTACAGAACTGGCCAGTGAAATACATTTGAGCACAGAAATGGGTAGAGCTAATGACAGCTCATTTTTTAAATTCTGAGTCTTAAAGACTGTTTCTTACAGTAAGTGTTCTCTCAAGTGATTGCTAAAAATTGCAATTTTCAATAAAGTCTTACAATGTGCTATCATTGCTGTGGTGAAATATATTTTTATTATTGGAAAAATGAAATAGCTTTAAGCTGCTGCTATATATAGCAGCATGTACTATCAATGTCTTGTATCTTGCTGCTGATAAAGCAGGAACCTGAAAAGTCCCTCCAAGACTGATGAATCAGTCCAGGTCCTTAAACTAGGAATCAGGTAGAAATGGAAATTCACCACATACAGCTGGAGTTGCCCCACAATATTTGGATACAACCACATTTTGTAAAGTGGCCATTAATTTTGGTTCTGCTAATTTTTAGTATCCAAATCAATACCTCATAGACATGATTTGTGAAGAGAGCACTTATTAAATGAGTTCAATTTCAAATGCTAAGATACAGTTGAGATGTATGTGAGAAATGCTTATCAAATATTTGCTGACAGATGCAGCTATTTTAGTAGTAAGTTTTTGAAATAAAATCTTAGTTTATGCCTAAATCCAGTTGCATTTGTATGTTTTTATTGGAAATAAGCTACACTGGAGACAGTCTCATCTGTGAACAAGAGAATTACAGGCTGCTCTCCATAAGCCTGTTATTGTTAATTTTTTTCTGCTGGGGACTTGCACATATTTTAGACTGAGTTTATTTTGTGTTGATGCTTTGCATGTTGGGTAATGAACAGATTTATCAATATACAATCCATTTGAAACCAGTATATTAAATAATTTATTTTGTTCTTTGGGCCTTGCTTCAGTTGCATTTGAAAACAAGGTTAACATTCCTGGATTGCTAAATAGCACTGTTAACAATAAGAAAAATGCTATGTTCATCATGGAGCACTTCTGCGGTTCGTGAAATATTAACAATTTTCTGTTTACAGAATATGTATTCCAGTTTTTAAAAATATAGTTTTAGACTGCCTCTGTAAGGCAGCAAAACCATTTTCATGATGATTTCTGGATTTGACACTCATCTCAATTGCTGATCATTTCCCCTATTTAACATCATCCTAAAAATTAATTAATATGAAATGTTGCCAAAAAATATTATTTAATCATAACGGATATAAATTCACAAAAAACCCTCTAGAATATGACTTCTCAGACCTTAATAATAAATTGCCCCTTCTGGCAATCTAATTGGACAATTGAACAAGTTTTCTGTACAAGGGAAATCAACTTCTCCTTAAAAAAAAAAAAAAAAAAAAAAAAAAAAGGATGAATTAGTATTTCAAGTTATAGACTCAACTCTGCAAAACTTCAGTCTCATCATGTTGCTCTAGTTGTACAAAATGGGGTAGAAATAGCCTCAGGGAAGAATCCAGAAGTAATGAGGTTAGTTCAAGTGGAGCTGACAGAACAACTCTCTATCAGTCCCCCAACACTAAGCCATATATCCAGATGCAACAGGTAATACCTTAAACTATCACAAGATCAGCAACAATTTTTCTGTGGTTTCTACTTCTGTTTTTCTAGTTAAACACACAACTTAGGATAGAGTTAGAAGGTACAGACCACAACCTTTATGAGAAGTTAAAAAACAGATTAACAATGTACAACCACATCTGCCTTAGCAGAGCTCTGCAGTAAATTTGCACAATTTCCCCCCTTTCTATAATAACAGTATCTGCTTATCTTTAAAATAGTTTGTGTATGAAAGATGGAATAACAGAATGTATTTTAGTTCACCCTGGACATTTGATGGCAATATACCTGCCATACCTACAGTGGCACAAGGATAATTAATTGAGACACTGCAAAGGGACATAACACTTTTACTGATAAATTCTTTACATTTTTCCAAAGGATCACAGCCAGTATTTCAGCTTTAGGCTGGTTTATTGCCTAGAGCAAATGTGATTTTGATAGACTTACAGAAGCTATGGAAAAGGTGATCTAGAATGGTTATATGCTTCAAACATTAAAAATATTCCAGGGAAAATAGAAAAGCTGCTGCATTTGAACTTCTTCATGCAAATAAGGACTTACCTGAATATAAATTATGTGCATTTTTGAACAAGGCTGCCAAGCAGAAAAAACCCAAAGCATATTAATATTATAATAGCAAGATAGTTTGATCTTAGCTTGATAGAGATAATTTAAAACCTAGATTAAGGAGGTCATCACAGTGCAAATCATGGATAGAGGGAAATGAAAAACCAGAAAATAGAAATACTAGCAGTATTTAGTGAAAAACCAATTTCGGTCTAAAAAAAGTTCTAAATTAGAAACACCAGTGAATTTTATTTTTAGTAGTTCTCCACCGTCCTTCCAGCATAGACACAACAAGTCTGATATTAAAGTGCTTTTGTTAGTATAGCTGACTTGGCTTGATGAACCAATCCTTGCCAAAATACTCATTTACTGATATAACTCTGCCAGCAGACTTTTTCTTGTGCATTATCCAGCCTCTTACAAGGTCTGCCTCTGCCTTTCTTTTGATCCTTAATTGGCCATCACCCTCTTTAGGCAGTTTCACACCATGCTATCTAAAAGAAATATTTCAGTGATTCAGCAATGACAGCTAGAGGTTTAAAATGTTTGTACTTTTTTTGTATGCTAGCTTAATATAAGTAAAGTGTATAAAACTGTCAAAACTGTCAAAACTGGTCTGATGTCAGAGTCTTGTTGGATTCTCCTGGTATATTCTTGCATCTGAGCAGGATTAGAGAGAAGACTGAAAATGTTTTTAGTCCCAAAGGGCAGATGCTGCAAGCAAAAGTGCCCATTACCTTTGATGATGATTGAATAGCATCTGTGGCCTCAAATGCCATTTCAGAAGTGATGTCAAGTATCAGTTGAAAAAGTAACACCCTGCTAGAGAAAACTAAAATGGGAACTACCTAAGCACCAGACACTGTGCTCCAGATTCTGAAGAAATATTAATGGGAATGCTAAAATTTTATTTCTTCAAAGACTTATGGGATTCTGCCTTATAGAAATAAATTGATTATAAGAGTTTTCTCCAGGAAGAAAAAGTAGATCAAGATAGCTCCAAACAGTAAGTCACAGTAAGAGGCATTAACTGAGGGGCATTAACAAGGTTTATACAAATAGCTATGGGCAGTATTTTGGTGAGCAGAGAGGGCTGGGAAATTGTGCATGTGTTTTGTTGGAGTTTTTTGTTTTCTCAGGAAAAATCAGAATTTGGGTTCCTTGGCTTAAGAAACAGCTTTGGCAGGATAAAAATGGAAGCAAGTTTCCTTCTTATAGGTCAAATTCCAGCAATAATAAAACAAGGCTATAGCTGCATTCACTGGATCTGTATATATCCCCAGGCTGTCTGTGGAGGCTACGCTGACTCACAGGGAATGAAACTTGGCATTGCCTTTCAGATGTGGGTAAATTAGGTCAGGCTAATGTGAAACACAATCAGGCAAACACTCAGAAAAAAAAATGTTCAGTTGATAGTGATGGCCATGGAACACTAAATGAAACAATAGTTTTTTGAGAATTCCAGTGAACCTTTATTTTCAGTGAACTTTTATCTCAGTTATTCTGTCAGATACTATACTTGGAAAGGGCCTATCAGATTTACTTACTTATTGAGACAAGTGTTTTCATTCCAGGTTTGTAAGTTCTAGAAACATGTTGACTGAATTCATTGTGTCTGAGAAAAGAGCAGCCTCCTTGAATGAGAATAGTTGAAGAAAAGATAAAATAAAATAGAGAAGCACAGGTACAATATTACGAACAGTAACAAATGGAAGATGTTTACCACACAACTATATCTTCTTTTTGTTTTCTGCAAAATCTGATAAATATTAAATATTATTAAATATGAGATTTCATTGACAACTCTGGAGTTCTGATATTGTTATTACTAAATTCCTCGTGCTAATAAAGCAGAATCTTTAAATACTTATTGAAGTGTCTTCTAAACAGTGAATGGGCCATTAATCCTGCTTCTTAGAAGTCAATACATACAGAGTAGTATATTTTTTCAATGATCACACTGTTTCCAGCTACCAATTATAACCTGCTTCTCTTCAATCTAAGGAGCCCAGAGTCCTTCAGCTCATAAAATATTTGAACATATTTGTGCCATCTCAAAAGCAGATAAGCTGAATTTTTAGATGTTTTATGTATGGGATGTCAGTCTTAACAAATGTTGCAAATACAGCTCAGCAGCATAACAAGACTGTTTAAATTCTATATATTAAGAATAAAAGTAGAGAACTATGTGACATTTTACGTCAGTTATTGCTAATATGAATGATGAACAATATCTAGAAATACACATAAATCCGTGTGTATACCTCAAAAATATAGATTGCTTTGAAAGAAATGGTGCATCATTTCTTTTCTTCTCATATCTAGGACACACTGAATGAATTTCAAAGATTAAGAATGGAAGACATCACCTCACTGCAAATTAACAGCCTTGGCTTTAAGTATCTGCTTCCCCCACATGCTGCTTGCCCTCTGTGAAGCATGCTGGCAGTGTGAGACAATGGAATTACAAAGTTTTTCTAAAGCAGACGTGTCTCAAAAATTTAAAGTGTCATCTTTAACAAAAATTTTCACTTTCTTCTACTTCTACGTGTTATATCATGTCCACTCCAGATGTTCCCCTGCCACACTGTGGGGTCCCTCCCAGGGAGACAGTTCTCCATAAACTTCTCCAATGTGAGTCCATCTCATGAGCAGCAGCTCTCTGCAAACTGCTGCAGCCTGAGTGCATCCCATGGGAAGAGTCCTTCCCAAACCGCTGCAGCGTGGGGTCACTCTTGCATGGGGTGCAGCCCTTGAAGGACAGGCTGCTCTAGCATGGGCTGCTCTCTCCATGGGCCTCCCACAGGGTCACAGCCCCTTCTCAGGCAGCCACAGCTCCTCCGTGGGCTGCAGGTGGATCTCTGCACCCCCATGGATCCCACGGGCTGCAGGGCACAGCTGCCTCACCATGGTCTCAGCACAGGCTGCAGAGGAATCCCAGCTCTGGTGCCTGGGGCACCTCCTGCTCCTCTTTTTCCACCGACCTTGGTGTTTGTTCACATGCTCTCACCCCACTCTTCTCTGGCAATTACAACTGCATGATAACTTCTTTTCCTTTCTTCTAAAATGTGTTATCACCAAGGTGGCCCAGCCTTGGCCAGCAGCATGTCCATCTTTGGAGCCACCAGGCATTGGCTCTGCCAGACATGGTAGAAGCTTCTGGCAGCTCCTCGCAGAAGGCAGCCCTGTAGCCCCCCACTACCAAAACTAGGCCATGGAAGTTAACACATCCCCAGTCTAATCTTCCGTAATATGGCCATAAAAGAGGACAATGAATGAGACAATAAATACAAGTGTCACCTTTGATTTCTGGGAGCTCACATGACTTTCCAGTTCAGCATTTTAATCCCATACGGGGTTAATTTTCAATTCACATTCAGAAGTGCTTCCATGGGGTAAAATGTCAGAGCATTTGCCTAAACTTTTAATTGAATCTGGGCCAAATTCGTTATTGTTCACTTGTTTTGCATTTGGGAGTAGGTTATTATTTTTTGAAAACCGTTCTGTAAAATGCAGATTATAGATTGTTTGATGATCCAAGAAAGTGACTCAGTGGGGAAGTGTGCAGTGAGTATATCAAAATGAAGAAATAGTCGCAGAGGAAAATCATTAAGATTTCTGAAATGTTTGGTGTATTTTAACCGTGAAATATGCAGTCTGTAGATCTATATAGCAGTCAATAGTGATTTTCAGTGCTGTGGTAGATGTTGGAGGGATTTGTGAGGCAAAGAAATTTTCTAACCTAGAGCTTTTAGAATGCTAAACCATCTAGGTCCAAATATTTTTTTATCATTACTCAGAAATAAAATATATTTATTAAAGTATATATTATATACAAGCTAATTCTAGTAAGATACCTGTTTTACATAACCCACAACCAAGCTGAGCAACACAGACATTTTTTTTTCCTTAGGAAAATAAGTAACAAGTAGCATCTGTAAAACTCGACCAGACTAATTTGTAAGAAGTTTTGGAATTAGCTAAATCTATCTAAAGTCATCTGTTACATTTAAACTGAAACTCATCTGCAGATGAATTATTGAAAAATGTGAGAAGCAAAAAGATGGGTTTCTACAAGTAGGTCAGCAGCAAGAGGAAGTGTAGGGAAATTGTGGGACTACTCTTGAGCAGGACAGGGAACTGATGACAGAGGAGAGGACACAGAAAAGAGCAAAGTACTTGATGCCTTCTTCACTTGAATCTGACCCTCAGTAAAGAAAACTGCCACTCTCTTCTCAGTAGTATCTAAACAGGACAAGAAGCATCTTAAAATACAGGAAACTCCAGCTAAACATAAGAAAATGTTTATTTATGTGAAGGTGATCACTACAACAGGTTGCCCAGGACCCCATCCCATCAGGTTTTGAATATCTCCAAGGATGAAGCCGCCACAACCTCTCTGAAGACCATGTGTGATCATGAGCCCTGGACCAGGTCATCTCTAGAGATCCCACCCAATCTCATCCATTCTATAATGCTGTGATAAAATTAAGTAAAGAAAGCAAATTTCCTTTATTACAAAAGAAGCTGGAGTCATGGCATTTTTCCCTTAATGCAATCTAATCTATACTCAAGTACTCAATATTTTCTTATTTAATTTGACTGCTGGATTTTTCCAAGTAGTGCATTGATAATAATATTATCAATGATATAAATTATTTTTATTATTATTGATGTTGTCTGACTGGAGATGGGATTACCTTACTTTCATTGTGATTGGCAGTCCTTTTTAAAAAGACATTGAGAAGTGTTTCTGTTAACTGTTTACCACTAAAGCTGTTTCAGTAAGATAATAGATAGGGAAAAAGAAAATATCTCTTAGCTATGCTTGGTGCTGTAATTTATTTGGTTGGTTCTTTTTGCCTGCAAAACAACCTGGCAGACCACAGCAAACCCCATCATGATAAGGATTGCTACCTTACAAGTAAATTCCTTGCTAGTGATGATAAAGGCATAACAAACATGAAATTAGACAGCTCCACCATCTATTAATCATGGAGCAAAGCAGAATGCTGCCTATTGTTCTGCACAATGGATGGTGTAGTACTTAAGCAGTGGTGTTTCCTGAAAGCCTTAAAAATGATTTTGTTTTTTTTCTTGAAGTTGTCCAAGATGTATTTTTTCTCTAATCTGAAAAAGGGGTATGACAAAGATATACAAAATCATTAATTGTATGGAGAAGTTGGATAGAGACCAAGTATTCATTGCCTCTTCCAAAACAAAACTTGTGGGGGATCAAATTAAGCTATTAGGAGCTACACTGGAAACAAATGAAAGTTTTCTTCATGTAGCAGAGAGGAGATCTAGGGAACTACATGCCAAAAGGCGTGGTGGTGCCAAAAAATTTGCAGGAGCTCTAGGGCACACTGAACAACTTCACAGAAAATAAAACCACTGAGAGTTATTAAATACTCAAGCATTGTATCTAGAACAAGAAGTCCCTGAGCTTCTCAGCAGATGGAGACTAGAAAGTATCCTGTATACTTACCCCCTTTGTAATTTTTCAGGAACATTCCCATTTGGTCACTCTTCCTTTGAGTCTCCACTTCAGGACAGGCTGAAGTGTTCTCCCTGAGCAATGCGGGAAGAAACAGAAGACAGGAAACAGAAAAGGTGGAGGGGAAAATCAAAATTAAGCATAATAATAAATTTAAAAAGGGAAGAGATCCAGACAACCCTTGACAGCACTTACTGCTATCTTCAAATCTATATGATCTGGTGAACACTGGTCAGTGCCTGGGGCCACATCATCTGTGGTCTGAACTGTGTGACCACGGGGAAATGTCAAACACAGCATAAACGTCACAGTAAATGTGATAATAAGATGTATCATTTTACAATATTATTGCAGAAAGATTATGTTACTTTATGCAGTTATATTAATGTGATTACCCAAATGATAAATTAATTTGCTTTGATTAATTTGTCTCATATCAATGTGTGACTATTATAAATTAAATAATTCTGTAAAAAAAAAGGAATTATATATGTAAAAAAAGTTATGCATTGAAATAAAGCTTTTGAAAACCACTGAAATTCATTTAGAATTCAGTTTAGATAAAAACTAGCACAGCCATACCTGAATTAAACACATTAAGACTTAAACAGATGTTATAGGTACCAATCTTTCATATAACCTTCTCCTTCAAGTAGTTGTACGTTTTAACACAACCAAACCAAAGGAAGAAATATGCAAGATAATGTTAAAATAATTTCTTTATTGTAATCCTTAAGAACACACACAAAAATAGGTGAAATCCTCATTTAGAGGTTGAGGATGAGGGAAGACAGATTGAGAAGGAAGTGTGTTCTTTGTGAGGGAGCAGCAATTTGTACTTTCCTAGCAGCCATTCACAGCACAAAAGTCTACTAAAGAATTCAAGAAAAAAATTGTGATGGCATTCCCTTGCTCATCTTTATTACAGAAAAATAAGCATCCATAAGCAAAATAAGAAAAACAAGCATGTTACTAAGAATATAAGGCATTTTAGCACCTAAGGCACCTTCCTATAAAGGACTGTTGCCTGAAGCACAGGGCTACTACAGAGAGAGCACTGGTTATTGCAGCACTCTACTTATCAAACAGTAACAAGTGAGATATTTATTTTAGCCAGTGACAAGCATTTGGAATCACCAATTTCAGGGTGTGTGTTTTTCTTTTGATGGAAGTATTGCCCCATCTATTCCCCAGTCCAACCGACTACCAAGGTGCAGAGCAGTTGTGTAGCACGCACATGCATGCACAGATGCACATGTGTTACATGCTCTGTCCCTCTTTTACTCAGAGGAAATCTGAGTAGGCTCAGGTAGAAACAAGGTTTCCAAAAGCACATTGTACCCAGAAATCAGGCCTCAGAACAATACACTTCCAACCAGAGGAATTACTGGTACATTAGGTAGAATGGAAGAAAATGTTTCTTTCTCTTCCACTTAATCTTCATGCAGAATTTCCTTTACACCAAACACAACGATCTTATCTTTTCACACAAAGTTTAAGTTGGAAGTGCATTGGCACCAGAAGAAATAATCATCTGTTCCTTGTTCTTACCACGTGCCATCCTCCCCTTGCACTGGCAGAAGTGTTGATCTGGGTGAAGAAACTGATCTGGGCTATCAGTGACTGGTATTTTACTGGCCCTCTGGTGGCTTCCTTTAGGTTTCTGCAGTGTCCGGTGCAAATCCAGCCCTGCCATTAATAAATGAAAAGGGATTTAGAAGTCCTCTCTCTCTTGCCAGAAGCTTTATGTAAGCCTGAACCAGACATTTTTTTCCTGCAAGTTAACTTCCAGGTCATCTTTTTAGTCTTTAATGTTACTAACCCTAACCTCATGTTAATATTAATGTTACCAAGTAACAGTCACATTAAGTTGAAACTAATACTCTGGGAACGTGGGAGGAGAAACAGAACTTGAAAGATCTTTGTTTCCAAAAAAATGTGTTGTAGTTAGCTGGCAGACAGTAGAATAGTAGCTATTGGTGTTCAGGCCATTGCTCTGTAACTATTCTTAAAGGCTTTAGGAAACACTCAAATTCAATTTGAACCCCTCAAGTCTGAATTACAGTCTATTGATGCCAGCAAAACAACAGCCATAGGAAATCTGAATGCAATGGAAAGAATAGCTACTGCTTTATTCTTCAGACCTCCTGGGCTTCTGCACATGATGCCACTGCAGCTGTGTTGCTGTATGACATCTTTGGGAAAAGAAATGAAGTTTTTATAAAAGCCAAGCTAAATGCACTATTTTAAATTTTCTTTGTAAGTGTATAAAGGTCTAATTAGCACTACTCAGCTGGAAACTTATAAATATTTGAATAGCAGTAAGAATTAGTTTATTTCTACATATATCTTGGCATAAATTGGGGTCATGTGTAATTATCCAAATGACAGCATCTTCTTTGAGATAGTTTTAGAGAATCACTTTTCCTGATCAATGTTGGAAGTAACTAATATTAATGAGTGATACTGAACCTTTAATGTACTTTCTTTTTTATTCTTTAAAAGAACTACTTATGTTCAGAGCTTCATTCACACTGGAATAAGCTGTTCCATGTCACTTTTTGTGACAATTACTAAAGTTCTGTTTTATTCTGTGGCTCCAAAGATAATGGCAATGTTTAACTAAATATTAAATATTAATCCCCAGCAAGGTTTTAAACCTGAATTTTGAGTGAGTGCATAATGTGAGAGATGTTTTGACTGTTTTAATTCAGATGTTCTTATACTACCACCAAAAACTAGATTTAGCTGTCAAAATTCATCTTTAAATGCTAACAACGTCAAAATATTTTTGTGGAAAAACATTAACTATAATTCAAAAATAAAAAATACTTTAACTTCTCACAGTGAAGACTTTCTGATTAGCCTAAGTCTCTTGAATGCCAGATGTAATTTTGAAGATTTTTAGTCTGAGTGAAACTCCTTTGTGACTACATGTGCACTAAGTACATGGGTTAAAGGCCTTCCCTTAAAAAGAATGTCTTTCCCAGTCACTCTTTTCTGATGACTCACACCAGGCTCACTTCCCATTACAACTCACTATCATTTAATGCACCTTCATTTCCAGAGCCAGCCAGCATTACCACTGTGAGCTCCCCCCTGGGGATGTCACTACAAAGTCAGGTACTCCAGATTCTATTCATTTTATTCATAATTATCAATGGATGAGATCCTCAAAATGTGTTTCTGTTAAGATGTTTCTCATTGCTTACCACAGACTAGTTCAGCATAAGCTAAAGTGCTTTAATTGATGCTTAGTTTCAAGCCAAGGGGGATCTCCAGATGCCAAATATTTACTTGTACAAACATGTTTGTTTGGTGAAGTTAAGTAAATTTGACATAAACCTGTCACTCAAGAGGGTATTTAAGTTGATTTTACTGTATTTCTGTTATGCCTTGGTATTGCTCTTGCTAAGGTTTTGCATTTTGGTTGTATGAACTTCCTTGGAAAGAATAGTTTTGGCATCTGTTTCAGATTCCATGGCACCTATGGCAACAATAGAATGAACAGACTGAGTTTCCACTTTAAACTAAAAGCACCAAGCAGAGTCTCAGATTTTATACAACTGGCAGGCAGACATTTGAAACAAATGCTTCATGTAGGGGAGCTATATCCTGCATGGGACAACTTCTATTTCCATTGAGGCAAAGCTCCTGTTCTTTAAAGTATTCATTACAAAAATATTCAAGAAACACCAGGCTGATCCAGCAGGAATTCACTGTAGAAATGCTCAGATTTTTCAGTTGTTGGTCTACAGAATGTTCACTACAGACATTAACATTATTGTGTATCACAGATACCTTCCCCTCCTGCTTCTGTAACACCCTCAGACACCCAACACTGCAATAGAAGCCAGTCCAGGTCAGTAACTAAAAACTTACTCCAAATACTCAGAGCAGAATTGCTGAATTGTTAAGTAATGATAATTGTTCAAATAAACACCTAGCAACTGCAAACAACTTGATACATTAGAAATCCTTAAAAGCAGCATATGGTAAATGCCATACTACAGGACTCCTTCACATCTCTTAGATGAAGAGAGTTGAATGTAGCATTAAGTTAATACTTAAGCACAAAAACAACCAATTTTGACAGCTAGTACTCTGCTTTTTACTCCAGTAGTGCCAGAAGCTTTTGGTAAGCTCATAATGCATTGTCTATTTTTTTTTTTCTTTTGTTTGATTGAAATGTAAGTTTTTCTGTGCTGTGCTCCTTTCTCACATGGATTTAAACATCATTCTCCTCAGTGTTACCACTGGGTACCATGTCCTGGGAATTCAAGACAGATCCCAGTCTCATAATACTTTGCTGTAACTTCTGGTGTTGTCACATACAGATATTCCCATTGCATCCACCCCAATATCAATACTTCAGTTACAAACCTCTACATCATGCAGAGTTACAACAATTTATGATAGGCACCCCAAACCCCAGAACAGAGCTCCTCCTCTTCTAGCAGGCATGGGTTATATTATTAGCCAAAGAGCTGTCACTCTTGATTGTAAGTCCCAATGCTTAAATGAGAGTCTGGATTCCATTAGAATCTTATTCAGCATGGATTAATTTAAAATTATTTCCTGTTTGTTTAATTTTGTGTCGCAGTAACCATGGTGATAAGCTGTTCAGGAATCAACAGAATATTTTGAAATATATTAATGCCATCCTTCAGACGCTAGCTCACAACACTGTTAGTGTTGAGGTCCAGTGGACTTCTGTAATACTATTAAAGTAATTGATCTAGCTCCCAGCTTTATCAAGAGGCATTTGCTACCATCTAAAGTACACTACTTCAGTTTTCTGGACCAGTTCCAAAGCACATATGGGCAAGTCCTAGAGGTTTCTATTTATTTATTTAAGAGGAGAATTAAACCACAGGACTAGAGCATTATCCACGGTTATTAGCAATGCACTTGTGCTGAAAAGGTTTTAAGGATTTATACAGCAGTATCAGGAGCAGCCCTATAGGCTGCTTCTCCATTTTATGTTCTTTGCATTATTGTATAGTGTGGGTTTTCTCATAAGACTATTGTGCTACTTGCATTACTCAAGTAGGTGACTGTGGTGAATTTCAAAGATAAAGTGCTTCAAGGAACATAAATGAAAATTGAGAGAAAGACTTTGCAAACAAAATATGTAAGTTAGATATATCATAAACAGAATACAGGAAAAATTATTTTTTAATCACAGGCAGCAAGACATCGTTATCTTGGAGTTAAGGTTGCTAAGCAACTTAGCTGGTACAAAACCTACAGAGCAGAAATCTACTGTTATAACTGTGGTAATGTCCAAAGTAACATGGATTAAACTGATAACATTATATTTCATATGCTCTCTTATCTGTACAAACCAGGCAAGTCATAGTCATATTCGCAGTTTTCATTTGAATAATTTTTCATTTTTTTGAACCCTTTATCACTGCATAACAATATGGCATAGAAAACATAGTCTAAAAGATAATGCACAAAGGACAGAAGAATAAATATCAAGTGATGGCAGAATTTTCTAGACATTTTCACTTACTATTGAGACTGTAGAAAGTGTCTTACCTGAAGACCTCTTGTGCCTGCTTCTTATTTCATTCATAAAAATCCCATAGCTCTAGAACTTGAAGACGTTTTAGAAATTTTGGTCCTTGGGTCTAAATGCTACTTGTCAGGCCAGGTTCATCACATAATTTGTCTTAAACACATAAAAATCACTCTGGAAACTATGAACAGAAAGATAAAGAAAGTAGATAATAGTAAACCCCTTTTAAACACTCTATGGACATACTGAATGTGTCATGGTAATTACAAATAGTCCTCCAGTTATTTCCTAAATAAGCAATTGATGTGAAAGGAGGCTGAACATGCCAAAGTTATGACTGGAGTTCATCACGTAGCACTTACACATAAGAAAATAAGTCAGGATTTGTGAATCACAGAACAGGAGTGAAGGAGAAAGAAGAATACACTACAATTTTATTTCTCCCAAGAGGAGTAAAAACTGAAATCCTCCTCATTCCTGTCCAAACAAAATCCTGCAATTTCAGGAACTTCTTCCCTTTCTTCCAGCATTGCCCACATGCTTGCGCATTGAGTTTGTCTGGAGCTGACACTGGTGTCCCCAGAGCCTGAATGTGACTCCTCAGTCACCGAGCTCCTCTCTATGACCAGGACCACTTGTCCTGGAGCAGGGCTAGGTGGTCTGTGGCTGGACACAGCTTTTCCTTGTACAACACGCTCCTCCTGCTTCTGCTCCTCGCCTGTATTCCAGGTTATTGTTATAAATCTTTGTGGGAAAAGAAGGCAAATTCAAGACAGTTATCTAATGAAGGTTATGTCTCAAGCAAGGAGTTCCAAAAGTTGAAAAAATAGCATTTTCAATTTCATAATTCAATTACTTTACCTGATAAAATACAAAGATCATTGGGTCAGTGTTCAGCTTATTGGGCATTCTATTCTGCATTTCAGACTATGGGGATAAGTGTAATAAAGGTTAGAATAAATGCATTTAAATTTGATTTAGACCTTGAGTTAAACAACCTTATTTCCCATATACCTTTAAAGCATCAAGGCTGCAACAGTCCTTACACTAACACTGTTGCTGTAGGGCTACAATTACTTCTAAAATATAAATTATGTGACCCTTCAGATTATTTTTGTTGGATCCCTGTTGCCTCAATACTCACCCTAAGAGCTTTTAATCGCAAGCATTTTTCCTCAGCTGCTCCACTGATCATAAAGCATCACAGCAAGACAGGGAGGGGAAGACATTAAACACCCAGTGAAAGATTTCAGCTGACTTCAGTAAACATTAGATCAAGCAAATAACCATGCATCAACCTCTACTTCGATTAATGGGTTTCAGTGAGTACATATTTCATAAGCAAAGCCCACAGAAAAAACACATTCATCCTTGTTTCTCTGAACTTTTAGTGGAAGGAGCACAGAGTCAAAGCACCATGTCAGTGATCTTTTCTGTTGGTTACCAGCACATGACCAGAAGCAAGAGAATTATTACACCAATTTCTCAAGTAGGAACCACAGAAGAAGTTGGATAACTATCTGTCCAGGGAGCATGGGCTGTCTTTATAAAACTTGAAATAGAATACAAAATACACTTCTTCTGCATCCCAGCTAGATGTCTAAGCCAACAGATCAGTTTTATCGACACTGGAACAGCTGTCTCTTTACTGGGTCTAGGCTGTCTGGCCTCTATAACCTATGCTCTTTAACCATGCCGTTTGAATAACATGTTTAAACTCTTGTGCCACGTAGTGCCCCAGGCAGTTCGAACTTCAGGTTTCTTTGGCATGAGTCTACCTTTCTTCGGATTACACCAATTCGAATGCCCGTCTTTCTCCTTTTACTCCTGTGCTCAAAAGGGAAGACGGTCAATCTCTTGCGACATTACTCTCTCCAAAGCAGGAAGTTCAGTTAGTTTGGACTAACAACTTTGCAAACCAATGAGTGGAAATAATTTGTGTTAATAGCAGTAGACTCTGCCCTCTGGATTTTACTCTTCTTCAGTACCATTTATAAACTACTTATAACAAATCTCATTGTTACACCTTATTTAAGAGCTGTTTAATATAGTGGCTTTCCTGTTTTGCTCTCTATGTGCTAAGCCCAAGAAAATAAGGAAAAAAGAGAGTCATCAATTTGATAGCTTTGCAGTAATGAATAGTTATTGCTATCTCCAGACTCCTCAGGTAAATGACCCATCCAGTGATTGCCACATCCCTGGAGAGATTGAACCTGCAGCCCCTATGTGGTCTCCCCTCAAGGGCAGCCGTTTAACTTCCAGGCAGAAGCAGTTATCTTTGATCAGCCCCTGCTCCTTCACTTCCTCAGCATGGTATTGACCTGAAGCCTCTTGTAAATCATGGTGATCATTCTCCACTGTTCTGAGTGCAATTCAGCAGCTGCAGAAAATGCTCCCCTCAGAGGATAACAGAAAAGCAGCTGATAACTGCCTTACTTTGCAGTGCAAAATAAGTTTAGGACAAAAGCACTAGGAAAAAAAGCAGATAAATGACTACAAATGACTCCTATACATGCTAATCAAACCAAATTTTGCATCAACTTTACCCAGTTCTGGATTGAGCAGTAATTTCTTTTCCCTCTCCACTTACTTTGCCTTTTCCCCCTCCTCCTTAAGATAACAAGAAGGCTGAACTGAATCCACCCAAGTACTCTGTCAGGATCTCTCTTTGCTCTTCCCCTTGAAGTACGAACTTCACAGTTTGGTGACTGCATCCCACTGCCAAGGAGTTGGTAAAAACTGCCATGGAAGGCACCAGAAAGAAGGAACATGTTGGCCCAGTACCATTTATCCCTTCCTTTGTCCCTACAAACCAGATCTGCCCATTCTGCTTCTTGTGTGGAAGTTTTTTATCAGTAAAACAATTTCACTCACCTGCATTTCATCTGATGCACCCCAGAGACAAACACGTGGGGCAGCTGTCTCTCTGGGGCACATCCTGCAGAGCTGTGACCCTTGGATGCCTTTTCCCACTTCACTGTTAGGCTTTGTCACACATATTAGGGATTCATGTTAGTTTGTGGCTTCAGTTTCTACAAGAGACCTGTCTTGTTCAGCCAGGAAATAGAAAGCTTATATAACAGTAATTCTCTGTTCCTCAGCTGCTCCATTCTCCCATAGCATCTCAGACAGCAAGTCTGCTTTTGAAATTTCTGCTTGGCAGCCTGCTCTGGTCTCCTGCAGAGAACCTGAAAAATAGCACTTATTTTTCCTATAATGTTCCTTTACAATATTTCCTGTAGTTTTACAGTAGACAAGATTAAAAAGTGCCATGACCAACAAGGACTTCTGTAGTGGGTGACAATTAAAGGTGCAATTGTACAATAAGAGATTGTTAGGATGGCAGTTTGTTACAGCTTTGCAAGAAACAGTGTGCGACTATGCAGTTATATTTAGAAATTGTCACTCTCGACTGTGAAACCTCCATTGCCTTGGTCAAAAGTCTCTCCAGTGTTTCAGCATGGTTTTCCTTTAGACTTAACTCACATTCCAGAGGAAATTGTGGAAATTCTATTTAACATCACAACAACTTCTTTTAAATTGTACAGGTGATGGTCTTTTTTTTTTTTTTTCTTCAGACTTTCCCTCTTGTGCAGAATGGTGGGCTGCAAATGGTCCACGAATTATGCACTTATCTTTCCCATTCATTCATTTTAAAGGCTCTGAAGAACTGTATATTCTTTACGAAAATACATTAATACATAAAATGGACATGAATTCAATCGAAATAATAAAAATAATGCCTGGTGTAATAAGTATGTCTAGAATTATCTCTAAGAATTATTATCTATATTTTGAATATACTACAGTGCTATTTCCTTGGGTACATGGAAGGAGCTTCACTAGAATATCTGCAGAATTTGCTGTAGATTTCTATATTTCTAATTTCAACTATCATTCATGTTTTTAATTCCAGCTTGTAGCTACCAAAATCTTGGAATACACTGCAAGAATGGCATACCCCAGACTCTACATCAGTTTCCATTGGCTTAATTTGTAGGTTCCCAGCCTTTATGATTTTGTGATTATCTGCATTTCTGAGCCATTGAGTTCATTGGACTATGTCCAGTTCTCAGTAGCCTACACAGGAAATATCAAAGATATTGTGATCAAGATTATTATATTTCTAAATTCCATACAAAATGTTAGGTTTTGAGGTGGGTGGGTTGTTGTTGTTTTTTTTTGTTTTGTTTTGTTTTGGGTTTTTGTTTGTTTGTTTGTTTGTGGGGTTTTTTTTTTGGTTGATTTTTTAAAAATGAAAGCCACAAGCCAATGAAATCTCTTCACATTCTTCACCAGAATTTCCAAAGTGTGCCTATGAAAACTTTACTAAATCAAATAGGTATACCTATTTGTGAAAAACATTTCTAGGTTCAGTAGTTGACATATTCCATAAAACAACCCCAAAACAAAACCAAAACAAAAATCCAAACAAACAAACAAAAAACCAAACAAAAACACCCAGAATGAACAAAACAACCCCACCATGCAGAGGTTCCATCAGACAGAACTTGCTGCATTTTGTGCCACTGTAGCCTTACATCTCAAATTTCAGCTATGCACTAGTGCTTTAAGCCAAGAAATGAAACTGACTGTACAGCTTTGCAGCTTTAATGGCTTTATATTTGATTATATGTATGTCCTATTTAGTCTTGCAGAGCATGAGAGAAACACATTTAAGACTTCTTAGAAATCAAGCTGAGCCAGCAGAGCCACAGTTCACGAGACCTGTGCTGCTTCCCTGACGTTACAAGCAAAACCAGCTCAGCCCTCTGAGTTGTGTTCCCCAAATACTTTATTCTTTCAAAATGACTGTACCCTACATTAACTGCAGAGTAGGTGTTAAGTTTTGTCATACAATTTAAAACCATACTATTGCCCTTTATTTAACAGAACTGACTAAGCTTCCTGTGGGAAATGGTGCCAAGTTCCGTTCTGCAGGTGGGTAGGGGTAGGAGCATTTCTGGCCTTCATACTGAAGCACCAGCTAGAAGCTTCCCTAATTCCCAAGATTATGCTGTACTTTAAAAAAAGTAGCCATGTGGTACTGTAAGTAATAATTTTTTACTTTTAACTCTGTTTCTGAAGCATAGTGAGCTTCATCAGAAATTCTATTTGTAATGGCTGAAACTATATTTTACCATTTGAAATTAATAAAATCAACTTGACTTTTCTTATATTATTCTGTTTTTGTTAGAGATAATTTTATCCTTAAAGCATCATCAGTAGAACATCCAGCTTACATGAGTGATGGTAAAATGAAAGTATCGTATTTTGCAAACCAACAGTCTTGAAATAGTGTCCTTAGTGCAGCAATAGCAAATACAGAGCTAACAGAGACATACAGAGCTAACAGAAACCCTATGTTTTCGTAAATAATAATACCATTATTTCTCATTCTTGGCCTCATATCTGCAGCCACATGAAGGGTGAATTGTTGATAATTTCCAATGTAAACCCTGGCACTGAATTCTTCCAGCTACTGTTCTTTTTTTACTGAACCGTCCAATATCTACTAAGAAGATAAGTGAATTTTGGAAATATTTTCTTGTGCATGTTTATTCTAATTACCCAACATGTTTGTGCAGTTTCATTATGTTTAGCATAAACTGGCTGCTTTGATATGTCTGGGTCACTATATACTGCTCTTTTTTCATCTCCGCCTTAGGTCTTACAGTTTATTAACAACTGCTGTTGGATTAAAATTGAAGATGGACAAAAGTTGAGTGTTTAAGAACTAAACTATGTGTTGGTAACAGAAGGCTTGGGAGTGTTCTGGTTTGAAAGCAAAACCAGTGAGAGACTCCAAGTCAGAAATACAATTTATTAGGAAAAGGGAAAAAGAAAAAACAAAACAAAATACATGCAATAATACAAAAGAATAACCACAGACAGAATCAGAATACAACCTGACACCCTTTTTGTCAGGGTGTTGGTACCAAACTGCAGTGGCTGCAGTTCTCCTGGAGTGGCAGATGTGGTTCTGTTGGAGCAGTGATCCTGTAGAAGGGTGTAGTCTTCCTCTGACAATCCAGTGGGAAAAACACAGTTGTTCCTCTGGGAATCCAGTGGGAAGGCTGAGTCTGGTGTCCCAAAAACTCAGATTATATCCAGCTAGAAATGCTTGGCTCCTCCCTCTGGGCAGAGCATCTCACAATGGGATGCTGTAATTTTATCAGTCATGCAGTGACATTCAATAGGCCATTAGCAGCAGATGTCCCCCCCGGGAGACGGGGAGGATTGGTTTGTGGAAGAGATAAAGAAAACTGCCCAATTAACAGAAGACAACTGCCACACCTCTAACAGATGGCAATTGAATACATCTTGCCTTGCAATCTAGGACAGAGAAACTCAGATATTTTGTTACAATTATCTGGGGGTCTGGGGCAAAACAAGAGCAACACAAAAGGCAACAGTAATTTGTGTGTTTATGGGGATGTGTTTCAGCCCTCTGCTCTAACAGTGTTTCTTGAGTTGTGCTCAAGGTAGGCACTGTCACACGCAAAAAACTTGTGAGTGTTGTGTATGAGAGTCATTAAGGCCTGTGTTTTGGGCACAGAAAATCATAGAAACCAAGCAGAAGATGTTAAGCCACTGGGGTCAACTGGATCCATTTAGATACATGCATTCCCTAGGCACTAAGCATGTGTAGGTCTTGGACATCAACCATGTTTGTGCTACTACAATAGCAAGTCTTACACAAACAGTCCTGGGTTTGCTTGTTGTGCTCAAGAATGTACTTTTGAAAGCAAATCTCACTGTCCCCATTTACCTGATTTGGTTTACATTATGGACCAGGTTTGATGTGCACTGACTCAATTAGTTTAAGAGCCAACTAAATTGGAAGTGCACATCAACCATGAATGGGCAATTAGTTCACAGAATGAGATTTTAACTAGTGTGATGTAAAGCCACTCATCACCCCTTCAAAACCCACACAGTGGGTACCTGCAGCCTGTTTGCTCCTGCAGCTCCATATCCACTGCTCCACACTACTTGCTAACAAAGACAGCCTACAGAGCTGTAAAGCTTGTGGAAAAGCAGATTGTATTTTAAGGCTTCTCAGGGTGGAAGCTGGTTCTTGTACTTGTATTCACTGTGCCCAGAACAATAAGACTTCCATCTAGATCCTAAGATCCAATACTGCAATAGTTATAAAACCTAGCAATATGAAAGAAAGATAATAGGCTGCAAATATGAAATCAAAGTAGATTCTAGGTCTCCAGCAAAAGGGGAACTGAAGCTGCCAGACAGCATCAAACTAGGAGAAAGTTCCTTCCTACTTCAGTGCTGTAAAGAAAAGCAATTGAATCAGAAGGTTAGTCTCATTCCTTTCTATCCCCACTGTCAGAAAAGAATGAACAATTCTTACTTATTTGGTCAGCATAGTCTGCAAGGCTTTGCAAAATAACAGATATGTAAGTACTTCCTTGTGAAAAATGCATACTTTATGATTGGCTTTTCACAAATATTACAATGAATATTATATGTGTAATGTTAGAAAGTTATGCTGTATTAATTCTCTTTAGTGTGTTAAATATATTTTCAGGTTATAACACAATGTTAAAATAGAAACTATGCTATGTAAGATACTTTTTAACTAGCTCAAGAAAGAGATGAGATAATCAAGACATTCTTCGCACAGAGATAACAGCGATAGGGCCCATAAAGAGTTACTGCCTCCTTATCGGAAAAGACAAATGTTCTTCCACCTTCTCTCCGTCTTTATGGAACCACCAGGATTAAGGGGAAGGAGTTGACAAAAACTAGAAAAGTTCTTAATTTGCAAGGAATTTATGCATCATGTATGAGATATATGAATATGCAACAGGCTATTGCTTTTAAGGGTTATTCCTTTGTTCGCAAGGCATGTCAATGCTTGTAGTGACTTAGTGTCCGAGAGCATCCGGACGTCCGTAATTCTTTGCTTTTTATTGTCTTGTAATAGTCCTAACTCTAAATTTTATTACTCTAATTGCATTGCTATTTTTATAACCATTTTATTATTATTAAACTTTTAAAATTTTAAAAATCAAGTGATTGGCGTTTTCATACTTGTGCCTAAGGCTTGCCCTCTCAAAAGACATCTATATAAATCATACACACATAAACATATATATGTATTTATTAATTTTCTACTTTGCTGAGCACTTTTAGAGATACTGTCATCAGCTGGGCAGAGCAGGGAATGTATGTGCAGTGAAAATACTTTGGAACACCATATCATGTTTTCACAAAAAGTAACATCTTCCATATATGCCAATGCACTGCAACAAGAATTCCAAATTGCTGGTTTGTCTGGTTTAAGCAGAGTTAACCTGATCTTGTTATTTAGAAAGAATTTTTTCCAGCTGAAATATCTAACTCTTCACATATGACCTCAAATTCAGCCACTTTCCACCTTCCAGGCTAAACTATGGCTATTTTGTCATGACAAATCTGCTGAGTGGGACTGCATCTGCAATAATCACTTTTAGGAAGAAATCAGATTTAAAAGTTAATCAGGGAAACACATTTTTGTGCAATTAAATATTTTTCAATTCATATGAAACAAAATGAAAATGTAGAATATATCAAACTCATTTCACCTTTTTGGGGGTGAGTGGAAAGACTCATTTTAAAGAAAACTTTACTATTTGATAAAGACAGTCAGAATTTGGCATGCTAATGGTATAGCATTTGGGAAAAGGTATGTATTATTTTAAGGCTAATTTGATAAATTGGCATCATTAAGGACTTGATAATGACTAAGTCTAATGCAGCTGTTCAGGTGCATAAGGGTATTATGATAGCTGCTTTTTGTTCTTTTCCAGAAAATGCTGTAGCTTCACTTGAGCACTGGTGACAGAATGGGCTGATTGTCACTACAGCCCAACCTGGGGAACAGAATTTAGCTCTTAGGAGTCATGCAGTTGGTGACTTAGTTTGAAATCGGATAAATTAGAATTAGCAACAGTATTACCCAAAGAAATCTCTCTAGGATCCAGATTGAGAAAATTAGTAACACACACTTACTTTATACTTAAACCATACCTGAAGCAAACTCGAAGAAAAGCAGGAGGCACATGTAGAGCTTAACTCCAAAGACAGAGGACCAAGTTACACTGAGCAGTTTGGCTTCACTGAGCTCAGTGAGGACCACCAAGTTTACATTCCAAGTTTACAGCTTTAGGCATTAAAGGGGCACTTGGAGCAGGAGAGTGGCTGCCTTGCCTTATGGGCAGCAAGGGCAGAGAGTGCTTTCACAGGTGATGCAAGTCTTAGGTGGGAATCAAATCTATGGAAGAACTCTCTTATTTCTATTGAGAGTCTTGATTGATATTAAATAGGTTGAATTTAGATTTGGGACTCAGCAAGTTCATATGAAGAAAGTTTTGGGTCCATAATGCTTGTCTTGATCAAATTTTAAAACATGCAGAATTTTTAACAGTAATTTCCATGGATTGGTTTCACTCTATGTAGCTGGTGGAAATAGAAACACTATTTTATTATCAAATAAAGACAATACTTACCAAATTAATATGCAAATCCCATTTTTTTCTCTGTTCCCTGACTCTACCAATATTTTGGTTTCCTGGTGTCCAAATAACACATACGCAACAAAACTCTTGGAAGGAAGTCATTATTTCTCGAAGAAGGATAAAACAGGCAAAAAAAGAATTATCTTTGAAAGGCATTTAAGTGGGAAAGAACAGAGCACATGTCATCTTTACATTTTTGATTCTACAATCACAGCAACAAGGACAAGATTTATTTATTTTATTGACCAACATTTCTGGAAAAAAATCAGAATTGTTCTTTTGCCTTTAAAATTTTCATAATGGCAGTTGAAAAGGTGTCATTTCTTATATTTTTAATATGATATTTAATCGGCACTTAATTACAAAAGGACACCATGTAACCCATTTAATGGGATGGAGTTAAAAATAGCAAAAAGGGGTACTATAATATATAATGAATTTTGTCAGCTGCTTATATTTAGGGAAATAATAAATTCTATCCAAGAAGTTGAAGAATTGAAAGAGGGAGCAAATTCTCATTGTATGCCTGAAGTCTGAAGGGCTATTCACCAGGGCACTAACAATCTTCAGAGCCAAAGAACAAGATCTCATTAAAGCATAGAATACTTCATGCATATTAAAACACTGAGGTCTGGCTCATTGCTTAGCTGTGCTGCAGAAGTATAAAATCTCACTTAGTTCTACTGCTACTTTTCTGTCCAGCTTTACCAAAGTGCTGCTCTAAGAACTTCTGTACTGTGTATTTTCTTTTTCACACTGGTGAAATCAATCCACATTTGGTTCTGAGAATGCAATTATTGTTCATCAAAGGATTTATTCTGTAATCAATTCACAAAATAACATGTGTTATGAAGCTTTATGGATATTAAAAATCATGTACAGCAGGTTTTCACATGCTCAGGTTGTGCAGCCATACCTCTCACTTATATAATCACCATACATAAATATTCTTTGCATCAAAAGTTATCTACTCTGTACCATATCTACAGTCAGTAAAACTGTAAAAGAAAAAAAAATCTTCAGCTAAATTAATCTCTTCTAGAAAAAAAAAAGTCATCATGTTCCCTCAAAAAAATGAAAGAAATGAAGCATAAAAATTGAGGGAAATGGGTAAAAAGATCTTTCCTGTTAAATATACAGTACTTAGTGCAATTAAATGCTATTTAAAGAATAAGCAGTTCTAAAAACATTTACTTTCTTTTTTATCCAAATATGTTAAAATGTAATTTGATCACCATACACTCTCAGGTATGTTTTTTCTCTGAAGGTCTACAGTCTTACATAGCAATCTATAATCAATGCAACAGCTTCAAGCTCCAGATTTAAGGCTGAAAGTAAGGTTCATCTTTTTTAAATAGTGAATAATTAATCATTGCAAATAAGGCCTGTGGTAGCTTCTCTTGCATTTGAGCTCTCAAATCAAGATTAAATAAGTTTTGAGTCCTTTACTGAAGTCACCAAGGCTTCTTCAGTATTCTGAAGGATGTCCCTGGGAGGTGATGCCCCAAAGACAGATATTGAGCTCCTGATGACCCCAGGCACAAAAAGTTCTACCAATTAGCATGAAAACTCTGAGAAACTTTCAAGCCAGCACGACTCTACTGGAGCCTTCAAAAAGTAATGGACTGTATTGAATGAAGCTGCCAACATAAAACAGATATCTTGAAGTACTTCCTCACCTGTATCCTTAAATCAATCCTACTGACAGACTTAATTTTACTATTGTAGTGAGGAAAAGTTTTTATTCAGAAAACAGAAACATACCTTCTCATCTTTCCATTAAAAATAATCAGTTTTGTTGATGCCTTCTCAAGTGATTTAATCCCTGTCTGTGTTCTTATCTTTAACAATTTGAATGATATCTTTTCTCATTTGTATGCACTATTATCAAAGCAAACAATTACTGGGGGGAGGGAGAGAAAAGATAAATAGCTTTTTAGACTAATGGGATGGAAAAAGCCTAACATAAGAAAGCAAGAAGAGGCAGACTTGCTTGGTCTCAGAGCAGTAGCCATGGCACTTGTCTACAATAGCTGCAGATTTACTCACTCTCTGGCAGGTAGCAGCAGTCACAGGAGTTGGTTTTCATCCTCTCTGGGAGAGGAAATTTATTTTCCCCTCACCTCTTAGGCATTAAAACTCAACCTTGTTCACAGTGCCAAGAAATACTGAGCTGACCGTGCATTTCACATAGAGTAGGGGTCAGCCTACATCACTCCCCACACTGTCTCCTCTCATTTTCAGCCTCTCACCTTCATCAGTGAACCTGTTCCAGTCAACCCCTCTCCAAAACTTTTTCAGTGTTTTGTATAGCAAAGTAATTTCTATTGCTCTACTACTTCTAATCCTTTTCAATCTACAGCATATTTTTCCTTTCCTTCACTGAAATTTGACATGTCTGAGTGACCAGGATGACAAAGTCCAAATCTTATCATCATAATAACTTTTAAAATATTTTCTATGACTGCACCTATCAGTCTATATAATGTCAAAGGAGAAAGGAGAAGCAGTAACTACTTCTCCTCCGATTGAATAAGGTGATAAAAAGACAGATTTCCTTTTCCTGCAGCCTCTTTTCGTGGACTTTCTCTCTTTCACCTAAATGACATCACCTATTCTCAGTATATCCAAAAGTAATTTCTGCCTTTGAGTGATCTGGCTGTACTCCAAGCTCCCATTTTTAGCACCAGAATTGAAGGTGTGCCTTGTCACCTCCAGTTAGCTAACCAGAAGAAAGTTTCAAGTTTGTCAGATCCCTTTTCCCTCGTTCAAACTTATTCTTCTCCTTCCATCATTAGAACACTCAACTGATTTCTCCTTTAGTGAAGCTGTTTCTAAATCCTATCTGCCTTCTTTTCATGTTGTTCTATAAACCTGTTTTCCTCTCCCTCTCTCTTATCCTGAAACCATAGTAGATACTTTTGACAGTACCCCTTTTCCTGCTTGTCACCCTAATTTCTTCGGTGTTTTGGGAATCCAGCTGCTGACTACCCCACCCTTGACAGTTGCTTTTATCATTCCTTTACCTTTGACGTTTAGACACTTCATTTTCAGATTCAGAAGTCTCTGCCTCTTATGTGAACTGGTATCTCAGGCTTTAGCTTAGCCTGTGTGCCCTCTGAGCTGTCCTCCCTCAATGTCCCATGTTTCTGAGTCCTTTTCATAGTGTTCTCTGACAATACTCTATACAATCACATGGAAGCAAAATAGCTTCCCTGGCATAGCTGCAAACATCATTGCTTAATAATGCTTTTTATTTTTGGTAACAAGAAGAGGAAGCAAAAATGCTTTCTTGAGTCAGGTCCCAAAACAAGGGCTTTGCCCTCAGAAGTCCCTCTATGTTCCAGCTAAACACAAAACTATAACAAATGTGCTGCTCTGTACTGCTTTTATTCGCTTGGGAAAAATAGTCTCAGAAATTTTAAAGCCACTTGGCAACCTTGGCACTTAAGGGTCTGAGCAACAAGGAGCAAACAGAAAGTACAATCAAGATTTGTTCCTCAATTCTTTGTGCCTTCTGCCTTGCCTTTGCAGAGGCTCTGTCATCAGGAGCCTAAACTTCTATCCCTGCAACTATCTGGGACTGCTCAGAACAATGACATTATTTATGTGCTGGCCACAGTTTCACTGTTGGTAGCTATACCCTTTGCTTCCTTTCAGAACAGCATATGATAATAGTCACCAGCTTTAAAAACAAGTGCCTGCAGCAAAGGAAAACACCAACTGCAGTAAGCTGGCAATCTGGAGGTCAAAGTTCCATAACTGTTCAAGTGAAACTGCTGTGTGACCTGCTGTCAGATTATACATGCAACTAATTTCTGCATAAGCAATAAAAATACTTGAGCTCAAGCAGGCTACAAGGCTTGCCTCCATGCCATACATCATATATCCGACTGCAGCCATATATCTTCACTTTGCACAAATTTTCCTTCTTATATTTTTCAGTGAATTTGATTTAATGGTATCAGGGCACTTCTTGCATTTACTTTCCAGTAGTGCTCAGACAATTGACTTTTCCTGATATAAATAGCTGTGGATAAGGAATTAATATCAAGGTCTTAAGCCTAAGCATTTGTAGCAACCTAACACATGAATCAATGCAGAAATGATATGCACTGTCACTCAGTAAATGGAAAGAAAGACACCATTGTGATATATAATTGAGTACCTCTAAGTAACACAGCTTGGAAATGAAAAACTAGCAGAGTTGTCTACAGTATATAAAGGGGAAGGCAGGGCATGAAAAGGTGAAATGGAAAAACACACATAAAATTTAAATTATTAAAGAAGGTTAATGAGAAATATTATACTTTACCTTTTAAAATCTTGAGCTGATAATAACCTGTCGCTCATTAATTTTGAGTGCGAATTTCAACATTTAGGTTATGAGTGATCTTCCTCTCCTTAGTTTCCTTCCTTTGTCTTCACTATTCCAGTTCTCAGTGAAAGAGACAGGTCTTCATGGTTATCACACACATTCCTCTAATAGAGCTGTACCATTCCAAATTAAATTTCCCTTCCATCACAGATTTCATTCTCCTGTGGTTAGTTTTATACTGTGTAGCTGAATAAACTTTACCAGAACCGGGATTTTCATTATTTGTTTTATAAATAATTATGCTTTTTAATAAAAAAGTGTATTATAGCAACATACAGTTAGCTGTATTCCACAGAGCTGGACAAGTTGCAAAACAGCTTAATACAAGTGGCAATAACTGCAACTATAGACAAAAAAGAGTAATCATATTCAGTATTTATGCAAATTACATTAGAAAAAATTAAATGTGCATATTTTACTAAAATACAAACCCTATACGAGCCACAGAATGCTGAATTTAATGTCCTTATTACTATTAAATTATTTGCTTCTCATGGTACCATTTTGCAAAAGTAGCCAGTTAGTGGCACCATGTTAGAATTTAAAAGATTACTTTTTAAATGAAATAGGCTCAGAAATTCAGTTCTGCAAGAATACTGCTGAAAATATGATTACTAGGAGAACACTAGGACAAAAGATGTCTTTGCCAAGCAGCATCTTTCTAACATCACAATCCCATTTTCACTTAAAAGTTAAACCTCTGTATAGGATTTAGTAACTTTTCCCCATTTCAGTTTCAATTTGTCTGTTACATAAGAGAAGACAAGTGGAAGACAGTACTGACACAGCACAGACCTACTTCAACAGCTAATTATTCATTTCAGAGCACAAGTGCTCTGCTTCCAATAGATGGTGAAAGCCTGTGCTGAAAAAAATTCACAGAAGAGAAAAATCAACACAATTATTTTTACAAGCAATAATGTTGCTCTACTCACCTGACCTTGCAGCCAATCTCCAAACTTACCCATGTGTCCATTTTAACTTCTGAAACTCCTTGGGAGACAGGGGTTTGCTTTGTGCTTACATCTGGTTCTATTTTGTCGATCACAAAGCATTTGATGGGAGAAATACATGATAATTTCCACTTTAGTAAGATCACAGAATCATAGTATGGTTTAGATTTAAAGGCCCTTTAAAGACCATCTAGTCCAACCTCCCTGAAAAGAGCAGGGATACCTTCAACCAGATCAGGCTGCTCACAGTCCCATCCAACTTGACAATATTTCCAGAGATGGGAATTTTCAATTTTTTTTACTTTTTTTTTTGTTTGTTTGGGGTTTTTTTGTTTGTTTGTTTGTTTGTTTTCTTTTGCCCGCAGAAGTGAGGGCAGGCCTGAAACACTGCTGGGGCTTGGGAGCAGCTACCCCTGTGCGCACAGCCACCAAAATCAGCCCCTTCCTGCACTGCCTGTGAATAACTTTATTCCTATAATCAGGATTAAGTGAGGTGGTTCTCACATTCCAAGTCAAACACACCTAAATTCCTACACAGACCAACAAATTATTTTACTTCTTACAAGTTCTACTGCCAACACATCCTTATTATAGAATCACATCTTCAATCTTCAGCTACTAGTGAAGAGAGGTGCACTGATTTATCAGGTAAGATATGAATACACACTCCCAAGAGATTTATTTAAAACTTTGACCTATCTTTTCTGCGACTCTCTCAGAACAAAAGACCTGAGAACACTTTTCTTCCATAAGATGTCCTATTTTAGCAGAGCACAGCTCAGTTTGAGGGAGGTCAGCAATGGACTGCTCCATGCTTTTCTCCCCTTGCTGTGTGGTTTACATTGAGTTCAGGAACTTAAAAAAACCCCTTTTTAAAAATACCTGCTTTAAAATACTATTTCTTGAATAAATCCAAGTTAGTAATCCCATAGGATTAACATTCTTAGGGTTTAACCTGGAACAGAATTGTTAATTACATGTTAATATATTTTGATAAAATAATTTCCATTGCCCTGAGTTAAATCTTAGAAATGTAAAGATACATCTTTTACTGGCCCTACAACCAAGTAAATTGAGGACACTGCCCAATTTGTTTGGCAGGCTGCTAGTCACAGAGTACACACAGCGGCCCAACATCTCTCCAAAGCAGCCCAGGACCTGCAAATGATTTCATTTGCTCAGTGATAAGGCAAAAGAGGAAGGCAGGCAAGTGCACTCTATGAAATTAACAAGACAGGGAAAGATGTGGTAGGGCATAAATCCCAAAGAGAGTTGCTGTTCTAACGCACAAGAAATAACTTGGTATTTTGACAGTCACAGCTCTAATTTTATTCATTGTATTTAACAGAATGATGTAATAAAGTAACTTTAAAATGGATGCCCTCTTGAAGAAATTAAAGAATTTTCATGATTGGTAAATTTGTTTTAGAGATTTTTACATTTATCTCTCTTTCCAGTAATGTCAGCCTGCACTAGTGTGAAATCAAAAATCCATCATGAAAACTTTGAAGGACTTGGTCCTAATCTCCAAGCCTCAGGGTTGGATTTTTTGTTTATTCATTCTCTAGGGAATAGACAAAGCAGAAGAAACTTCATGTTCTTCTAATATGTGTTCTCTCTCACAGCATTAGTTTTCACCACTTTAGTCCCAACAGGTCACCACAACTTTGCTATGTCTGAGTTTACAGTACTAGATGAAAACACATTTACATAGAGAATTCCCCATCATAAACAAATCATCTGTAGAAGGGAGGGAAAACTATCCTTTGAATTCCATCATCTAGAACTTCTGAAATGTCCCACAGCTGGTTACATCCAACCAACTGCAAAAGTGCTGACAGCAGCCTGAATCATGATTTGAGAACCTCTGCATCAGGTGTGGGACTCTAGCACCCCTTCCACTTTCAAGAGTAAATAAATAGTATTTTATTATCTTTATTGTCAGCTGTGTGTATAATCTACATTTAGAACAACTGATCCAGCTATTGTTATGAGGCTACACACAGAACTGGCCACATGCTCACATATACTACAAGTTTGAACTTATAGTCAGAAAACCATCTTTAAAAGGTAAAAAATCCTACTGCCAACCCAGCCAAAAAAAATCTCTGATTGAAGGAACTTTCAAACCTACAGGCATGCCTGTTTGAACCAATACCTTAAGAACTCCTTGTGCAGAACACATTTGATTGATATTTTACAGTAATGCCTTCTATCAAGGAAGCATCTAATGGGAACAAGTTACTATATGGACTCGAATATAGCTTGCCACATTTTTACTAGTGTTTTCAATGACCACACAAGAAATTGCCCATTAAATTTATAGACCAATTTTATGCTAATTACACTTATTACACTCCATGAGAAAACTAGGTAATTGGGTTGTTGTACTTCTATCTTTAGAAATAAATTAGAATTCCTGCTTAGTTAGAATAATTTAAAATGTCTGACTGTGCCTGTTCAAAGCATCCATTAACAAATGCTGGCTTCTACTTGACTTCCCACTGCATTAAACAGGCCATTTCTACACACAAGACAAAGCAGCTAATCAACTGGAATTGAAAATAAATATGCAGGGAGCAGGCATACAAACCGCAGCATTAAAATGCATTTGCCTTATGCCAAGATTCATTTGTAAATTCATCAAGTGTTATACTAACTAAGTCATGTTGATGCGTTTTCAAGATGGTTAACTGCTTGAAAACAGTAATATTTACAGTATAGTTCAGTGGAGTTATTCAGCAATACTCAAAAGCAGAGACTGAACAGGTAGGAGCACAGAACCATTTGTATTGCTGCAGCACTCAGGGCGGTGCTCTGGTGACAGGTGCCCCTGCCCATGGCAGGGGGATTGGAACTAGATGAGCTTTAAGGTCCCTTCCAACCCAAGCCATTCTGTGATCTAACTCTCAGATCCTTTTTACAGGTAAGGGGCTCTGATTTCAATTCTCAAGACTTCTAAAATTATGCACAGTCTCTATGTGACAATTGAGAGATCTAGGAGAGCCAGTATAACAAAGCCAAGCTGTCCAGCAGAAAATGCCAGAAAGGAGTGCAGGGACTGAGTAATTTGTGAAGATTTACTAACTCTCTGCAGGGAAACACTTCCCGCACTTTGGAAGCCTTTGTGTTCATAAACCTGAATTCTTTCCCAAGGCAGAGCAACTGAGTCTGCTCCAAACATAGGCTAATAAATAATCATACTATTATCTTAATGCCATATCTTTAGGATAGAATGTAATTTAAAACTCTGTGCTTAGCTATCTTCTAAGGGATAATAAACTTTTAGGTACAAAAAAATACCAGCCACCACACTGTAAACCAACCTGAACAGAGATGCAATCACCCAATCCATTCAGTGCTCAAAGTTTCACTTTCCATACAATGAAGATTCAGTGAGTCAGAAGGAAAAAAGAACACACACAACAAAAATAAACAAAAGAAAATTGTTCACATCTACTTGGAAAGCTCACATATAAATAAAAGAACAGATGTTTTCATTTGTTTTGTGAAAGGTGGTAATCGAAGATCAGTCATCCATGTATCAAACAAGTGCTCTACCTCTGTTGACTCAACAATGCTGTGACAGCACCGCAGCTCCTCCTGAGAATGCCTTCGAAGTTGAAGCCTGGAGGCAAAATCATGCGAGGAATGCTTTGTTTGAGATGTGATTAAAAAAATCTCTTTGCAGTAGCTCCAGCTCAGTTATTCTTTTAGAATTTCAGAAACAATTATAGGTAAAAAAAAAGTCACAGACAAAAAGTCAGGCCTGGACAAGATACTATCTAAATTTCTGTTAAGTGGATACTGAGTTCTGACTGGCTTGTATTTTGAACTTAGCTACCTATGAAGTTCAGCATTAGTTTACCAAGTAAAGCTTACTACAGCTGCTGCCTCAGAACTGCAGTATTACTCTAAGATTGGGCATCCTGCTTTTGAGTCAGAAAAGAAATTGACTGGGAATATAATCACCAAATCTGAAGTGGTACTTGATGGGAATTACATTTTTAATTCCAGAAGTGAAAGCAACTGACATTAGGAAATAACATGGAGAGTTCTGTAACAAATATATGTTCTGCATCAAATTAAAGCAATCAATAGTTCTAGAACTGGAATAAAGTAATAAATCCTCATAAAACTGAAAATAGAACACATGGTTGATGGGTTTCTCCTCAAACCAGGTCTTATGAGCTCCCAGAAAACCTATCACACCTGAGACAGGCCAGTTACCCCGAATGCATAAAATTAGCAGGATGGCTTCTGAGGTAGTGTTGGAAACAGGAAAAGGTTTAATAAAAGACAGAATAACAAAGCTGCTACAGAGAAAAACCAAGCCAGGGGCAAGAGGTCCCTGCTCCTGCTAAAACACCCACAAAAGCAGTTATTTCCTTTGTTCTCTTCCTTTTCTAGTGAATTACCTAGGCAGGACCTCTTGGCCTCTGTCCAATCAGACAGCCCCAGGTCTGAGGTGAAGTCCAAAAGGTTCTATGAGGTGTCTTCTTAGCAAATTGGGAGAGAAACTTCTGGACTTCTTGCTTTTTTAAGCAGACAAAGAATAATTTAGTCACTTCATCAACAGGGGGCACATTCCTACACACGGTAGAAAAAGAAATGGGAGACTTCAAGACATTCCTTATGTAATTTTTGGTAAGAACTGATGCCTCTGGCACCTGAATGCTACAGCAATACACACTTTGTGAAGACAAGATGATAGTACAGCTAAAAAAATGGGCACCACATATAACCATCTGTGGCTCAGTTTAGGGAGAAAACAATTTCAGGAGGAAAAAATTCCAGGGAGAAAAAACCCTCAGGGAGTACAGTGATTCCACTATCAACAAAAACCTTAAGTTACTACTTCTTATACCTGTTGCCCAGTAGATTCCCTCAGTAAATTGTTCATTTTGGCTAGTATTTCCACAGAATAAGTGGTATTTTAATATTAGGGTGCCTTACTTTAGATGTAAAAAAATCAAGGTTAGAGATTCAAACCATTTAAACCAATGCAGGTACCAAGTAAAACAATAATTTCTTTTATGTTGTAATTTGGCTAAAAGATGGTATTTTATGCAAAGGATCATAGAATGGCTTGGGTTCAGAGAAATGTTAAAGGTTGCCTTGTTCCAACCCCCTGCCACTGGCAGGGAAACCTTCTGCTAGACTAAGTTACTGCAAGCCCCATCCAGCTCGGCCTTGAACATTTCTCCAGAGATGGGACATCCACAGCTCCCCTGGGTAACCTCTTCAAGGGCCTCACCACCCTCACAGGGAATCATCTCTTCCTATTATTTAATCTAAACCCACCCCCTGTCACCTTAAAGCCATTACCCCACACACCATTAAAGTCCCTCACCAACTCTTTTGCAGCCCATTTAGTACTGGAAGGCTGCTGAAATGTATCCCATGTATTTCCATAGTTTTGGCATCTATGAAACCAGAAATTATATCAGATAGATATTATATAGATTGTATTTGAATAACAAAACCTCCTTATTTTGCAATAATTAGAAAACTTGCAAATTTTCTGGCCTATCATGAGTTTGAGGCCAAATAGAATTCCCCAGTATTCATCGTTCATTGCTTCAAAATAAGGCTCCAAACAGGAACACTTTTTCTGTGGAATTTGTCTCTTCCTTTATCAACATACTTTGTACCCCAAGACACAGCTCCAAATATTAGGGGAAACCTACATAAAGTACAAGGTGGCAAAAAATCTTGGACATCATCAGCTGCTATGATAAAACTGCATGTGCAATGTGTGTGAACAAAACATTCAGTACTGAGAAGGTGTTTGCTTAAAATCTGCCAAGATTGTCTGAAAATGAAGATAACCATCAGCCACATGAAATAGTAATCAGGCAGTTATCAAGAGACCTCAGATGGGAAAGAAAAATCAGCTAAAAAAATATATATATATATAAAGCCCTAACATTTCTAACAGGGAGAAAAAAGCAGTGAAAACCTGGTTTGATACCAAGAAGGTGCCCCTGGCATCTCAAGCTCTATGGAGCCTGAGGGAACACCCACCCCTGGCAGTGGGCTGAGAACACAGGGCTCAACAAGCACAGGTCACTCCTGGGGTGTCACATTTGGGGTCCTGCCCCAACAGCTGGGTGGATCAGCAGGTGTTAGGAACAGCCCAGGTGAGAATGCAGCCACACCATCCACATCTCCTCAGGTGACGGATGCACACAGGAATATATTCTGAGAAGGGTGGGCTCATACCACTGAAACCTCCTGGTAAAGGGACAGGGGTGAGCATTTACCTGCAAATTTGAGAGTATGTGTGGGGGCTGTGGGGGTTGCTATAGGAGTATGTTTAGGTATGTGAAGGTGTTTACTAAGGTTTTGTAAGGGTCTAGTAGTCATTTATCTGTTATATTGCTGCTATTAATCCTGCATGCATAGTTCACAGACTAACAGTCAATCACAAGCTATCAATAAGTCAACAAATCACTTCAATTTTAACTTGATTTAAGTAAGGCACGAGCTGTTTTTCCCTTACAAGCAGCAAATGCACCCCTTCAGTGTCTTCTGCTTCACTCTTATATGTAGCCTTCAACTAAACTTACCTATCTCAGGTTTTTATTTTTCTTTTCCTTTTCTTTCACTTGAAGGCATTCAAGATATTCAGGAAATCACACTTGCTTCAGTACTCAGACTGATTCCAATCAAAGGACTACAATAATTGCACTTCTCCAAAGTAACAGCTCCAAATCCTGGGCAAAAATGGACCACGTCTTTGAAAAGTGCATATTAAATCTCTGGGTTAGACAAATGAAAACTTCAGAGGTTTAACATACATGCTAGCCTTCTAAAAAGTGGCTTCTTAAAGATGCTCTAATGAATTTAATCCCTGAGATCAGGTTTTTGCTTCAGAAAATTCCAATTAAAAACCATATGAAAGATTGGTGTGTTTCTCCCCCTGCAACTGAAAGCTCAGTATTAGCTCATAGTTTTTCCAAAAAACATTAAAAGAGTGTCATTCATATTTTTCTTTTTTAAACAGTGTAAAGAAATACAGCTAAATTTAATTTTGTATGGTTCACTTTTGTACTTCTGCTGATGACATTTTTATAAATTAGAGGTAATGAAGAATCCTCTCTCATGTTTTAACTTCACAGATTCTTAGTCTTGAAAGTACAGGCTCTCATTCCTTTATCCTAAACAGACTTGAATAAAACTATACATTGACAGATCTTGTAACCAAAGATCCAGACCAAGCATACTCACTGATCTGTGACTCAAATTCTAAAATAAAAATACTCATGTTCATTAAGTGCAACCATGCTTCTTCTAAACTTATTTTTATTTTATTTATGGGCTCCTAGCTTTTGATTAATCAAAATAATTATCTCCTTGAATTCTTTTCTCATTCTGTATTCAGGAGAAAAATATTCTGTATTATACATAAAGCTTTTTAAGTTAACTAAGCTTACAAGAGACATTATGTCACCTTCACAACTACTTTTTAGAACTTAGTCACTCTGAAAAAGCTGACTCTCAGCATACAAAGTACTAGGCTAGCAAGTGGCAAAAGTGTTCTTCTCCATTACAATTTTAGAAAGCCATAAAGACTTAAATGTGAAAAGGAATTAAAATGAAACAGAGTCTTGTAACAAAAACATTTCTTCATAGTAAACTAAGTGTTTTCAAAGTTACTTATTCAAGCAACTAGGAGTAACCTAGAACTTCAAGAGGTGCTACAGAAAAAACCCTATAATTGCAGTTTAAAGCTCCCACAAAAGGCAGGTATTCAAACACAGACAGGGAAATTAACACCTTATTGCTTGTTACATGTTCCCTAATTCCAACCCACACTGCTCCAATGCCATTTTTACTACTCCTTACTTCTATTACTCCCCAGCCCTTTTTCAAATTAATAGAATATCTACACCTTTTTTCCCCCCAAGGGCTAGGAGGAAAGCTACGTATCTTTTCTCCCTGTTCAGAAGATGCTTCCCCACTACCAAAACACTTTACTATTTATGTATGCCATCTATGAAATATGAAATCAAAGAACTGGAAATCCTTCCTTTTCACCACAACTTGAATACTTCAAAGGAGCACAGCAGGAGCACTTGTCCAATTAACATTTACCCAGCACATTCCACCTCCTCATTTACTTAACAAGTCTGAGTCACAACCACCAGCTCAAGCGATTGGAAATTAACCTACTAAAGCAGGGATTTATAAAGTTACATTAATTTGATGCATAACTTCACAGAAACCTACATCTGGGAAACCAGAGATTCCTCCAGAAACAAGGGGACTTTATTTAAGCCAGAGAAGACCTCTAGAGTGATGCAGTATTTTGTACCAAATCCACTGATGGAGTATTAAAAAAACAGAAGCGTTCACAGAAACAAGCTCTTGTTTTAGTCTTTCGAGAGTTTTAAAGGTTGTCACACCATTTAGAGTCTCTCCCCCGTTTTCCAGCAGAATCACTGTTCTTTTCTAGGAAAAGAAAAAATGAACTAATTTCTCTCAAATAATTAGGGGTTAGGCTTGCAAGCAAAAAAGGACAGAATATTCTGGCCCTCCTTCTCATGACTTGTCCATTCTCTGCCCATTTTTTATTCAAAGTCAAAACCTGGTCAATAAAATAACCCCCCAAAACACGACCTTACAGATGGGAAGACTTCTGCCTACCTGGCCTGTTGGGTTTGTGCTATGCACAAGTTCTGTCAAACTCCACCTGGTGGTTAATCTTAAAAAAGCCTAGGAAATAAATTTTAAAAGACTTTAGCTCCACCAGGATTGATATACCACTCAGATACTAGGACAAAAATTATGGAACTGAATATTTGGTTGTATAGACTTCATCCTTTCTGTTTCTCCACAACTCTATGAGTGCTACAATCAAGCAAAATCTCTGGGCAGGTATTTTTTCTAAACCTCTCATATTAATGGGTCATAGTTGCAATTAATATAAATTTCTGGTAATGCTGTTATAGACAGGAAAAGTCATAGCTCCATGGCACAGCTAAAGAGAAAATGACTCTTCTTGCTCTTTAGCCTCTGACATAGAAAAGTGGGAAGTAATGTGTAAGTGTAATTTTCAACTAACATTTACATAACGTATCACTTAATTATTCAAATATCTTATATTTTTTTACCCATACTTCCCAACTCATAAAAACCGTAATAATTTATATCTTTGTCTTTGCTGATAATTTCTATTATAGGCTGTCTCATAAATACACCCGCTACCATTCTTTACTTTTATAATACACTAGTATTTATTATAATCTACTATCCTTGAGAAATAATTTAAAAATGCATTCAAGACATGTAAACCATACCTGGAGCAGCCTGTGATGCTGAAATGCTGAAGAAGGCATTATTTTTGAAAATAGTAAATTTAATAAAAAATTGAGAGTTGCTCAACTCAAAGACTTGAGAGAGCAAACTGCTCAAATATTTATCTAGAAAGAAAAAATTAACACCATTTCACACAGATAATGCTGTGGCACAATACAAAACCTCAAATTAGAGTACTTTATTATCATTTCAGGATGTCATCACTAAATAAGCACAAGTGAAGACTGTCTGCAATTAAAACTTTTATAGAAGTTTCAAGACAATTATTATTCTGAAGAACAACTATTTTTTTCCTGTTTTAAGAAGTCCTTCTATTTTTGCCAGATCTCCAAATGAAACTGTTGCAGAACCTCGCTGGGCTGGTTTTGCCTAAGGAAGAAAAAAAAAACAAACCATATAGGGCTAATTTTAAATAAAAATGTTTTATAAAAAAAACTTTTAAAACATCACTTACTTAAATAGTACCTTCAAAGAGAAAATAACAGCTTCACATTACCTGTGACTCATGGTATTTCCAGCCAATCATGTAGTAGATCTGAAAGGTGGCAGGTACAGAGCCATTGCTGTTTCCGTACATTTCTGTTAGGGCAGGAAGGGAGAGAGAGAAGGTACAGGCTGTCAGCACCAGGAAACACTCAGTTCTCAGAACATCAGAACTGAGCGTGACATATTCATCATAATGACTCCTGGTGAAAGATTTGGGACAATAAAAATATCTCATACTGGTGCATCAATGTAGTTCAAATCCTGGCATTATAATTGAGGTTAAAAATAGCTTATGATAATGGCATTTTGTTCTGGAGTATTTGGGGTTTTTGGTTTTGCTTTGGGTTTGTTTAGGTTTCTGGAGTTTTTTTTACACAAAAGTCATAAAAAAAGACACAGAAAAAATATTCTTAAAGTCATTTTACATGAACCCATTACTCTCAAATACTGACCTTGGTATATTGCAGCAGCTGCCAGCATTGTCTCCCTGTGCAGCAGAGGTTTTCTATTCCAAGAGCAATTACTCTCCCCCATACCTAAAAATATGTTTTAGCTTTAAGGAAAAGAAGATATTGCACATGCCATGAGTTAAGGTCATGCACTAAGGACAGATTCTTACAAAACCAAAGTACAGAATCCTCTGTTATTCAGTGTAAGAGAGAACATACCACAGAGATCATTAGGTGAGTTTCTTATGTGTAAGAATCCAAAACTTTTAACCTCCTATGCTTTGCAATTTACAGTTTGCATTGCTAGGAATCATTTCAAAAGATTACTTCTTCAGCTTGAGTCTTTGAACATTTAGGCTTTTAAGTATAACTAATTTTAAGAATGAGTACAAAGGGTTTATTCAGACACATGACTTTATTGTTTTAACAGATAATCATTAAAATTACTAGTCCAAGAGATTTAGAATACAAAATAAAGTAACCACAATTCTAATCTTTTTAATCACTTACTGCATCTGAACGTTTCTGCTCAGAATAAAAGTTGCCTTTCCATTAAGGAATTACTCCATACAGCAGTCGATCCAGCTAAGAAATGCCCTGAGTTGCTGTCAGTAACAACAGACTGCATGTGAATGACTGCTTTACAATCCATGACAAATGCTATCAGAATATTAACAAAATCGTTACTCAATTGTTTGCTGCTCCTCAGCAGATTCCAAATTAAGGATGTATTTACTCTCATTCCAAAGCAGTTTGCTGATTGCCCTGGTAATTAGAAAGGCTCACAGGAAAAGTCAGTGTGTGGGATATGGACTTCTGTCTCCCTTTAAGGGTTTTTCTGCACCTTACACTGAACAGGCTCATGCAGAACAGGAACCCCAGGGAAGCAGAATATTCATAGCAGACCATGAAGTAGCAAATCTTTGACTTGTGCTTCCCAACAAAAATCTCCTGACGGGCATAATCTCCTGACTAACTAGAAAGCAGGAAAAAACCTAATGCTTCCCCTGTTGCAGTAAGATTTATTTGTATTTTTTTAAGAAAGAAATTCTTTGTGATGAAGATGGCGAAACACTGGCTCAGGTTGCTAAGAGAGGTAGTGGATGACCCACATCACATCCAAGACCAGGTCAGATGGAGCTCTGAGCAACCTGATCGAGTTCAAGATGTCTTTGCTCACTGCAGAGAGTTGGACTAGATGGCCTTTAAAAGTTCTTTCCAACCCACACTAGTCTATGATTTAGAGTTAAGAAACACACAGTAAAACAGTTCTGTGTCTGGTCCACTGATACAAGAAAACATTTATGTTTCCACAAAGAATATACTTGCCTTGTAAGTCTTCCATAACCTCAAATAACCCTGGGTAATTCACTTGGATTTCATCAGTATCCTAGAAGAATTGAGAAGTTCAATTTTAGAGCATATCAAACTAAACCAATAGCATTATTTCAACCTTGCTGTACTACCAAACTATTCCCTGCCATGGCAGGAGGGTTGGAACTAGATGATTTCTGAAGTCCCTTCCAACCCAAACCATTCTACAATTCTATTCATCTGCCTCTTCTGCTCAAATCACGTATTTCTAGGAAGCATGTACTATTTTAACATTTCTAAAAAGTTTTGCTTAGTAGCCCAAATGCAATCAAATTTTAATTTAAATGCCATTATCTTCTTCTTGGTTTTAGAAGAAAGAGCAAGTGTCTATAATTTTTTCATGCAGGTCTAACATTCTCTGACATTTCTCCAAGAAAACCATCCAAAATCTACTGGGCCATGAGCCAAAGATACACTTCAGTTGGTTCCATTATCACCACAAAGCCAAAAACAGTGGCAGTCCAGGCTATTTCTGCAGCCTGTTCAGCAAGGTGCACCAAATGCAGAAGAAAGCAGTATGTTATTACTACATTAGCAAACTGTGATTTTCATATTCCAGCAGCTCTGACGTTCTGGCTCGTTCTCCCTGATGGCTCTCTTACTTATAATTACCACAGTGAGGGTGTTAAAGCCAGCCCTGGACAGCAGATGTCCCAGATCGGCGACGGCGGTGAAGGGCGACACGTGAGGAGAGAAACCCCCTTCCCTCTCCAGCTCCGCCAGCTGCAGGGAGCAGCGCAGCTCGTACAGAGTGTCCCCCCCAAACATGGCTCCGATGAACACTCCGTTGGGCTTGAGCACCTGGTGGATCTGCAACGCACAAACACACAGCTCACGGCTTTGCTACGTGAAGCCTACATAACTAAGTGGTTCTTTTATCTTAAAGAACTCAGAAGTAATCATTGTTAAGAGCTGTGACAGACTTTTAATATTGACTGTATTCTGCAGGGCAAGCTGTGACACAGCTTCTGGTCACACTGCAAACAAATACTCTGGTTGAAGAGAGACTATTTTCTATTCTTAAGAATAAATCCTCAGAAATTACACTTAGTCAGGAAATATGGAACAAACTGTAGAAATTGAGGGTAAAACTATTTTCAGCACAATACTCCTAAAATAATATTCTAAATTAATTTACTTATAAAAGGAGGGTAGATTAAGGCAAGTATGCTATTTACTTTTACTTTCTGAGAGCTGCAAAAGCACTTTTTAATGGTTTGATTTAAGAGAAATTAAGAGTTTAATTTCCAGTACTCTGCACTTGAGACAATAGAGTAATGCCATTTTTATTATACCTACAATTATTTATTATTGACTTGCCAAAACAGCAATATCATAATTCAAACACCAAGGCTGACAAGCTGCTTTCTGGTCTCCTAAGTTCTAGCCCTCTTCCTACTGAGAAGGCAAATAAATTAATGCTTTCTAATTTCTTTAAGAGTTGGAAATTATCTCTGCTTTAGACATCCAGAAGAGCCTGATTATATAACCAGGCTAACAAGACAGCAAGCATTTCCAATGCCTTTGAAAAAAATATTTTCCATAGAATTTAATGATGTATTAATCAAGCTACCTTTTCTGTGCTAGTAAAAAAGCCTTTAATTGACAGGTAAGAAAATTAGGCAGTTAAAGGCAGTTTCCATTAGTTAAAGACAACACAGAAAATCATGAAAGCTGGCCAAGAAGCCCAGTTCCCTTGCCATTGTGAGACAGTGTCAGTTATATTTACTGTGGGAGAAAATATTTGACCCTTCATAGAATACTTAAATTCCAGTGAAAATTCTGTATTTCTTTCAAAGTTTTTTTAATAAGTACTGAATGCATTTCAACTGATTTTTATTATTTCAGTGACAGTAGGGTAGTCCTATTCCTACCAACAGGTGATAGGACAGCACTGCAAGGACTGATCAATTTGAAATAAATGAAAAAACACATTCCTTGTTCTTGCACCACGTTTTTTGATTTGACTAAAGTTTACACCAGCAGGAAAGAGCTGAAGTAACCCAAAATAACCAAATCTGCTAGTGAAAAAAACCTATTTTTCTGTCCTCAACAAGTATTTGCTTTATGCCAATATCAAAAAGCCTTGGTCAAAGCTGTATTGCAAAATAAACAGCTGAGACATACAAATAACTCAAACTCCATAAAGCAGCTCTGGAGAAGTGTAGTATTTTACTACAAATAGTAAGAGCTAACAATAAAAATCAATAGCACTGTCTCAGGTGACATTAGTTACCTGCTGTGGAGAATCCAAATATTGTACAAGTATGTTGTTTCAGTTATTTTTTCCAAATTGATCTGAGGGAGCAAATAGCAATATCAGCTAATGCTCCTCAAACTGCAAAAAGTATTGCAAAAAATACTTGTGTGCAACATGAGTTGTGTGCCTCTTATTTAAAGAAGACCTGGAAATAGAGAGTGCTCTCAATGCAAGTAATGGCAAGTGCTAAGTTAGAGTATTAAAAACCAATTTCTTACCTCTTTGAAAGCTTTAGGAAGGTCATTCACCCAATGTAAACTGAAATAACAGAAGTGTACATTTTATAATTTCAGATTAAATCAAATGCCAGTATCTACCTAATTAGCTGAGTAAGTTTCAGGAGCCAAAACCACAAACTGATTTCTGAAGGTGTGACCATGCTGAAACACCTGCTTGAAACTGATACCAAACAAGAACAGAAATTTATCCACACAGAGCTTCTTTTTGGTCAGAAAACACAAATCTTGGAGACTAGTTTGTCAAAATGCAGGAAAGAGAGAAGCTCCAAGTGTTTTGAAGGAAATGAAACAAAACAGGAAGAATCACCAGGACAGCAGTTTTTCCTAATGCATGCTCATATTAACTATGCAAGTACTTTTACTGCTTTTTAATGGACTAGTAATCTTTGTTGGATTTATTTTCTTAAAGCTATTCTGAAAAGAACATTATTAACAACTTAAACAAAACAAAATAAATGAATCATGAATACATACCTTAAGCTGCTGACAACAAGATCAAATGTATCTTCTTTGAAAGGAAGGAATTCCTCATCAGCTACGACCCTGACCGTCGGGATTTCAGATTCCACAGCATTTTTCTAATGTTGGGTTGGAAGAAAAACAGCTCATCAAAACCACACTTCTTTTGCTTTCCTGTATTACAGTTTTCAAGCACTTTAGCATGCAAAAAGCTACTTACTAAAGCATTCTCTGCGATATCAACTTGAATAAGTTTTTCAACTGTTTCCTGAAATAAAATTTTAAAAGTCGATTAAATATGTGAATTATTTTGTAAATGGACATAAGTAATTTTTTGGCACTTACACCTATTTATAATAAATTAGAAAGAATCTTTCCCACTCTTGATAGAAGCTTTATATAAAGTGCAAAGCACTTTTCCCCACACAATGTGGCACCTGCTCCCAGGGAGAACAGCTGAGGCAGAAGTGGTAACAGAAAACACATTCTGTAATTTTAGGCATAAGTTTAGTTAAACATAAACCATGGATTAACAGCCAAGGAAGCACCTTTACTTACAGAGTGGTTCATGAATGGTAAACTGTTAATGGCTTCAAAGCCTCCACAATGACACTTCTCTTTAACAGCTAACTGTAGCCAATAGATTCACCAAAAAACCAGGAATATTCCTATCCAAAACTAAAGGTTAACTGTACTATAATTGATAACTTTCCTTGCACATTTGTCCAGTTTTCAGTGGCAATAAATGAAGAACAGCCTGCACAATATGCAGCTTTGAACTATAACTACAGGTATATGGGTACAGGGGGGGCAAGATTTACCTCATCAAGACTCAGATGATCGTCTTGAGTTGTAACAGAGCCCTATTTGAAAGGGAGGTATACTTATGACCTTCCTTTAAACACTTTTAAGTATGAAGAGAACAGTACCTTGTTTAAGTGCTGAGCTATGTAACCTCTTCCAGAGCCAACGTCCAAAGCAAGAGGAAACGTTCTAAAGGATAAGATCAGCAATACAGAACATAACCAAGTGGTACAATATTTTTAATTTTAGAGCTGCTAATCTCTAAGGGCCTTATTGAACTCAGCCCACCGAGCATCCTTCTGCGGTACCTCGGGGAAAGGCACTCCAAGGCCTGCAGCGATCTCCCCAGGGCTCCCACGGCCTGGGGATGAGGGGAGGGCGCGGGACAAGGCGGGGCTTACCTGGTGATGTCAAACACCCGGTCCGCGATCCTGCCGCCGACCTGGGGGGAGAGCCGGCGGTCAGAATCACAGGATCAATGAGGCTGGAAAAGACCTCTGAGATCATCAAGCACAACCTATTAGTAAATAGCACCTTGTCAACTAAACCGTGGCCACTAAACCATGGTCAACTAAACTGAGTGCCACGTCCAGTCTTTCATTAAACACCTCCAGGGACGGTAACTCCACCACCTCCCTGGGCAGCCCATTCCAATGTCTGATTACTCTTCTCTGTGAAGAAATTCCTAATGTCCAACCTAAACTTCCCCTGGCAAAGCTTGAGACGATGTCTTCTTATCCTGTCGCTGGCTGCCTAAGAAAAGAGACCGACCTCCACCTGCCTACAACCTCCATCCAGGGAGTTGTAGAGAGTGATAAGGCGACCCCTGAGCCTTCCTTTCTCCAGACTGAACAGCCCAGCTCTCTCAGAGGCCTTGTGCTCCAGCCCCTTCACCAGCCCCGCTGCCCTCCTCTGGACCCGCTCCAGCTTCTCAATATCGTCCCTGAGCTGCGGGGCCCAGAACCGGCCACAGCACCTGCCAGCGCCCCCGGCCCCGCACCTCCTCCCTCAGGTAATCGCACTTGGCGGGCTCGGCCTGCAGCGCCGCCCAGTTCTTCTGCTTCCGCTTCAGCCGGCGGTCGAACGGGTTCAGCGCTCCCGAGCCCGGCGAGAATCCGGCGGGAGGAGGAGGCGAAGCGGCGGCGGCGGCCCTTGCCGGCAGCGCCCACAGCGAGCGGCGCCATCGCGCGCTCAGCGCCGCCCGGGCCAGGCCCCGCATCGGCTCGGCCTGGCGCGCCCCTCTGCGCGTGCGCCGTGCGGGCGGGAGAGCCGTGTCCCGCCGCGGCCGCCGTAGCGCCGCCGGAAGTGGCCGTGCAGTGGCGGCGTGCGGGCGGCGCCGTGAGGGAGCGGCGGGCGTCGGGCACGGTCGGTGTGAGCGGAGCGGCCTCGGGGCTCCACCCTGCGGTCGCCTCCGTCGCTGGGGTCGGGGACGGAGCGGGTGTGGGGGGCTGAAGCCGTCTTGGCGCACCTGGTGCTGCTGGTGGGCCGTAGCTGCGGTGCGCACTGGGTTAATCTCGTTGAAGGTCCCATGCGCGGGTCTGGTGAGGAGTCACGGAGGGATGTGTCTGCAGCCCAGGTGTATACGTCATCACAGAATCATAGAATGGCCTGGGTTGAAAGGGGTCTTAAACACAGTCTCGTTCGAAACCCTCTCCCATGGCTAGGGGCACCTTCTGCCAGACCAGGTTGCTCAGAGCCCCATCCAACCTGGCCTTGAACACTTCCAGGGATGAAGCATCCACAGCTTCTCCGGGCAACCTGTACCAGTGCCTCACCACTCTCACAGGGAAGAATTTTTTCTTCCTATCTAATCGAAACCTACCTTCTAATAGGTTGAAGCCATTCTCCTTTGTGCTGTTACTCCAGACCCTTGCAAATAGTCTTTCTCCATGTTTCTTGTAGGCTCCCTTCAGATGGAAGGCCACAGTTAGGTCTCCTGAAGCCTTCTCTTCTCCAGGCTGAACAATTTCAATTCTCTCAGTCTTTTCTCATAGGAGAGGAACTCCTGTTACCTTGGTGGTCTCTGGACTTGCTCCAATAGCTCCATGTTCTTCCTGTGCTGGGACCCCAGATCTGGACATGGCACTTTAGGTGGGCTCTCACCTGAGCAGAGCAGAGGGGCAGAATTCCCTTCCTCACCTGCTGTCCATGGAGCTTTGGATGCAGCCCAGGGCACAGGGGATTTTTGGGCTGCCAGTGCAGCTGACAAAGCAAAGATTTGTGGCTGAGACTGTGGTAGGTACAGGATTATTTGTGACTTATTTAAATCTGCTGCTGCATCAAAGCCAACAGGGTGCTAGGTTCCATCAGCAGACATCACCAGCAGAGATAAAGAAATCATTTTGGCACACAGTGCTTGTCAGGGCACATCTGTGTTCAGTTTTGGTCTCTGCCATACAAAAAAGATGTGGACAGGCTGGAGAGGGCCCAGAGAAGGGCCACAAGGATGGCCAAAGGACTGGCAAGCTGCCATGTGAGGAAAGGCAGAGAGAGCTGGATTTGTTCCACTTTGAGGAAAGAAGGCTCAGGGGAGACCTTATCCTCACATCCCAGTGTTTAAAATGTGGCTACAGAGAAGTTAGAGACTGGTTTTACAAGGAGTCACAAGCAAAAGACAAGGGCTAATAGGTACAAGTTATTCCTGGAGAGATTCCATTTAGATACAAGAGGAAAATTTTCCTCAGTGAGAACATTCAACCACTGGAAGAATCTCCCCAGGGAAGTGGTGGATTCCCACTTACAGGATTTGGCTGTCAGAGTGCTGGGCCATCTTGTATATTCAATGCTTTTGCCAGGAAATGTTGGGCCAGGGAATCTTTGAGGTCCCTTCCAACCAGGTGGCCTGTGATGCTATGAAATTGCCATATGTGCTTTTGAAAAGAACTCCTTAGGTATAGTTTAGAAATTCAACTTTGTTTCATCCATTTTTTTTTTTTCAGTTACGTATCTAAATCTGTGTTAATTGGTCAAGGTTTTTTTAATCAGAAATGTTTGGGGTTTTTTCCATATTGTAGATGTCCAAGTCTTCAATGGCATCGAAAATGTCAGCCCAGGAGGAAATACTGAGCGATGGCCGGTTCAGCTGCGTGGCAAGGGATCCCAGGTTTTGGGAGATGCCTGAAAAGGAACGTAAAGTCAAGATTGACAAGCGCTTCCGAGCCATGTTCCATGACAAGAAGTTCAAGCTGAGGTACACAGTGGATAAAAGAGGTCGCCCTGTTAACTACACCTCTACAGAGAACCTCAGGAAGTTTTATGCCTTGTCGGAATCTGACTCGGATCTTTCAGAAAGTGATAGTAAAGAACTCGTGGTTAAGAAAAAAAAGAAAAAGAAAGCTAAAGGTAGAGAAGGAGATTCTGCAAAGGCTCTTGCTGGTGGCCTCCCAAAGGAGGAGGGCAAAAAAGCCCGACAAGGAGTGGACCAAACATGTGAAGCGGTGACTAAACTAAATGACCTTAAAAAAGAAGGACAAAAAAGTAAATCTAAGTTCAGCTTGAAAGAGGACTCGCAGAAACCCGTGGTGGAAGTTGATCACTCTCGGAGAATCAAGGACCTTTTACCCAAAGGGGAAAACAAGCAAGGAGGTGTATCAGGGGGAAGATCCATTTCGATTCAAATCAAGGAAAAGTCTTCACAAGGAAGTGCTACTAAGTCAGTCAAAACTGCCAGGAGGGACCACTCCCTAGAAGGGAAAATAAAAGAATCAGGTTAGTTGTTCAAATAACAAGGAGAATTCAGCTGTGTTCATTTGGATGTTGATGCTTTTGTTTTATCCATGGGAGATATTTTGCAAGATTAGTTATAAAACAGCTAACTGACTCAGATTCAGTGCTGCTGAAGGATTGGAGTTGGTCAGCTCTGTATAGAATCAGTTCTGATTCTTCAGTAAGATTGTGAACATCCCTGTTCTTTTAATTGTTGGCGCTGAAATTGTCGGTTAGTTAGGAAAGTAAAATTTATAGCAGCATATGCACTGCTGTATTTATCAAACTGAACAGCAGATATATGAACTGATACCATGAAGGCACGTCACAGCTTGTGGGCAGAAATTGTAAACATGGCAGCGTTGAGCCATTAATATTAGGGGGGATTAGAAAGAACAGGTAACTTGAAGAAAAACTTTATATATATTGCTTGTGCATGTGTATAGCCTCCATTATTAAATAGATTTCTACCTCTTGGTTCTGTAATATAAATAAAATAGCAAAATATTTAATTACAGTTGGGATTGATAGTACAATTTTGAGCCTAAAGAGTAATTAAATTAGATTAGACCAGACCAGACAAGCAAAAGAGGAAATGCTGTTTTCTGTTACTTGCTCCTGCATCATTACACCTTTAAGGAGTCCTGTAAATAGGTATGAAAGAGCCCTGAACTTTTCCTTTTTGTAAAGAGTCATGTGTAATTCTAACATAAAAATGTATCTAATGTTTATCTTTCTGTACTCAGACATCTGTGACCAAAGTGTAAAATATAAAAGCCAGTTAGAAGAAGAAACCTCTTCAAGTGAAGATGCAGAATTGGAAGAAGATGAATCAGAAGATGGTGGAGAAACAGGCAAGGAAGAGGAGCCAGAGGATGATGGGGATATAGGTGAAGATGACAGTGATTCAGAAGATGATGAAGAAAGTGATAGTGGGCCTGATCTAGCCAGAGGCATAGGGAACATTGACACGAGCTCAGAGGATGATGAGGATTTAAACGAGCTGTTTCCAAAGGAGCCAGAGATCGAGCACTCATGGCGCGAGCTGGATAAAGATGCCCCTCGTGGAGATGAGGTAACAATACTTTGCCTGTGAAAAGTTGCTACATGACAAACTCAGAAATGTTATGAGTTGGTTATAGATCATCATCTATGGAACAGTTTGTGGAAGTATTTTTCATAAAGGTTTTTCAGCCTTTTAGTGACAGAATGGAAGTGGTAATGAAATTGTCTGACAATGAGAGACTTGCAGTTTTCACTGGTATCTCCTCTTCCCCTAAGCACACTTGCCTATACCTATGAATAAGCTGTCTACAGGTGAAAGAACAAACAAAATCAAGCCTTTCAGTAATTCCAGAATTTAAATAGTACTGCTTTTTTTGCTCATTACTGATTTTTTTCACTTTTCAAAAATTTAGTTATTTAACTCACACTTCAAGAAATTAAGGCATCATGAGACAGTGAAATAGAACTTTACAACTAGCACAATCAGTGTGTAAGGAAATCACAGTACTCTAGTGCTGTCACAATAGTGGTAATGGTTGCTCCTGAGACTAGCAGTGTTTGATGATAACAAAATCCTAAGCAATTATATTGTCACTGCAGTTCTAAATCTGTGATTGGTGCAGTCTATTCTGTGGTGCTTCACTATTTATGTCCTTTTTATGTGCTCTGGTAATCAATGCTTCTCATCTTTGCTACTTTAAATGATAAAAAGTCATGACGACAATGCTGCTTTTATTTTTTTCAGCAAAGTTTATTGCTGACTTTGATTTTTACCACTGAGTTCTGCTAGTGTATTGTGAATTGTGTATTCCCCACAACAGTTAACAATTAATTTTATGTTCTTTCAGATTACAAGTAGATTGGCTGTTTGTAATATGGACTGGGATAGGTTGAAGGCTAAGGATTTGTTGGCTCTATTTAATTCTTTCACACCCAAAGGAGGAACAGTGTTTTCTGTTAAGGTAAGAACTGGTTTCTAAAAGGAGTACCGACTTCTACTGTTTAAAAAAAATAGACTAGAAAATAAGAAGCAAGACAGTACTGTGGAGAGCCAAAAGAAATATTAATGCGTTTAAAGAGAAATTATGTTGCAATTTAACTTGCTGTAACAGGTATGTATTTGGCATAGTTAGAGGCCAAAGCCATTAATTTCTTTTGTGCATGAGGTTGGCCCTCATTGCTGCTTTTTCTCTAGTAGGAGGAGACTACATTTCCTTGATTAGTTTAATATTCAGTGGTCTGTATGGCAGACAACTCAACCTTAGACTGAAGACCCAGCCTTAGACCTTACTAATAAATTGGTTGTATTCTGGCCAGTTAAGTTATATTTTTCCATTAATAGTGTCTACCTCAGCTCTCTGAGAAATTTTAATCAGATACCTCTTTCTGAAAAGGGCCACAATGTACAATGAACAAAGTCAGGGTTCCTGTTGTTCTTCATCTGCCTCAAAATTCCTAGCAGGCAGTTTGATTATTCTACTGTCTTTTCCATACTTTCCATCAATTATGGAATTGATCCCTTTACTGATCCTAAATAAAAACTGTGAAGTGTAAAAGCCTGGAGAGATATTTTTTTCCTTAGTTAGTGTACATTACACTACAGTTAAAAACTTCGTTTTATGTTGTTGTATTTGTAGATTTATCCTTCAGAGTTTGGAAAAGAGAGATTGAAAGAGGAAGAACAAAAAGGACCTGTGGAACTGTTTGATCTTCCAGAGAATACCACAGAGGATGACGGGTATTAATTTTAATTTTGTCTTCAAATGACAGATATAATATGTTTAATTCTTAGTAGAAATCCCAATCAACTCCTTTTTTCAGGAGTTCATATGTGGAAGTGTCCTGTGGACACCTTAAGTTTTTAGTTTTGTTCAAAGGTTGTTTTACAACAGGCACTGGTTCATTATCAGTGCATTTAATAAATGCATGATGATGAAACTTGAGAAGTTGAGATTTGCTTTTTGATGTGAGTTCAAAATTTTATGATGTAGCTCACTGGAGTAATCAATGGAACAAATGTGTGGTTAGCTTAAAAACCAGCATTTCTCCTCTACAAGTTGCCATTTGTGCAGTAAACTCCTTTTAGTGCTCACTGTCAAAATTCTTACCTGTGAATCAACAGGGACCTTAGTCCAAGAATTCCCAGACTGATATTTCTTGCATGTCACCAGCAACAGCCCTGGCCTCCTAGGCTGAGTTCCTCAGTTCTACCATTGTCCTGGCTTCTTCAGGCATGTCTTTTTTGCCTTTTTTTAGCTTTTTTTCAAGGTTTTGCTTTGATGTTTTTCCAAAATTTCCAGATGTTTGGCAGCCTGACTGGGGCCATATTTGTATAATGCATCCTGACAGACTGCCCTGTATTTAGAAAATCTAGATGCTTCTAAAATAAGGGCAGATCCCATTGAAGATATTCTCTGGTGTGTCAGGAGAGTGTAAGGTGGATGTAGAGCATGTTCTGAGGTCACCTGCATTGTGTTCCTCAAGGTGCATCCTGAAGTGTTGGATTTACTGCTCAGTGGGCTTGAGAGCATCTGGAATCTGACACACAGAAATCCAGGTATCCCAGAGGTACCACCACAGTGATACCTGTGCCCTTCAGAATCACTGAACCTATCCCTGTGACCTATCAGTGGAGTCATGTACAAATTTTACACTTAATAAAGCTGTCTGAAATGGTCTTTTTACTTGAAGAAAACTCAATACTGGTGGAACTTCGTGCTGTTTAACATTTCGTCTTACAAGATTAGGAGAGTAGTTGATTGGCGCATGCTTTTAACGCATGTTTTTAATTTTAATAAAATTTTAAAATTTAAATTTTGACTTAAAAGATATTGTGAGTAAAAAGCTGTTAAAGCCAGCTCACCTGACTGGTCTTTTCTCCACTTTTGCAGGATTTATAGGGAAAAACTGCGGGAGTACCAGTTTAAGCGACTGAAATACTTCTATGCAGTTGTAGAATGTGATTCTCCTGAAACAGCCAATAAAATTTATGAGGAATGTGATGGACTGGAATTTGAAAGTAGCTGTTCTTTCATAGACCTGAGGTAACTCCACTGGTGGTATTTTTGCACGTTGGGCCAGGGAGGGTGAATTAAAGGCACTTTATAATAATTCAGAGTAAACTATATTACTTTATTCTGTAACCAGAACGAGATATGAAGATAAATTGGGCATCCAGTGAGTTGTTAGGTTTCCCTTTGGTTTTTCTTCTTTTTAACCATTTTTATTGTAACATGGGAAGTTCAAGAGGATCTCTGCATAGAGTGTCTATTTTCAGATAAGCCAGATAAAAAGTTCTGATTACATCTTCAAGCTTTTGGTACAGTTAAGTAAAGTGATAGGATTCAGAAAATGAAACTTTTTTCTTTTTCTCTCCCCAAGGATCCAGAAGTGAATCTTTTTTGTGATTCCTTACCACAGGGCAAGATTATTGCTGCTGTTGTCACAAAGCTGTAATAGATATGTTAGTCCTTGTGAATGAGCTGGATGCTCTGCTATTTTAAAAGTCATGTTTGGGAAAGAAAGGATTTAAAATTATGGTTTTGTTTATTGTTAGTATTTCCTTTTGTTGCAAAAGCCCCCTTTCGTTCTAAGCAGAAAAGTTACTAAATCACTAAAAGTTGTGACAAAAGCCCTGTTTGTCTGCTGGAGCCTCTATTATGGACATCCTTGGAAGTCAGTGAAAGTTAAGGGTTTTTTGCATTGAATCATATTCTAGAGAAACTCAGTTAATTTGCTTTGAACCATTTTGGAGAAGACATCTTTGCTAAGGGAACATGTAACTTTTCATCATTTTAAACACTGATAATGTTTTATAACAAACACAGTTGCTTGAAAATCTCCAATGTTTTTCCTAATCTTCTGCTTTGTTAAATTTTAATGTTGAATATGGTTTATCAGATTACATTTGCAAAGATTTTAAAAAATCACAAGTAATTTCTTAAGTAGTATATCAAGGTTTTGGTTTTTTTTTTTTAAGTAAGTTCTTCAATTGTTACTTTTTAATTTTTTTTCCTTATTAATTACAATTTTCAAGATGTACTAAACTTTCCTAAAAAGTTTGGAATTTCTTATTCATCTGTTTTCAAATCCTATTTTATTCACTTTTTTCTTTTTAATGTTTAATATTAAACTTTCTGAAAAGATCATTCTTAAAACAAAGAAAACCACCAAACAAACCACCTGTGACCCTATTTATACCAGACTGAAAATTGAAATACCTCCCAAAGGGCATGTTGTTATACACTGAAAACTTGTGGAACAGATCTGCAGAAGCCAGGCAATAAATCTTACATGTGTGGAGTACTTGTCCATATCTTTTGTTCCCTTTTCAGACTTACCCCCTTTTTATTTTAGCTAATTCTTTCATGCTGATGTACCATACTTAGGAAAGCTTAGGCTGTTTATACTATGCAATTTCCCGGTGTATTTGAAGAATAACATGTTTTATTTGCCTTTAAGATTTATTCCAGATAATGTTACATTTGATGATAAGCCAAAAGATGTAGCCTCAGAAGTGAACATAGCTGCTTATAAGCCAAAGTACTTCACATCTGCTGCTATGGGAACATCAAAGGTATCTTTACAGTGTTTTTGTAATGCTTTTCTTATTTGTTTAGTTTTGCTGTCAGCTTGTGAATGATATATGTACTGGGGAAAAGATTCCTGATTATCTCCACCATTTCAAAATAAAGACATCAAACATATTAAAAGATTTAAGCATGCTATGGACCTACAAGTTGCAACCCTGGTTTGGTATTTAAAGGAGGTTGTGCTTCTCTTTTACAAATTCAATACTGTATTTTGACCTCATTATATCTCTGTGACAAGTTACACATAAAATAACTTTGTTATTTACAGTTAAATTCTTTAATTTGCCTAAAATGGATGTTAGTATATAAATCAGTAAGAGTTTTTTTGGTAGTAATGCCAGGCTTCAACAGTTGCTTCCCCTCCTTGTAGCAATTAATTCCTACTCTGTCCTACTGAGAGCCAAAATTTCCATCTGGCCATGAAGTGAACCAGATTGGAGAAGTGATTAGTTGAGAAATAAGTACTTCTGTTAGATCGTTTTTCAGTCAGATCTGTTTCACGTTCTGGTTGAGGGTGCAGTTGCGCAAACACTTTCATTGTCTCCATTGCAGTCCGTGTGTGATTCCAGCAGTGAATTGCTGCTGGAAGAGGAAAAGAGAGGGGTTAGTGGCTGCTTCAACTCTAGTATCTGTTGCCACAAAGGAAATTCAGCTTACAGAGGTTTTGTCTTGTGGGACCTGCTGTTCCAGAACCATTCAGTGCATGAGTTTTCTTCAGTTCTTCTTGTAGTTCCAACTCCTTAGAAATGTAGCATAAATTCCAAAATGTTATAATTAGATTCATGTTACTAAATGATTTATTATAGTGAGATATTGTAGAGAGCATTACTAACAGGTAATTGAATGGAAAGTATAAAATAATCTTCCCTAAAAAGACAATGTTACAGTCTTCAGTTTTAATGTTCCAGCTTCTACAACTGGCATTCTTTCTTTTAAGGTAGATATCACATGGGATGAGACAGATCATGAGAGAGTGACATCACTCAGCAGAACTTTTAACAAAGAGGAGCTTCTTGACATGGATTTTCAAGCTTATTTGGCTTCATCAAGTGAAGAAGAGGAGGAACAGCAGCAAGGTACTTTGGTAATAAATATTGTACACAAAGTGATTAGCTGCAGGGTTCTGAATACAAATTATTTACATATTTAAATGTCATATCTATAGCAAATACTTTGAGCGTCATCTTTTACAAGGACAATATTATATTTGTTTTATAATGATTGTACCCCTGAGCAGAATCTTTAAATAGTCCAGACTGGAAAGGACCTTAAAGACCATCTAGCTCCAATACCCTGCCATTGGCAGGGACACCTTCCACTGGACTACAGTAGCTGCTTTCTGAATAGGAGCTTGCACCTCTGAGTGGAAAATAATTTTCTTGCATTTTGATTCTCCTCCTACTCCTTTTTTTTTCTCTTTTTTCAGGGTATCTTGACATCTCTTTGTCAAGTTTGGCAATATCTGCTTTTAATCTGTTCATTTCTGAGATAAATTATGGGCCCATAGAACTTGAAATGTTTCCTTTTCAGAGGAAAGGTCCTAGTTTGAAATGCAAGGTGGATAATGACTAAATGAACAGGAACATATTTCAAATGCTTTTTGATTCACATACTTCTTAAGAATATAAAGAGAATTTCTTCTAACTTTGTAAGGTACATGAGTCTTCTGAATATGGTGCAGCAGTGTTTAAATTCCTGATTTAAATTGCTTGTTTTCAATCAAAAATTCATCCTGCTCTTAATATATACAGCCTAGATTACAAGGCAAATAAAATTTCATTAAACCTTAATTAGGTCTTTCAAACAGATGTTAAAATTGATTTATACCACATTAAAGTAGGTTGCTGCAATCAGAGATGAGCTTGGAGCATGCAAAAAAACATTACAGATTCTTCTGGTTACAGAGTTGGGAAATCTTGTGGCAGCAAACTCATCTTGGCAGCAATAATGTCCACTTGTGTCTTATCTTACATAAAAACTGCACTGTAATGCACTTTAGTTCCTCTAGCAATACTTAGTGAAGTCTATAAAGGGAACCAAGGGATACAGAGTAAAGCACATTTTCTCTCAGGTACAAGGCTACCAAGGTGCTAAAGATAAGCATCTGTGATAGAGTAGTGATGAAAGCAAATATTCATGTGAACAACACTTCAGGAATTTTAAAGAGTAAAATTCCATTGCTGGGAAGGAAAAAGAAATGACCTTAAATAAGCTTACCACACTGATAAATTTTAAATCTGGAAATATCTAGATTCAAATGATGTTTTGAAAAGTAAGTTGCTAATAGAGGAATTATGTTGTCATGTCTTTAATATGTTCCTGACATTTTATCCATTCAGTTATGTGATACAAAACAGGATTCCATCTGTCAGGGTTCCATTTGGCAGAATTATGTGGTGCTATGCACAAATGGGAAAAATCAATGTCAGCTGCTTGAATGGAAATGTAGGAGTCTGATAAGGAGGAAGAAGTGTCCTGGACTTCAATTTATACTTTTCAAACTTACTAAAATATTTTATTTTTAAAAGGGTTTTTGTTGGTCTGTTCTAACATGTTTTTTCATGGAATTTTTCACCTTAAAATATGTGCATCATGAATGTTAGTATTACTGTTAAACAACAGTTCTGTAACATCAAGGATTTCAGTGACCTGGAATATTGTGGTTCATAGCACAAAACTTCTCCTTTACGTAACTTCTGAATTTTGTGTTACTTGGGTACATTTATCCCAGTTAGGAAGTGTTTGTGGCATTCATCAAGCCCAGCCCATAATTGCTATTTTGACAATGTGGACCAGTGACTGAGTGTATGGCATTTTAAATATGCTTCAAATTAAGCATTATGGGGTTTATGTCTAAGCTTTTAATCTGTTTTTTTTTTTTTTAATCTTTACAAGAGCAACATATTTTCTGCTGTTCTGCTTTGCACAGCACACAAATAGTGAAACAGACTCTATGATAAATACTTTTATAGGACTTTTTTTAATTAGCTGGTCTTTATAGAAGCGTGGAATCACGCAATATCCTGAGTTGGAAGGGACACATGAGGATCATTGGGTCCAAGTTGTGACTCCACAAAGGGAAACCTAAAAGTTAAACCTGAGAGTTGTCCAAACACTGAACACCACCAGGCTTGTAGGAGCTTCCTGTAGATCCCTGCTCTCCTCAGTAGGAATCTGAGCAGGAAGCCCAGTCTCCTGTGGTATTTGACTTCCAGTATAAGACTCCACAAAGCCAGTAGGTCTTTTGTTTTGTGCTGCTGTCCTGATGCCAGAGGTGCACAAGTGCAATGAAAGGAAATGTAGTGGGAGGGAGGAATTTTTGTTTAAATAATGCTGCTAAATCTTATTTTCAATAATTAGGGTTAGATAGAATCAGACTAGTTATTAAATCTTTTTACAACTCTGAAAACAATTTGTTGCAATAACTCATGACTACATATATAAATTTAAATGCATATATAGCATTTTATAAGATAAGGTACAGCCTTTTTCTCTTAAAAATGAACAGTATCCACATGTGTTTATGTTTTCTAAAGCTATTACAGAAGGCTAAGAAATGAAGGGTGACAGAAGTAGAACATGTGGTTATTTATTATTGTCTGTGGAAAGAAGCAGCAAGAGGGTTTAGCAGTTTATGAGTTGGCCAAGCCTGGGTGGAATTTCATGGGAATTTCAGAATGCAAATACCACAACCTGCTTATTTTCTTTCTGTGAAGCATCAGAAACTTGATATGACTGATGCAGATGTTGGATACTTTTCCAAAGCATGTTTGCAGGAACTCTTGGGTTGGGTTTGTTTTGTAATTAAAGGTGCTTGTAAGGCCAAGGGTCATGTCAGCATTCCTCCTAGGAAGTTCATATAAACTGTTGGAGGTGTCCAGTAACATGAAGAGCACATCTCCCTGTGCTTTTGCAGGCCAGTGTGTCCCTGCTCAGGACTGACTCTGATTGCCAGAGTGTTAGCCTTGCCTTAGGTCTGGCTGGCTCAGAGGCATGACTCTAGTGGTGCCAGCTCACCTCTGCACAGACAGGTGCTTGAAGGCTGCAGCTACAAAGCTCACCTGGTTTGCAAGAGGAAGTTTAAAAACTGCACCCAGTGCACACCCCTCAATAGTTAGACTACACAGACCTGAAGGAAAATGCAAAAAAAGCTAAGAAAATGCCATAATTAAATGTTTACCGTTCATTTACTGTTATCTGTTTGCATTCTCTTCTTCCAGTATCTTTTCTCCCTGAAAAATCTTACAAAAAGGCATCAACTCTGATAGGCTTTGAATAAACTTCTTCTTGTATTCTAAATTTTTCCATTTTTTTATTATCACTGGGATGAACTAATGGGATTTGCACAAATCCTTGTTCAGGAAGTGCTTAGAATGTGGGGGAAAGGGGTTAAACCCCAGTGTTTTCTTTGACATTATTTTCTGGCTCACAACTGACATCAACACATTTAATTTTTCATAGCATGCTGTAGTGCAAAAACCTCTACCTTAGGCTTGATTCTTGAGCACTGGAGTGTAAAGCTTTTTGGTTTTAATTCTCTAGGTCTACATGTATTGTACATATTTTGTTTTTTATTTTTTATCTATCTGAATTTGAGTAACTACCCTGAATAAAATTGAGATATTTAGGGCAATTTTTAAGGTAGGGTCATCAGTACCCAAGTCAGTAGCTGAGTTTTCTGCTTTGCCATTACATCATGGAAAGAAAATTCCCCCCACCTTTAAAATAATTCAGCTTTGCAGCAGACCTCTTGTCAGATGTTATATCTGCTAAAAGTTTTCTACTGTCTTTAGTTTCTAAGGCTGAGGTTTTTAAAAAAAGGAATCATCTACTCAGCTATTGCAAGGTAATTTTAAACGAAGAACACAATCTCTTCACAGCCCTGTGATTACAAGAACATGATCTCAGCTAACTCAGCTGCCAGTCACTGATTTAATATATTGAACCTCTGCATTTGGTTATATTTGGTATTAATGTCATCTTCTAAAAACAAATTGTTGCATTGGAATGTTTCTGACTAGCGTCACTATTTGAACTTTCTTATTTTAAAATCCTTTAGCACTTCTATTACTACTTCCCTTTGAAAACAATAAGAATATGCTTGTATTTTATACTCTAAATTTCATCAGTTTTTGCCTTTTTCTCCTTCCCAGGTTGATTGTATTTCTCTTGCAGTGCAGCGGTTAATGCCCCAAAACTTTTTGGTTTGTGTGTTTTGTTCAAAAAGCCTTTGAACAAGCTGTTGGCAGAAAGCATTGCTGCCTTAATATCCATCAGAAAGTGGCTCCTGATGTTGTGCAATACAGCTTGATACTTGAAAGCCACTGACAAGGTTTTTTGAACTCTGAACAAACTTTGAGAACAAACTCAGCTCACTTTCCTTTCTTGCAGCTGTTGTCAAATGTGTGTTATTTGCTTACAGAATTATAAGCTCCTACAGTTCGTTTGAAGGCAATGTTGAACATTTGTTTTAAAACTGTTAGTTTTGACAGAAGAAATATAAGTTCTGTCTAAATGAGAAAGAATGACAATATGCATTGCCACTTAAATTTCTCCTAGCAAAACAAGTGAAAAATACAAACTGGTAGCCCCTTGCCTATCCAGGTTCTAGGGATCCTCTTTCAGCTTAAGGATTTTTTCAGTTCCCATGCAGTTCAACCTCTTCTTTCTCAGGACACTAGGAATAAGAAACAACCAAATGTCTTCTTTTTCTACTTGTCTTCAAAACAGAGTTGCCTTTTGCTTTCTGGATGAGCAGATGCTTCCCTCTTAGATCTCAGCTTCTGATGAGGAAAGTAGAAAAGCAGCTGCAGCTGACTTGTCCCCATGTGCCATGCAAAAGATGAGCCGGCAGGGAACGAGCCCGGCCTGGCTGAACAGAGAGCTTTGGCTGGAACTTAGGAAAGAAAAAGGAGGGTTTATGAACTTTGGAAGAAGGGGCAGGCAATTCAGGGGGACTAGGTTGTTGGGAGGTTATGCAGGGAGAAAATAAGGGTGACAGCCAAGCTAGAACTTAACCTGATTACTGCCGTGGAAGACAAAAATTGTCCATATAAATACATTTGCAGTAAGAGGAGAGCTAAGGAGGATCTCCATCCTTTACTGGATGTAGAGGGAAGCACTGTGACAAAGAATGAGTGAAAGACTGCAGTACTAATGCCTCCTTTGCCTCAGTCTTTAATACTAATGCAGGTACTGGGTACCTGAACTGGGAGACAGGAACAGGGAGCAGAAAGAAGCCCCCTTAATACAAAGGGAAATGGTCAGTGATCTGCTACACCACGTAGAGACGCAAAAGTCTGTGGGGCCAGATGGGATCTACCCAAGGGTACTGAGGGAGTTGGCAGATATCTTATGCTCTTAGCCACTTTCCATCATTTTTGAGCAGTCCTGGATAATCAAGGAGGTCACAGTTGACTGGAAGTTAGCAGATGTAATGCCCATCTACACAAAGGCCTGGAAGGGCTGGTTTTGGAGATTTACATTCTACTCTGCTGGAAAGGACTCTAAAAGTAATAATTCTAAAATATGGTGAAGGATGTTTGTCCAGTGAGTGATTTCCTTTAAAGGACAAATTGTCTTGTCTTTTCAGATACTATTTTAATTCATCTAAATAAGGGAATTCTTAAACTGGCTATTCTGTGGGGTAATAATAGATGAAAATATATTATCTTCTGGAAATAATGTGTATGTGTTAGGTTTATTTTGTAAAGATTAACTTCAGTTGCTCATTTTCATGAAGCTGTCTGTGATAACTTTGCTCTCTCCTCCTAGATGGTGATGTAGCTCATGAAATGGAAGATGACAAACCGAGGAAAAGCCAAAAAGATGATGAAGAGCAAATTGCCAAGTACAGAGAACTTTTGCAAAGTATCCAAGAAAAAGAGAAAAAGCAGGAAGAAAAGGATATAGGAATGGAGATTAAATGGGTTCCAGGTAGGGTTTGTTTTTTTTTTTTTTTTCCTGCCTTGGCAGATATGCAATATTGGTCTGCTGACAGGGATATAGTGTAAGGTGCTGAATTTATAGTAGGAGAAACAAACCCTTTTTTTTTTCCCCATAAATTGAAATCCAGATTGTTTACAGTGAGGGAAACAGAAGAAATAACATGACTGAACTTAGTTCCTCAGCTGTAAGTTTCTCTTTATAGATCAGTTTTTGCCAAGATTTTTTGTACTTGCTTTTTCAATTATCACTTTATAGATGTTTTTTAAGTAGAATTCATGTGTTTGCTATAGAGTCATAAAATATACTTACACTTTTAAAAATGAAAATCAGTATGTTTGGAAACATAGTGTATAAATAGAGGAGAGTGGTTTGGAAGTGTTGCTTGCATAATGCTAAAGATTTGGGGAAGAAAAGAGGAAGAAGACCTTCCAGTGAAACTGCTCTGGGAGAAAAAGCAAGGTACCAGGAATGATTGGGGAACAGTGACATCCAGATTGACATCTGGAAATCAGTGAAAGGTAACTTCACCATGTAGCATCCCAGCACAGCTCATCTGGAGAGGCAAACATGAGTGTCTAGTTCTCTTTTTCCTTTGTGATGAAAAACCACTCAGACTGAATGTTGTCTGTGAGGTGCAATGAGCTAGTTTAACAGCTCACTACGTCCACAGAGGGAAAGGTTTGCACTGTGGCATCACCTTAATCCTGGCCCAGAGCTCATTCTGACTGTCTGTACCAGCCCTGGCACTTGGCAGGTGTCATGGTTTGACTCTGGCATAATGCCAGTGCCCCCATGAAAATACACCCTCCCCAAATGAGTGCTGTGAGATGTGATCAGGAACAGAGCAGAGCAGGCTCAAGCTTAAAAACAAAGGAAAAAAACTTTATCAAGCTACTACTATAATAAAAGACACACACACAGTTCAGGATGAAAACCTTCCAAACCATTCCTCCTCCCCCCACCCAATTTCCACCAAAACACAGTGAGACACAACTGTGGATTCCTGATCAAGTTACCACCCTTCAGATAATCGTATAATTCAGATAATGCGTTCTTCGCTGACCGGAACAGAAGAGAAAGTTCCCCTGGCAGTTCTCTGCTTTTAACCCCCTGTGTTCTCAGAGGTGTGTCCAATGCCTTCAATGGTCACTCCAAGTGTCAGTGTCCAAACCTGACTTCTGATTGGTTTGACCCCAACTTCCTGAGAAAATTCACTTCCCTGTCAAACCATGACAGTAAGTCTCTGCAAGTCTAATTTTGTTTGCTAAAATAACAGAACTAGTCTGGAAAAGAAAAAATCCGTATCTTTTCCCCTGAGTTGGCAGGCCAGATAGGCACATGTTCAGAGGGTTAAATGTGCAGCTGAAAGACTAGGGAAGTGTGACATCCCCTTCTTGGGAGCAGCAAGTGCAACAGCTGTGGGACTGCAGCCTATGTCAGGACACAGCCCCGTTCTGTTACTGCATATAGCAAGACCAGACACATGCCAAAATCCAGGCCCTTCACTGCTGATGGATTAATCCCAGCTAGGAATGCATATCTAATGGTATGATTTATACAAATATTATTCTGAGTTGTAACTCAGGTAACTTCTGCTGAATAGAAGTTCTGCTCAGTTTGAAATATTCTGGTCTGTAGCGGTTCACTGAAATGGACTAAAGTGAAAGGAACAATTTTATTCCCATTTCTTCATGAGACCTGTATTCAAAAGGATACATGGGCATTATAAATTATGTGCTTTCAATCATGCTTTTATAATTCCAATAATTTCTGACATGAATTCTGTCAAAACCTTTTTGAAAAAGCATGTATCATGCAGCCAGGACAAGTGACCACTGACACAGTGTCGTACTCCATCTGTCCACAGCATGTCAGTACTTGCATTCACGATGTTGCTCACTCAGTATTTGATTCATTTTGTCACTGAGCATTCAAGGCTAAGGAGTTTTCATAGATAGGTAGCTTTATAAGACTTCTACAGAGATTTGTTGTTGCCACCTTTCAGAGTGAAGGTGGAAACCACAGGTGAATCAATTGCTGCTAGGAGTGTGTTTTGTATTTATATATTTTTGTATTTAGATGTTGTTAAAGTAACTATTTTTTGAGTTGGTTTTTATGTTGGTTTTGGAAAACACATTTGGAGGGTTTTTTGTTTATTATGCATTCTGTTTTTCAAAGAATTTTGCAAATTGTGTGAAAGAAGTCCTGTAAATTTAAAAAAATTTGAGCAACTTAATGTGGTAACATATTCAAGAATCTAGAGCAAACCATTCATTTTAGGAGATGGAAAATTGTTTTAAGGGAGACCAAAGGAAACTCTTTAGCCTTGCTTGCCCTGAGAGAGCAAGAAGTTTTCTAAGAGGCTGTACCTTGCACGCTACATTTAGTAGCAATGGAGTATTAACTGTAGTAGAGATGGAATCCATTCCATGATGCATGGGCTCTCTGTTTCTTTGCAATGGAACTTTAGAAAATTGGATTTGTTACATACTTATACCTAGTCCAACCCCTTCCCTACTGCACCTTCTTGTAGGACTCCTAGGGCTTTTGCTATGTCTTTATCTCTTTTGAGGGAGGGATGATAAAAAAACCCAAATAACCAAACAAAAAACATACATTTGACTGATTTTGTCTAAATTTAGCTGGATGTCCATGCACAGGATCAGGTTTGTTCATATAATTTTAGGATCAATGTGCATGTGCACACAATGAATTTTACATGGATAGTTTATTGTATTTCATGTTAATTTAGCAACTATGATTTTACAGTATATGTTAACATTTCCTCATTTCTTACCCTGAAAAATGAGAGGTTTGTTGAAGAGCAGAGGTTCTGGAAATCATAGAAGTGTTCACTTGCCTTTGTTAGAGACTGTTCCCCTCCACAAGGTCAGCAGTGCCACTTCTGGCTATTGACACCTGCAATATAGTTTTGTCCAAAACACAAGTCGTAAAAGTGAAAATCAGTGTCTAAAGTTTGCTTTTGAGTCAAAAATTCAGCCATTACTTATTTCGGGCAGCATTTGCAGAAGAGGTCCTGCACACCTGAAGGGGATACTCTTTATATGTGTTTTTTTGTATTGTGGAGCATAAGCAGCACATGTTGAACAGTAGTTTATAGCTCTGGCAATTTATACATGCTTGAGGCTATGCTTCCTTATGGGAGGGAGGATAGTTAGTTGTTACATTATTTTTTCTTGAACAAATGTGCTCTTTTAAATTTCAAAATAATTCATGTTTAGTTGGAGCATTCTAGGCATTCAAAAATAGTTTTTGTTGTATTCTCTGAAGCCTCTGTATTTTTTTTTCAGAAAAGTAGTTTATGTCTGTTGAAATATTTTTATTATCAAGTTCTGCCTTAATGTGCTTGACTTATTGCAAAATCTTTTTCCTGCCCAAATGTTTAATACATGGAAGAATTACAACAGTTAAATTAGGAAGTTTTTCAATTGAAAGGCAGATATTTGAATTAATTTAAAATTTTGAGTTTTGGCACAGTTATTTACACATGGTTATAGAAAGCATACTTTGTCAATGATTCAGTTATTCTTGAATCATAATTGTCTTAAATAAACCACAGTGCCAGCAAAAATAAATTAGATGTAGTTCCAACTCTCTTTGGCCTGTTTCTTCTAGGCACAAAATCAGTGTTATATTCAAGCATCCATCTGTTTTCTTAATCATATCTGATTTAAGCAACAATTACTATGAATCCTTATCCAGCTCCCAAAGCTCCCCTTAGAAAGTGAAAAGAGAGAAGACCACAACTGCATTTCTTGATGATATTCAGCCAAGTTTTTGGGGGCATTTTATGAACTTAAAAAGTTTTCCTTTGGGAAGAATGAGATGTAAATATTTAGCTAGGCTTAGAGCAAAAATTTCAGATTTGTTTTGGTGAGAAGCAGAATAGAAGGCTGGTGTCTGTAAAGTGCGTAGTAAAGCCCAACTGTATTTAGAGATGATGTTGAGCACAGAAATGTTTGTATGAAGTATTTATCTCCATCTGGGTCATTGCTGAGTGTGTCCCCTTCCTGGAGTGGCCTCAGCTCCTGCAGCATGAAGCAGCACGTGCTGAGCTGTGTGGGGGCTCACACATGACAGCTGCTACGTGTGGTGGGTTCTCACAGGCACTTTTACTGCTTAGGAAGGCTTGGTTGACTTAACATATTTTATCTTTGGGGGTAACAAATTCTAATGTTATCAGAATACTTCTATTTGCTGTTCCTTTCAGCTACCTGATAAAAGGTGTTTCAATTTTCTGGTGAGGCATTACATGCAAAATGAACTTGCTTGTTTAGATTTCCTGAGAACAGAAATGTATCTTTCTAGCCTCTAATAACAGTGACAGTTGCAGGCTGTTATACTTCCATTAGTTTTCAGAACTGAGTGTTTGGAGAAGTAAAAATTCTGCCTGCACCCATCCCTTGCTGTCCCACCAGTGTGAACAGCAGTGTACTTAGGGTTGCTGTAGTATTTAACAACACGTTTAATCCTTTAGCTGAAGTATGATTTCGTTGCATGCTAATATAGATGACCTTTTCCCTCTCTTTTCTTGCCTTCTTTTGTGAAGATTAAATAAAACTATTGATTCATTAATTCTAAAAAAAAATTATATCAATAAGGGTATATAAGTTAGACCTTTCTATGGCCAGCTAATATTTCTACCTAAAGTAGACAGTTCCTTTCCCCTTCTGGAATCAAAATCTTTTTGACCACTTAAATACACTCTTATTCTCGGGAAGTGGTCTGGACAGTAGTTTCTAAGCATTCTAATCTGTGGAGAAACTCTAATGCCTTTCATGAGACTGCCAAATACCACAAGAAAGGGCTGGATTTTCCTCCAAGTTCTTCAGTGCCAGATGGATCAAATGATTCAATTTTCCAGGCAAATAAATCAGAAATATTGTAACTTCCTTTCAGATTTTGGGTCTCTCTTTTGCTGGAGATGTGACGTATATTTTTTTTAATTCTGTATTTACTATCTTCAAAGAGAATCTGCAAGATTGTTACCTGACCAGTAATTTTTTCCATAAAAGTACTACAAAGTATTCAAAGTTATAGTGGTTCAGTTTCAAGGAAGCTGATGACTCTGCTTTCATGGACTTTGAAGATAAGTAAATATTTGTTCTTGATGTATGAGAGTTTCTTAATGACATGCTTTTAGTTAATCTATGCAAAATCCTTCCTTTATCATGGCTCTGATTTGTTTGCTGGTTAAGTACTGGCCAATTTTTGTGGCTGTAACAGTTTGCCACTTACAGTTCATTCTGGTGCCTTTCCAGAGTAGTAGAAGGATCCTTTCTCTTGTTTTTGCTCCACTCTTTTCCTCCTACGATTCTATGGTTTAATATGATTTTATATCTTGTCCACATTTCGTATTTCAGACAAGTTGCAACCAGCTCCCCAGCCTTGGAATAATTTTTGGAGTGTCAATGAACGCTAAAACAGGGATTAGTGTTTGCAGTTTTTCAGCAAAATCTTCTGCCTGCTCTTCTGGGGATGGCTAGAACTGTCCATGAAAGCTGCCCTGTTTATTCAATCATTGTTTTCAGTTTGTCCATACTGAGGAGAGCTGGAAGGAATGATGAGGAATGGGGACTTGGCAACTGAAGAATCTGGGAAAAAGAATGGGATCTAGTCTAGGACATCGGGAGAAGTCTGAGTATGCTTTCTAAGCAATAAAACTGGGATGAGGGGTGGGAGACTAGGATGTAGTTAGGTCAGGGCTGGACTGGTGTGGCAGAAGAGAATTCTGAAGAGAGACCATTAGAAGTAGGACTGAGGAAGAGATAATAAATATGAGACTTGGAGAGTGAAGCAGAACAGGATTCCTACAAACTCCGAAGCAAATTCAGTCACGTTGTGGGAGACAATGTTACCTGTAGGATATCTGACTAATTTGTTACCAAAGTTAAAAAAAAGGTTTAGCGAATGAAGCAAGGAATTGCAAGTAGGAAAAAAATACTTCATTGCCCAGGCTGTTACCTCCTACTCCTTGATTCTGTTTCTTCCAGTGAATTGTGCTCCAGTGTATTGCAAGGCAAGTCACTTGATCTCCTTAGATCATGAAATTTTGTTTTTGTAAGCACCCATCTTCTGAAGAGTGGGCTGAATGTTTATGAGGTGCATCTGAAATCTGTTTTCATCCTCATAACATCCAAGTGCTCTGTGATGCAATGAATTTTAGGACAATATTCTTGATGTATATGGAACTTTTTACCAAAATTAGAAGGTTGCTTTTAAATGAAGTGCATATTTTGGATTTAAGTATTCTACATTTACAATGGGAATGCTTCAGTTATTTAATGGATTTATTTTTAAGGTGATGTTCTTACATCATTGAATATTCTAATGATGCATATTTATAGAAACCTTCATTCTGTTCTATTTACAAAAAGCTTAAAGGTTAGGACACACTTGTCTATGCAGATGAAAGTACTGGGCATGGAAACAGTGGATGTCTGTGCTAAATTATGGAATTTAATGTAAACCTAATTCACACATCCAAACTCAACTGTCCTAATTCACACATCCAAACTTAACTGTCTGATCCTGTTAGGCCAAAATTATTAAGAGCCAGACGTGTTGTACTTCTTTGGAGTTTACTTTTCTAGAATGAAAAATAGAGTGTTCAGCAGAGATCCTACAGCATTTTCAGAGTATTGCCACAGAGGCAAAGTTTCAGCAATGTAACTAATTCAGAATCTTAACTAATGATAGCGTGGTACATTAAACATAAGGGCTCTGTTGGTTTTGTTTTGTGCACAATTTAATGTCTGGAGAAGAGACCTTTCTGAGGAACAGCAGGAGTGTTGGGGGTCAGATACTACATAGCAAACACTTCTTCTGATTCTTGTACAGTTTTTACTGAAGGGATGTTTTATTTGGAAAAACACATCCTATAAAGCAATCTTCTTTATAAAGATGGGTTTTTAAGCAATATTTATGTTGCTTCCACAGACTTGTTGAATAAAAGCTAGATAGCTCTTATGCAAAGGAGAAAACAGTTTATTAAAAAAATTCAGATTCATCACATTTTTTAAATTTACTATGGCTTTTTTCCTAGGCCTCAAAGAAAGTGCTGAAGAAATGGTCAAAAACAGGTTGGAGGGAAAGGATAACCTGACTCCATGGCAAAAATATCTAGAGAAGAAGAAAGAAAAAAGAATTCTTAAGAAAAAGAGAAAGGTAATGTTTATATTGGCCATTTGAGGGGGAGTTGTTGTTTATTTTCTTATTTGTTCTTAAGGTTTGTTTCAGATAAACAAAATAAATTGTCCAGCTGCCAGTGCTACTTTAAGGTTAGAATATGCGGTGGTCACTCATGTAGAAGTACTTGGGAGTACTTGATCAAACCTAGAGAGGAAAAGGTTATTCAGCATACTTCTGACCATACATATGCTTACACAAAGCATCTTTTATCTACTTGTGCTGCTGTAAAGATAAATTAGTCATAATAATAATTGGCTGTAATTTACATTTTTAATGCATTAGAAGTATCTTTTTGCTACTGTGTGCATATCAATTCAAAGTCGCTATGACAATGATAATTGTAGTTGTTATGACAATGATAATTTGGAAATTTTGTGGCTAAAATAATACAGACTTGTTTACCAAACCTGTAATAGCAAAGAATTAATAGCTGCAAAGAACTATTCAAATTCTAAATTTCAAGACAAAAAATAAAAAGCATGTTGCATGCAGAATGTAGATTCTCTAAAGTCTTACTCCCAGTGTAACTCACATTGCTGAATTACACTTCTAAGAGTAAACTCTACACCTTGAGTTACTCTGTGCCTGTCAGTTAATTTTAACTGGCATTTGACAAGTAACTTCTTTAAGTTGATAAGTGCTCAAAATGGAGAAAGCAGCAGTGTTAGTAGCAGAGCAACTTTGTCTAGCTTAATATGCTCGTCCAGTTTGATAAATTAAGTCAAGGAGCAAGGTGTATGACACACTACTACCAGAAAGAAAATTTATTCTTTTAAATCTGAACTCCAGCTTTTTGAAATCTGCAGCACAAAGTGAACTTTCTTACTCAAATTTGTCCCCAAGCATAAAGTAAGGACGTAACAGTACTGATCCTGTAATTTTGTTGGAATGGTTGTCTGATGCATCACAGTTTGGGGATATGCCTGATAAAATGTATGAAAGAGGGTTGAAATTGTTGATTTGTCTTTACTATCAACTTTTACTGTGCTGTGGATTTTTGATGTTCCATGTACAGTATTTCAGTTTTCATCTTCATAGCTACTAACAGAACATCTCATTCCAGTGAAACTTAAATAGTTGATTGATTGAAATAGTGTTGAAATAATCAAATGTTGATTGAAATAATGTTTGTGCTTTGTTACAGGCTGCTGCTGAGAGAGAAGAGAGTGAAGATGAACTTCCACCTGACGTTGATCTCAATGATCCCTATTTTGCCGAAGAATTTGAGAAAACAGGTCAGTCAAGACAGGCAACTTCTAGAGTAAATCTGCCCTTTTGTTAAATACTGAGTTTCCAACAAAGTCAGGCTGGACTGAACACAGAGATAGAATGTTCAGAATTAAATTAAGTCGGTGTTATTTGCCTAAAATTGCTATTCCTGTAAAATTACGCATATTGTAATATATGGAATGGTACGGAATATTCTCTTGGCTTTCACCAGAGACCATTAGTTATCCAGTTTCTGGGGATGGCTGTTAAAAACAAGCTGCTCCCCTAAGTATTCCAGAGAAAAGAACTCCACTGCTTTTGAAGTATTTTTATTTAAAAAGAGACAAATCTATATGGGTCACTTTGAAGCTTGGGTCAATTACAAAAATGTCAAATGTTTTTGCATCATAAACAAAGTTGTCTTTGAGAAGAAATCACTTTTCTCTTAGTTTGATACACGTTTTTACTGGAGTACTCTTGGCTGCTTAGAAACCCCAGTAGAGAAATGTAATATTTTAGAAAATAACTTGCCCAATTTAGATTTTTAGGATACCTTTTTTACAAACTTTTTATTCTGATGTTTAAATTAGCTTTTGCCATGGTAACAGCAAATTTATTTTGAGTGATTTTGCTGAGTAAAATCAATAAAGGTAAGTTTCTGATGTTCCATACTTTTGGGAGCCACATCCTAAAGGTGGCTCATGTTGCTGTATATTAAAAGAAGAAAAATGACATAAAAACAAAAGGAAGAAAACAAACATAAAGAAGATAGCAACTGATTTACTCAATATTGCCAGTCTGTTGTTTGGTTGGGGGTCTTTTAAGCATAGTAGTGCAGATCCAAGTTCCATTTAAAAAGGGTAAGTTGCTTTTAATTTTATACTTGCCAGCACAGGCTTCTGTCCTGAATGTTAAAATCTATCCTAGGATAAAATAAATAACTAACCCCCCAAATATGGATGATTTTGTACTTAATAATCTGAAATACAGAATAGTAGAGTGAGTCCTGTCCGTGTTTTAGAGAAAAACACCACAGTCCAAAGTGTCATGCAGTGCTGTTTTCTGCCATACTTTCTGGGTGGCTTGTGTATAGGTTGAAGTAATTAATTGTAAAGATAACCATTCCTTTCACCAAATTGTTTATTTTTTCTTTAGTAGCAAGATTACCTATGTACTCTCATATGATGTGTGATGTTCTCTGTGAAATCTCTGAAAAAATGTTTGCTTCTGCATTGTGTGAGAAGTTGTGTCCTAAAGGGGCTCGGCAGAGAATGAGCTTATCTGCACATTTTTAAACCTTGTCCATAACATAGAGAATAGCCTTTAACGTTTGTGGAGTCTTTGAGGATAGTTAAATACACATAAAAGTTAAGAAAGTGAAGCTTTTGTCTTCAAGATTACTGATAATTACTGAGATACAGGAGAAAAGCAGGACGTGGTTAGCCCTGGAGAAGTTCTAAAGGGACAGTACAGTGGCTGGCTGCGAGCCAGTTTACATTTTAATGGTAATTACACAGCACAGCTTTGGCGTTCACCAAGTTTACCCAGAACAGCCTCTGTTTCATAGTTGGGGTTGCTTTTAAGCACAGCTTATCCAGTGAGGGAGAATAGGTTACAGTCATCTTTGAACTTGGCTGTAATTCTGCCAACTTTGTATTTAGGATACAGGCAACTTAAATGACCATCATTTTTCACAAGCGTTCCACAATTCCCCTGGAAGATTGAAATTTCACCCTTAAATTGACTGTCAGATTATTTTAGATTATGCTGAAAAAGCGTATGGCAGGGTTTATTTGCAGACTTATGTGGACCAGTGCAGAAACTGAGGATGCAGTAGTGCTGGATTCATTTGTTGGCTGTAACGTGCATGGGTCTTGTGTAGCTTGTTTTCTGTCAAGCTGAGGCAATTGAAGGGAAGCGAGAGTGAAAGGAGATGCTAGACCAAGGGTCTAAAAACTCTGAGTGCTGTGAAAGGAAAACTGGAATTTATGGGAAGTCCACTGAAGCATATGTTCCTCAGGTATGTCTTTGTTCCTGATAAGCAGGCAATGATTCTTACCCTGTGGATGCTTGGGAGAGGCAAGGTAGAACAAATTCTTTGTGCCTGCTGTGCCCAAGAGCTGTCTGTGTAGGGTTCATGGCAGTACTTGTTTTGCACAGTTTTCATGTGACTTTTTAATAGTACCACAGACTAAAATGTCAGATGCTGCAGATACATGAGCCTTGATGATCCATTCTAGAAGCTTGACTCTAGTTTCATATTGTGAAGAAAAAAAAAAAAAGTCACTTTCATTTTACACTGATGCCCATACTGTTTCAAAAAGCCTTGCAAGACTTGGGTTTGGGTTTGTCAGTTTCACTGTTACTGCATCAGCTTCTGTGGGATCTTAGTAAAGGGAGACAAAATGACTCTTGCAGCTTAAACTGTTGAAAAATTAATAGCTAAATAGTGTAATTGCTTATTAACATGAGACCAAGGTCCTGCTTTTGGGGATCACTGAACAGTTTCAGAACACATTAGACTATTAAACATAGTTTCTGTTGAACCTTTGAGGAATTCTCCACACATTATTGTAACTCCTGTTAGTTCCAAACCATTAGATGCCTTCTTGTGATCTAATTTATGATATATGTAGGAACTGATGGCTCTTTAAAGCTGGAAGGGAGCAGTATGAGTGCAAGGACCTAAGAGCTTAACAATAGAATCAGAGTATAGCTGTAGAACCTGTACTTGAAAGATAAAGTAGATGAAAATATTCATTTACCATGTGTCTTTGCAAGGCTTTTGAGACTGACTCAAGTTTCTGAATAAGGCAGAGGTCTTGTGAGAGGAGTTTTTGATTTGGGGTCAGTTTCTGTATCTGAAGTCCCAAAGGTAAGATTAGCTTTTACTGGCAGCTGGGAAGTTGTTGATGTGCAAAGTTAATGTTGCAAACAAAATTCTTGAGCTGAGAAAGAGTCGAATGGCAGCTTGAGTGGGAATTACAGCAGAAACTGGACAGTCCTTGTACTGGCTGGCAGCAGCTACCAGTTAGTTCTGCAGCACACTGAAGTGTCTTCTGCTGTAGGTGGGACAAATCTGATTGAAGGATGGCAGTGGGGATGAAGTGCTAGGAAAAATCTGATGGATTGCAATCAGTTTGCCATAAGCGTGCAACAAGTGTGTGTGGTGGGGCTAGCAGAATGTATGTGGGAAGAGGGACTGCAGCAGGAATATGTTAATAATACAGAAAATCATGCATTTGTGAATTTTCAAGCAGAACCATTTTCAGTATGATACAAATTTTTGAGTCCCAAGGGTGATTTTAAGTTCCAAGCTGGTTTTACTAGCTGCATAGTGTCAAAAGAAATAAAGGGTTTACTAATTTATTTGTTTTCATGGAGAAGAGGTCAGTTTGATACCAACTCCTTGTTCAGCCCCATCTGCATCCACAGAATACTCTGAAGGCATGAGCATCACTGCTGTGATTGCCCATAGAGTAAAAGAGGAGGGAAGGTGACTTGAATTACTTTCCTTTGGGAAAAAGAAAGAAAAGAAACTTCTCATATAATTGTCTCCAGTTTTATCTCTGTGCTCCTTTTCTGTAGTTTAGCCACTTCTAAAAGATAGAAAGATTCCATAGTTGTTGAAGGCCTACAGAAGACATTTATTTCTCCCTTCTACACATTAACTTAAATTGTGTCATTTAGGTAACAATATCATATCTGAATCAGCTTTTCCTGCACATTATCTGGAACTACTAAATCAATAGTTTAGTCTTTCAGCTGATGACACTGTGCATCAGGATAGTTTATTTTTTCACAGTGGTGGTTTGTTTCTTCTGGAAATCCATTTCCAGTTTGGAATCCGTGTAGAAATAGTCAAGGGAATAGTCAAGGCAGAAAAAAACCTTTCTCAAGAAATACATCCTCTTCCAAAGTAACCTTAGTGATATAACTTGACATGTGTCTGGCATGTCTGTATTTCTAGTCTGAGTACAAACCTGTCCTAACAAAATGAAGCCAAGTATCTTCCTTAAGAGTACCCCCAGTGGACTGCAGTAAATTGCCTGGGAATGTCATCCTAGCTTCAAAGGCCAGAGTGTGTGGTTTGGGTCAGGAAATCTTCTGCTTTTCCTGCTTTTTCTTGATCAAGATCTACAGGCATTCAAAAAAAAAAAAAAATTTGATTTAGTAGGATTTATAAACAGGTCTGTTTTCATTAGAAGTTAGGTTTGACTAACGTCTTATGCTATTACTGATCATTATATCTGTCATTATCAGCATTGTATATCTGAATGCTAAGGGAGTAGGAGAGCTTCCTCAGAGCAATATTCAGTCTGAGCAGAGTCAATCATATTTTAATTTCCACTAGAAAATGCCCTGGGAGTGGTGGGATGTCATGGGTTTGCCTGCACTATTGTGATACTTCTCTTTACTGCTCTATGAAAAATACAGTAAAACCATGGTTTTGACTTACTGATGCCATTTGAATGTTGCTGCCTCCTTTAAACTGAACAACTATTCAGTGGATTTTTATTGCTTTAAGCCTTCCTGTTTTTTATTAACTTTGCAGCCTTTTTCCACATCCGACATTCAAATACTGAGTGCAAGAAAATGAGATGTACTTAGAAGTTCTAGCTGTAGGTAAATTATGCCCTCATGCATAAGCTTGGATAAATATGTTCATGCCCTGTATTTGCACTTAGGTTTAAAGAAGAAGCCAGAATCAGTAGAAAGTACCTCAGAAGATGAGGACGAAGTTGAAAAGCAGAAGGTAAAGTGGTGTAAAATGTTGCATTGTATGAATTCTACAAGTATTTGTTATGTGTTTGTGAGTGGAACTGCAGAATTCCATAGGATAGCAGTAGAATAAAACTATACAATTTTAACAGTGAGAGCTTTTGAAACTAAAACCAAGAAGAAGTTTGTGTGTTGGGCAGTGCCAAGTTTTTATTTTTTAACATCAGTATTGTATGAAACGTTTGTGAGTTCAAACCTTGTCCTGTATATTTTTCTCCTTGAAGAGTGAGTTAATTGCTATTTTGTGTTTTCTTTTCATCCTTTCTCAGAACAAGTTCACTAAAGGAATTACTTAAATCCAGATATGTTCGTTTTTATTTTGCTATATGAATATCAGTATTAAATTGTATCATCTAGTTATTTCTAAGCTGTGGTGTAAAATTTTCAGATGAGATTTTTACTGTGTTTGAAAATTGAATGTGCATATTTGCATTCATTTTACATCTAATAAGAAGGAAATCACTTTGTATTAATACTACACCTCAAAATGTTAAAAGAACGTTTTTATGGATGAAATAATACTGCCCTGATGACCCTATTTCAACTTATTTAAACAAATGTAGACTCATACAGGCTTTATTAATGAGATGCTGAATTTTTTCATAGAAAACTTTCATTGTGTACATGGACTTTCTTATTTTGTAACAGGCTGAAATGGCCCTACTGATGATGGATGATGAGGATGACACCAGAAAACATTTTAATTATAAAAAGATTATAGAACAACAGAATTTGAGCAAGAAGAAAAAGAAACTTCTTATGAAAAAGAAAGAATTACTAGAAGATGACTTCCAGGTAATTGTGTATTTCTTGACTTTGTGACGGGAGCAGTTCCAGGAATCTCATGAACTGTGACTTCTGAAGCAGTTCATCTTTTATTTGGCTTAAAAGCTTTGCTGTCATGGGAAAAGTTTACCTAAAATAAATGTTTCTTTTCTCACTTCAGGTAGATGTTGCTGATAAAAGATTCCAAGCCATGTTTACTTCTCCCCTGTTTAATTTGGATCCTTCAGATCCAAATTTCAAAAAGACAAAAGCAGTAGAAAAGATCCTGGAAGAGAAAGCTCGCCGAAGAGAAGAAAAGGAGCAAGATCTCAAGGAGGCAAACAAGGGCCTGGAGAACAAGATGGCAAAGAAAGGAGAGGTTGCCAAGAAAGCCATAAATCCTGCCCTATCAATGCTAATAAAGTCAGTCAAACATAAAACTGAAGAGTTTCAGGCACGGAAAAAGCAGAAATTCAAATAATTGAACTTTTTACTGTTTTTACTCAGCCTTTACTTTAGTACAAGCCCTGCTAACTGGAGACATCTGTTAAAGTTATTGTGGCCTGCTCTAATCCCTGCCCACCTAAAATGTCTTGAAAATTCATTTAACTATGTTGGTGAATTGTGAACTGTTCAGAGTAATAATCACTCTTTTCTTATGCCACAACAAATACTGTTTTGCATATATGTACCTTATGATTTTGGGATGGTTTGTTTTGTATCATGGCTAAAAACATCATAATTATGGGTTTATTTATAAATAATAAAAACCGTTCTGCAGAGGTTTATTACTGAAACTAACTGGTTTTAAAGTTTTTAATCCCACAGAAGTCTGTAAAACATACCTCTCCTAATAAAGAAGGTAATAATATAACTATAAATGGAAGAAATTTTGTATACAAATTTTTCGTAGATTTTTAAAAGATTGCATAAATGCTTTATTCATTTCTCCTTTAAATACTTGAAGGTCATGGAACTAATTCGTGGAAATATTGCCATTTAGAAGTGTTTAATTAGCATACTTTGGAAATAAATATTTTAAATTGACCCAAAAGAGTTTTGGGTACTAGCTATGGTTTTTTCTTTAATGCCTAAATGAAATAACATCAAAATAAACTTTTTGCTATTGTTATTACATTTCCATGAATATGATACTTATACAAAGTTTTTCAGCATTGCAAGTGTTAAAAAAAAAGGGGGATTGGAAGGGGAAAGGAAAAACATCAAAGGCAAATCTAGATGATACAATTTTAGAAAACATGTTGTTTGGCCATGTTAGTGTTGGTGATGAAGGTATCAAAGGTGCAGGGAGAATACAGTAAGTAGAAAATTATCACTCTTCCCTGGAGTATGGCCATTGATTAAGGTTGGGTGTCAGTTGGGGTGTTGGGATTTTTTCAAAGGTTTGCTGTATCAGCTATAATGGAAATACAACATAGCATTACAAGAAACACAGAAAACTTTAGAAACAAGGAGTTGTAAGGTAATTTTCCATTTTAAAGACATTTTTAATTTCTAAAATGTTCTACTAATCTAAACAGAGACTTCTATGAATCAGAGATTAAACTATTTATAATCAAAGCCAGTGTTTATAGCAAGTAAATTTATCTCAGTATGTAAATGAGATAAGAGAGCTGGATTAGCACATGGGAGGCTGTAGAGTGAGCAAAGCAGTCAAAGATATTAAGGAACATAATATACAAATACAGGTGGAGATGGATTTTACAAGAGTGCTTTGCAATGATGTGCCTATGGAATTCTTGGAGAGTGTTTTAAATGTAATTACTCTTCATAAACATTTGAACATCTTCAGAGTTACTTTTTTTTTAATACTGCGTCCATTGAGAGTCTCCCATAATTTTGTTTAGTCATTTGTATGGAAAACAGATTTGTTGGGAAATGAAAGGCAACAACAAACTGCACGGTCTCTTGAATCCTCTAACCCTGCTGAGTTCTACCAAACACTTCTGTGTTACTGGTGCTTTTCTTTTCAGCTTGGTGCTTTTATGGCTGGAAATCACCGTGGAATCGGTAGATCTCTGCTCCTGCAGATGGCCCAGATACGCTGAGTGACTCACTGGTACAGAACTGCACCAGAACTTCTGTACTCCTGCAATGCCTCTGTCCTTGACATGAACTTCGCTGGAGGAGTAATTTGAAAAATCTGGTTATAAAATTTAAAAGTCACAAATTGTGAGGATTTCTTATTGAAATTAGATGATACAAATTATGTCTTCACATGGACATATGCTGGCTACTTTCTCCTGTTAGGAAACCTTGCCTCTACTTGGCTGTCATAGACAAAATGCATGGAAAGGTGAATGCAGACTTCATAGTGATTTTAAACATTGGTTTAAATAATTATTTTGTTGTACAGAATTGTGTATTGGGTATCCTGTAAATGCTTAATGTATGATCATTTTATGTAATCAGAAGTTTTTGTTGTTGGTTTTGTTTTCAAGTTACTGAGTGCTGAGGGGGCATCTTAGTTGGGAAAAACTGGAGAACTTCAGGATCTGTCCTAGCATGCACCTTAGATGAGAATTTTTTTTGATTGTTTATAAAATGATTAGGTCTAAAACGGCTTTTTCCCCTTAAAAACAAGGTTTAATTGCTAATTAGTAATTCACATTATCTAATCTCCATGATTCCAGATCAATGTAAGCAAAATCTGACATGCTCTCTTGTGTCTCCAGCAGAAGCATATATTGAAAATCTGGTAAGAGTCTAGAATTCCCTGCAATCCATATGCCTGGGTGTAAACAAAACACATGATGGTTTTGACCATCTAATTCTTTTAAACATGAAAATAGGATCTAGAAGTTTCAACCTCTCAACTTTAAGATATGATTTTACTTTTCACTTTCACTAGATGTCATGTAACCAGCAAAAGTGAAGGCAGTGAAGTAAAATAACACATTAAAAATTGGGACAGTTAAAAGTGAGACAAATAATTTTTCTAGCAACTTATGGAGGTCTGTTATAAAGTAATTTGTCTCCAAGTTGGCAGCCAGCAGAGCTCTTGTTGAATATAAGCCAGGCCTTTAAAGCTCTAATATTACAAGTGGAAATCACAAGAGGGTTTGAGTTATTTAAAAACAGAACGCTCAGACAACAAGAGATAAAGAGCCCTGTATATTTTCAATCATTCCTCCAGTCTAAAAATTAAATGTATTATTTCCAATTAATAGCAAGTTGGCTTTTTGTTCTTTTTATATTTTGATAATATCCAAAAATAACAGTAAGTTGTGCTATCACATGCTTTTTTAGCAAATAAAGCAAACAACCAAAATAATGTGGGTTTTCTAAAGATCTTAGAAACTTATGTTATATATGATCTATATTTAAAAGTAGTAGAGCAATTAGTTTGCTTTGCATTTGTCTTAAATCATGTTAAATGCCTTAGGTTTTGTAGCTGTGATAAGAAAAACAACACTGGTACTTCTGATGGCACAGTAATTTTCATTAATTCCTGGAATACTTTCCAGGAATACTTTCTTAATGTAAAAATGGGCCTTTTCATGTAGAGGACTATGTTACTGCGTTCCTGTAAGAAGCAAGACAAAGTGGCAGAAAGGTCTGTTGAAGTTTTCTGTCCTTAACATACAGCATTATAAATGGGAGTATTTTTATCTGGGTTCTGGACTCAGTCTAGAGAAATGTCACCTGAAGTCATTACTACTTTCTACCCCTCTCATCACTAACATATGAGTAATCCCTACTCTGGAGTGTTCCAGCTATGTCTTTCAGCAGTGCAACACCAGTGAATTTTGAACACCATTGCTTGTAGCCATGAGTGAGCCCCACTGGCAAACCCTGCTCCTCTCCCATCCTCACAGAGAGCTGATCCCGTGGCTGGTTGCCACAAATTCATGGCTGAATGCTCCTGGACTGCATCCTGTGAGCTCCTTGGCACTGCACAAATCCTTTGGCTTTGCATTGAAATCCTGCCCAGTGCACTTAAGACTTTCCTCCTTTTGTATTTCTGGGACAAGGAAGGAGGGAAAGGACAATCGAGGCAGATGGGATTTGTAGCGACTTCTGACAGTAGGATCAAGGATGGGTGTTGTAAGAGTGAACAGAAAAACTGCCCAGTGCAGTCAGCAATGTATGTGGCTGAACTGCTGCTCAAAGGGGCTGGCAGGTTGTCCATGAAAAATACATGTTAACAGAAGTGGTTACCAAAAGGACTGGGAATAGCAAAGGAGTGGTTTAGGGTGGCTGTGATTGTTACAGGTGATTAAGAGTTGAAATCAATTCTGATGAATGCAAAACCCTCAAGCACAAGCTGCTTCCCTTCCTCATTGTCCTGTCTGCTTTTCCCCTTAGGTTAATGCCTGGACACTCAGAGAGTAGATACATGAGCTGGCCCAAGAATGGATGCCTTGGGCTTTGGAGGACTTAGGGACAGTTTGATCCTTTTCCTCAGCAGAAGGAACGACTGAGGAGAGTCAGCAGGGAGAGAGCCTGAGAAGATGTGCAGTGATGAGCAATGCCTCTGGTGTTCACCAAGAGTTTAAGGGTGTCCTTGCAGTTGGAGGGAGGAAAGAAGGTCTGCAATTCTTGAACCAAGCAGAAGATAGACTTTTTTTTTTTTTTTTCAAATATTTATTGTTTGGTGAATTTTAGAGTTCCCTATGAGGAAACTAAATACAAGTGCCTAGGAACCAAAACCATGTCAGAGAGAAAATCAAGCACAGTAGTTGTGAAATCCTCTCTGGCATTTGTTGCAGTTACCTAAACAGATGCTTTTCTTTAAGCACTAATCTGATATGAAAATACCATGTTAAGGGAAGCAGTCTTCATTATTCTGTATTTTGGTGTCTAAGTGCTCAAGTTTGCAAAATAACTGTTTTGTCAGCAGGGTATTAATTTTCATGTATTTTAATGAAATAAAAGCCAGAACCTTTATGAGTCACAGAAGCTCATCTGTCTCATGGATGGATGATCACCTCAATCCAAAGAGGAGACTGGGCACTTCCATGAACATCCCAAATATTGGCAGGGAACAATTCTGTGCTCTGTATGCCCTTTGCAGAGGAGTAGAAATGCTTCACAGGGTGCTGGCCATACAGCTACTTGTGTAATAAAATCAAAACAGGTGTAACAGACCACACTTAAAAGGAATATGAATCTATCACTTAAGTTATCCACTTTTCTTAGGAAGCCCAAAATTCACCTTTGATAGCAAAGCAAGTTGCTTTGGTAAACAAAGATGATTTTGTCAGAATAACTGCTTTCGTTTACTGTGAGTTACATTTTTTGAAAGACAGAAGGCATAAAATACAGAAAAAGGGTAACAGTAATGAATTTAGTTGTGTATTAAGATGTAGTTTAAAAATGCAAATTCTGTCCTAAGATAAACCTGTGCTGATTTTTGTACTGATCTCAACTTCACCAAAATGTGAATTTGCTGATAGAGCTCATGAACTTGAGGGATGAGAACAGATATTTTTTTTCCTCATTTTGTATCTTGAAGATCAAAACTTCCCCAGTAAGAGAATGATTCTGCTAATTATTCTTAATTTATAGTGAACTTAGGAATCCTGAAGCCTCTCTGTTGCAATGGGATCAGTATCACAGAATTTGAAGGGCAGGATGCTGTGAAGACTGCCTTACTGAAATCATATCATACCCTGAGTGCAATAAACTGGCTCTGGCTTGGACTAAATCATTAGCCATGGAGAGTTGCAGAGAGCAACCGCACAGGTCAGAATCCGTAACAATAATGAGATGATCTAACCTGTGGAGAAAGCCTAGTTCAGGAATTACTTAGTCGCCAACTTGACCTGTTTTGCCAAAATATGTATTTTTAAATTGCCATATTTAAACCTTCACCATACTTTGTGGGCATGAAGAAAAATGTTCTCTGATTCTGAAAACCACTTTTCTTGGCGTCCTAATTTCCTGTAGCTGTCATTGAGAGATGACTGTCCTACCTACTGCAGTGGCCAGTATGTACCCAGTACACATTTAACTCACTTTTCAAGGAATAAAGAAAAAAACTTGCAGGGATTTACTACTTGTGGTTATTTTGGCAACATGTGATTAATGCATTTTTGAAGCTGCATTTCTCAAAAGTCCTGTATTTTATGATTTGGCCCCCCTGAAAAGCTGGCTGACAGATCGCAATCACACCGAGTTAGATCTCTCTGAGCTGCAGTGGAATGAGCGTTGGAAATAATCATGTGGGTGATTGAGCAGCAGGGAGTATGTGAAACGCTAAGTAGATGCTAGGTCCAGGATGTTAGAGTATTTTCCTCATCTGTAGTAGCTCATTATCTAGAAAAAAAACGTTATTTTACCAGCTGGAAGTCAAAGAAGGGGCCTCTTCACATGGAGAGGAAGCAACAAACATGCCTGGAGAAGACTGCAGGCTTATTTATGCTACCTGCAAGGATCAGCCAGTCTGTCAGGGGGATTGATGATGTGGTGTTTGAGTAGACTGATTCCAGCCTTCAGTTTCTATTCTCCTCTTTCATGCCATCATCCAGATAACAGTTCCTGTTTGTATTTACTGGTGCATTCAGCTTCTTTTTCCGTTGACTGTAGAAGTGAGTTGCAAAGCTCCTAACTAAAGCTAGAATGGTTCATATAAGGCTGTATTTCTACATGCTTGGCCTTCTGGTTTTTTTTTTCCTCTTTTCCTCGTGGCAAATTTCCAGACAAATTCTTCATTAAAGCATTAAAGTTGTCTTTAATTGATTTTTTAAAGTGTGTCCTCTTACCTGGGTTAAAAGAGATAGAAAAGGGATGTGTCTTTTCTCCTCTTCTACTGCCCTTTCCCAGCATCTTTGTCCTTAACAGGTGTCCGAACACACTGAAACCTCCCAAACCAAAGGTTCAGGTATTTCTTGCCTGGAACATATTTTGTGAAACCTCACTGAAGTTTAAGGACTTCAATAGACAATTTTACCCAGAATAAATTAAAGGAGCAGATAAGCTCTTTATCATATTAGGAAGTAAAGCCAATAGAGTGTGCTTCAAAATACAAAGTGCAAGAAGAAATCTAAAACAATCAACAAGAAACAGAAAAAAAAAAAAAAAAACAACCCACAGGCTTTAAAACACAGCTGGAATCTTTGTAAAAGGAATAAAGAAAACCTTTCACTTCAAACCTGGATGCTGAGGAACGATTTACAGAATGAGATCACCTTTTTATTGGAGTAGCAACACAAATCTACATAAGAGTAAGGACCAGAAAATAGGAAAAAATCCGAAGAAATATCTGGCCAGTTTGAAAACTGTCACCAACAGCAGAGAGCAAGTTCAGTAAAAGCATCAAAAAACAAGTAAAAACAGACATTTGGATTTGAAATCCAGTTCTGGAAAATGGTATAGGACCAAACATTGACATGGCTTTAGCCTCCCCTCTAAAGAATGAAGGGCTCTGTGATATTGTCTATCTATCAGTATGACAGCCCTACCTTTGTAATTTCAACCTATTGCCAACTTCAAGGAGATTTGACAGTCAGGTCAAGTCAAAGTATGTGTAGCTGAGAGTCAGACACGAGTTGCCTCTTTCTTAGCCACAGATGTAACAGCTGGACACAGAAAGACAAAGCGGGAGGCAGAGGGTGCATAGGACCTTACACAGGACAGAGAGGTGAACGCACAGGGTCAAATCAAAGCTGCCCTGATGGTGGCCAATGCTGTGCATTGAAGAAGGGCTGCAGCCAGAAGGCAAGTGCATTGCAACACTTCCACAACACTGTGAAAAACGGAGTTCAAGATAAAGAATTTTTGTAAAGTTTAATAAAGGATAAAATAAGAGGCAGAAGTCCAGCTCTGGGGTGCTCCTGGCGAACAGCCAAAGAACACAGGGGTATATCCCAGCAGTGTTATCTTTATACGGTTACATCGCTGAGGTACATGCATATTCATGCGTCTCATACATTATTTAAACATTCTTGCGAACTTTCTGATGTTTTAGGAACTCCTTTGTTTGGCTTCTTCACACTCCGGCTTATCTGCAGGATATCCTGGGTCAATATATTTTATTTCTTCTTGTGTCTCCATCCTGCTGGTTCACATTCTCTGACAAGGATTTAGTATGTCCTCCTTCAATTTAACATGGTGTTCTCTAATTGTCCTCCGGTGCTCCGGTTTGTGTCATGGTTACCTTACCACTTGGAGGATTCAGTCAAGGGGAACACCATGATCACTTTACACCATTTGTTTGGTTAGATAGAGGTATTTTAACACCTACTGTTCAGCTAAGGCCTATAAGATAGTATATTCACCCCACTACTATTTCTATAAACTATGCAGTATGTACTTAAAGATTTTGTTATACTGACAAACAGCTAAACAAATGTATACATGATATTATATCTGAATACTTATGATCAGTGCAAAAACTAATATATATAATGCAAAAGCCAATATTATATTGCAGTCCTCTTTTTTTTACAACACCCTCCTTTTCTCTCAAATCAGTCTGTCCTACCTCAAATGTACCTATTGCCATCTGAGAAGAAAAAAAGTACTTTGAGGAATCTCCTTGGTTCAGTTCAGCACTGTCAAGAATAACAAGGGCTTGAAATAAAACAAAACAAAGAAAAGGCAACAAAGCAACTTGCAACTTGGATTTGGACCTCAGGTTAAAATCTGTGAAAGAAAGCCAAAGATTTCCTGAGGGTTTGTGGAGTACATGTTATTTCCTTGTAGTTTTGTCCAACAGAATAGGAAGCACCTGGTAATGTTGAAGACAAAAGCTGCTCTCCAAAAACCACATAGTTTTGTGTGCCAAAAACTTGTGTTGAAAAAGACTTGCATTTGTTCCTGACATATTTTGCATTGTTAAAAAAATGTAAGGCTGGTCTTTGAAAAAAGAAGTCAATGATACAAAAGTGGAAGCACATTTTTATTGGGAAAAAAGCTACAGAAAGGTTTTCTGTGACTATTAGGCAGGTCAGGAAGGAGCCTTCTGAATTCCTGGGGGAGATCCTGTGTAGGGCAATTAGGATATGTTGGAGATAGAATAAAGTCTGGGGGTGAAAAAGTTAGTTTCCAGATGTCCCTATCCACAGCAGGGGGATTTGGATTAGATGTTCTTTAAAAATTCCATCCAGCCCAAACCATTCTATGGTTCCACAATTCTTTGGTTGTTGCCAGTTCAGTGCAAGTTCCTGCTAATGTTTAATACACAGTACAACTTGTGTTCACCATAAACATGAAAGCACATGACACTTCTCTTGATGACGGCAAGAAGCGTAAGCAATCTGTCACTAGTTATTATTTGCTACTGTTATAAATGAATCAGTCAATTTAATAATTAAAGGAGTTTATTAAACTGAATCAAAGTAAAATTAGAAAAGCCACAAGCAAATCAGCACTGAGCCAGGCGATTGGTGCTGGGTGAACTGGGTCTGGATGATGCAGCTCTGTACCCTGGCAGTTCATGGGGTACTGAATTCACGGGGTCTTTTTTATACTGTTTCCAGACTTAGAGGGATTCTGGGGGGGTCCTCCTGTTTCCTTTTGTCCTTTTTCACATATTCATGCGTGTTCTTTTCTTGTGGAGCTTCTAAACAGAGGTTTTCCCAGAATACTCTGATTGCTGAAATCCTGTTAGACAGTAATCCCCTCGAATATCTTGTTCTGGCGACAAATATTCATCTTATCGTTCAAGGCATATCTTCTAGACAGAATAATCCTTCAGAATAACCATCTTTTGAGACAGAAATTCATCCTGTGTATATTGCTCTTTCCCGTCACTTGGTTCCATTAAAAAGGATATTGTATTTTTTAGTCCTGAGCACGAAGTTATCCTAAATCATATATTACACTACGAAATCTGTTTTGGCTAGTGAATGAAACTGGCGTTACTAGGAAGTCCTATAGTAAGTGCTGCAGAAATATAATTTGTCAAAATTCCCTTTAAAAACTAAAGTCTGGCGGGCGAGCTCCCGCCGGCCGCCGGCTGGGAAGGAAGCCCGCAGCGCCACGGAGCCGCCGCGCGCGGGCTCTCCGCGTGACGTCACGGACCGCCGCGGGTGACGTCACGGACCGCCGCGGGTGACGTCACGGGCCAGGCGGCGGGAGGAGGCGGCGGCGGCGCTGCGGGGCTGCTCCGTCCGGCCGGGTCAGCGCTCGCTGTGAAATCCCAACCCGCTCGGGAGCAAACTCTGCCGCGCTGCTGCTGTCGCGACACGGACATCGGAGCGTCGGCCCTGCCCGCCCCGGCGTTCCCATCGCTCCGCGGCCGCGCCCTGCGGGGCTGCGGGCCCTGCGGGATCCCCCGGGCTGCAGGGGGCTGCGAGCGGCTCCTGCTGCCTCGGTGTGACCCTCGCGTGTGTTTGTCTTTCTCCCGGCGCCTGCTTAACATTCAGAGTTACTTTTGCAGTGCAGTCAGGGCTTTGGGCAGCTTCCAGGTTGAAGGAGACCAGGTTGCTCAGAGCTCCATCCAGCCTGGCCTCGAACACTTCTAAGGATAAGGCATCCGCAGCTTCTCTGGGCAACCTGTTCCAGTGCCTCACCACCTTCACAGCTCGGAACTTCCTCCTAATACCTAATCTGAACCTACTCTCTCAGTTTGAAGCCATTCCCCCTTGTCCTGTCACTCCATGCTCTAGTGAATAGTCCCGGTCCATCTTTTCTTGTAGGCTCCCTTCAGGTACTGGAAGGCCACAATTAGGTCACCCCTGAGCCTTCTCTTCTCCAGACTGAACAACCCCAAATCTCTCAGTCTTTCCTCAAGGAAAGCTGCTCCATCCCTGTGATCACCTTGGTGGTTTCTTCTGGCCTCACTCCAGCAGCTCCGTGTCCTTGCTGTGCTGGCCACCCCAGATCGGCATGCAGCACTGCAGGTGGGGTCACACCAGAGGGGGGGCAGAGAGGCAGAATCCCCTCCCTCATGTGCTGCCCACAGGGCTCTGGATGCAGCCCGGAACAGGATTGCTTTCTGGGCTGCCAGAGCACATTGCCACGTCATGTCCAGCCTCTCGTACACCAGCACCCCCAAGTCCTTAAATCATTTTTGTGAAGACCCTGGGGGGCATCCCCTAGGTTCGGGGGACACAAGACGCTTCCCTCAAAAAGCTGTTAAGACCCCATTGGCCGCTTCCCCCGTTGAGCCGCTCCCTCCCTATTCCCCGATTGGCCCTCACCCTGGTACTGCCCCGAGACCGGGTGGATCTCCTGCCCCTCGAGAAAGGAAAAACGTGGAGCCTGCCCAGGAGGGTGCCTGGGACCCTGAACGTCTTACCGGGTGTCTGATTTAAACATGTGTGAATATTATGCAAAGGCCCTTTTTGCTTCCTTACCCTGGACTTTACTAGCAGCAATTCTGGCTGCAACACATTTTTGTTCATGATCTTCAGGAGTCACATTACCGTGTATTCCTCCACTACTGTTTCATTAGGTATACAGATGTAGAACAGCAAACTGTATGACCTCCTTGACCCAACGAGGCTCAAGATCAGGATTAATGAAAGTATGACAGCCAGGAAGGAGAACGGATAAATACTAGAAGTTTGAAAGTGAAAGGATGGGTCATCTTACAAAGTGGAAGCAGCAGTTTTCTAAATGAAATGTAAATGGACATTAATATTTTGAGGTGAAAGTGGTTTGCGCAAATTAACCTGATGAGGAGGAAGTGTTATGAAATTATTGAGATAACTCAACCATATGTAAAAATAAGTATATCCTGAGATACAAATATATGCAAAGGCCTGATTAGGATTCTCAGTCTGGAGTTATGCTCCTAATTAGTGTTTAAGTGGCATCTCTATCTTAATTTTCAAATGCAAGGGCAGAGTGAGACAAAGCAGCCACTCACTCAGACCCTCCGGCCTGGCCTTGCTTTGACATTCCCAGCCTCTGGCTGCCAGGCAACATCCTTGTGACATCGCAGCTGATGCCACCACCTTGCACAGAGCCCGTGGGCACTGCTCAGCTCAGGGTCAGGGCCGGGGATTGCAGCTCCTCAGGCAGCTCTGCCATGCTCCGCCCGGGGCTCTCCCTGCTCCTGGGGCTCTGCGTGGCCTCGCTGCTCGCCAGCACGCCCAGAGCTCACAGCTGTCCCGCCAGGAGCACGGCCCGGCTGCCTGTGCCAGCCCAGGACGTGCAGCAGCCGCACACTGGCACAGGCAGCGCCAGCCTGCGGTCCGTGCAGCCGTGCTGCTGCGCCTTCTTAGCCCTGTCCCTGCTGCTCGCCGCGCTTTGCCTTGGCTGCAGCCTCCGGAGAAAAGCCGAGAGGCAGCGGAGAGAGGTGAGGGATGGGGACCAGGCAGGTGGGATGGTGCCGGGGGGGCGGCAGCTACAACGTGTAGGGTGAGGAGCGCCAGCCCCTGCGGAGAGAAAAGCCTGGGCAGGCACCAAGGGTCCTCTTCCCAGAAGAGCCCAGAAGCAGAGGTGGGGCTCAGCCCCCTTTCTCCCAGGAGGAAACAAGGACAGGCTGAGCCACCAGAACAAGACGGAACCTGCCCGACGTCCTCTCCACACAACCTGCAGCCTGGGCAGCCCGGCCAGGCCCCAGATTCCCCAGGAGAGCCCAAGGGGGCCCAGCCCCCTGCAGCCCCCCTGCCCCTGTCATCGTGCTCCCTGCCCTGTGTCTCCCAGGAGAAGGCCTGGGCACGCTCAGCCTGGCCAAGGACCTGCTGCCTGGCTGACTGCTCCCCCCTCAATGACGAGGTCATCGGCCGCCACAAGGAAAACTCTGCCTCCATCAAGAGCTTCCTGAGGCACCTGCGCCAACGCTGCCTGCGGGGGGACATGCTCCAGAGAGAAAGGAACAAGAAAGTGTGGCAGGACTTAGACGAGGAGGCAGCGCTTTTCTCTGATTGAGAAAACAACACCTGCTAGGCAAATGGAGCAATATAGGGCAAGATTACTCTTACAGCTTTTTATTATTATTAAAATAATCTATTTAGAAAGACAACATTTATTAGTAGTGAATGAATGAATTGTCAGAGAGGTACCATAGAAATTTTATTTTCAAAAATTGTAATTTCAGAAATTGTATTTTCAAAAATTTGGCTGAAGCAGGTGATTTTCTGACAGCTTGTTTGCAGAGAATGAATTATATTGTTCACTGTTGCAGGAACCAGTGTAATAGCTACATACTGGGCTTACTCCTAGGAAAACAAAACTGAGGAGTTAAAATCTTCATCTAGAGTGGTCAGGATAATCTTTTGTATAATAGATATCCTTTCACTTCCCATGTGCAGCTTGAGCAAGAGATTAAGCGAATTCTGCAAACAGAGCAACCTTGTCTTGATGTAATAAAAGCTTTAGAGTTTCAGCTTTAAAAGGCTGAGCTTTGCAAATGAGAATTTGAGCTGTCAGCTAAAATAAATTTACAATACAAGTAAATCTGTAAGGACATCTGGACTCGTTTCATGGTTCTGTGAAGAAGAGGAGCAACAGGGTGGAAGTGTGGAGGTACTTTGGGAACAGTGGACTGTGTGGACTGGGATAATGAAGTGTCTCACATATACACAACTGGTTCCCAGGACTGATGATAGTGACCTTCAGAGAAGGTATCATGGAAATGGGATTCATATACAGCTGTTCTTGATCCTGGGGAGGCAGCTTCAGTACACAGTATATTTTCTACAACACCTCTACAACAAAGTGGACAGAAATTAATAAAAACTTATCTCCTCTAGCAGAAAACAATAGTTAAGTGCTCATTGAAGCAGAAAGATGTAAAATATCTATTGCTGCGAGAATTTCCTACCAAGTCTATTATGAAATATATGTATTTTTAATCAATAAGGTTAGTTTTGAGCAGCTATCAGAAGTCACATGTGTAGATATATATGTATCCTACATATGGATATGTGTATATTGTATTATATAGTGCATACTGTGTTACATTTATGTGTAATGATACATATGTATATTGCATATTAATATATGTATATTGTGTATTGCATGATATATATCTACACTCTATGTTGATATATAGATGTACTGCATACTGGATGATATATAAGTATATTGAAAAACTATATCTGCATATTGATAGAAATACGTGTATAATATGATATATGGGTATGTAGCATATTTATATATTTGTACACTGCATACTGTATGATATTTAGATATATTATATATACGTATATTGCATAGATATAGAGATACATTACATATTCTATGACATCTATATTGATTATATATCGATACGATATATACGCATATTGATATGAGATATATGTATATTGCCCTGGGGCTCACGGTAACAACACCGGAGGTTACTATCCACCCCCTTGAGACACAGCTGGGGCTGCGCTGCTTGGCCAGGAGGCCGTGCCTGGCGCCGATCGTGCAGCCGGATCGGAGCGGGGAGCGCCGTCCCGGGCCCGGCGCCGCCATGCCCGCCCCGCGCGCCATTGGCGCTGCGGAACGCCAATCAACAGTGGCGCCACTTCCGGCCGCGCGGCCCGGCCCGGCCAATGGGCGCGGGGCGGGGGCGGGACGCCTCACGCTCACCGGGGCAACGGGCGGACGAGCGGGCGGTCCCGGATGGCGGCGGTGCAGGGTGAGTGCGGCGCCGCCGCGGGGCTGCCCCGACCCGCCGCTCCCGCCTCCCCCGGCACGGCCTCTCCCGTGCGTCCTGCCCGCGGGGCCGCGCGGGCCGGGGACGGGCCTGGGCCGCGCCGCGCCGCGCGGCGGCCGCGCGCGGGCTCGGGCGGTCCGCGCGTCCGCCGGCGGGGGCTGCCCCGGGTGACGTCAGCGGGCGCGGGCCCCGCGTGACGTCACGGGCCGGGCGGCGGGCGCCGGGCGCCGCCGGGATCGGGGCGGAGGCGCGGGAGCGGGAGCGTGGCCCGAGCCGCCGAGCGCTCCGCTCGCTGCCGGCCGCCCCGGGCCGCACGGGCTGCCTCGCCCTGACCCTCCGTGCGATTGTGTTTCTCCCAGCGCCCGTGTAGGAGTCAAAGCTGCTTTTGCAGTGCGGTCAGGGCGCATTGGCTGTTTTGGTAAAATGGTTTTGGTTCCTGTTCTTCAGCAGTCCCGCTGTTGTGCGTGCTTCCACCGTTCCTGCCGCTGTACAGATGGGAAGCAGGGAATGTGTAGCAAGGAGGAATCAAGTCAAGAGTGGTGGAAGCATGACAGCCCAGGAGGGAGAAGTGATAAATTCTAAAAGAGGCTTGAAAGGGAAAAGTTGGGTCCAGTGGGAGCTTAACAAGTGGAAGCAGCAGGTTTGTGAATGAAATGTAAAAGGACTTGAAGAACAGTTTGAGATGTTTGAGAAAATTGAATTGGTATGGAGGAAGTGTTACAAACGGAAGCAAACGAGAGAGAGAGAGTTTGCCTGTATGCTCTCTGTAGAAGTAAACATATCCTTAGACCCACCTCTATGCAAAGGCCTAATTAGGATTTCTAGCCTGCAGTTACGCTGTTAGTAAGTCTTCAAGTGACATCTCCATCTTAATTTTCAAAAGCCATTTTATCAGCATTATTGCTTTCCCTACTCCCACACTATTTCTTCCATTCCTGTGAGAGTTTAAATTCCTTACTTGCTCCTCTGTTTCTTTACTGAAGTCTGTGCTGTGTCCTTGTTGTAGGAGTGACTTCCTGTAGGGTGTAGCAATATGCAGCAAAGAGGACCAATGGTTGCTGGAGCCATCTTTACTATTATTGGTAAAAAGGAAGTAAATGCAATGATGAATACTTTAATCTTAGCTCTGAATTTTTTTCAAGTGACGATTACAATTGGATATAATCCATAAACACTTTCTCTCTGTAGAGCCTGTGTATTTGTAGTGGCCTTTCATTATGTATTGGGACATATAAAATTATAATAATCAGTTCATATTTAATTTTGAAAAGTAGATTTATAAGTGTATGAAGATTACTAGGTATGTTTAGTATTTAGGAAGAAATTATGGTAAATAAATAACTTCCTCCAGAGTTGTGCTGATTCTTCTTATCAAAAGAATAGTTGTTCTGTGGCACTGCTGAATCTTGCTAAACATCATTTACATAGTTTGGGCCATTTAAATGGAGTGGTATTTAATTGCTGGAGCAAGCCATATAGCGTTTGAAGAGTCAGTGGTTTAAGTCTTACGCATTAAACATCTCATTTTTCTGTTTCTGTTCACCTTCCAGTGTTCTTGGGTTTCAAAGTCCTTTTCAGATGGTAGGAGTGATAGATGTTATACTGGAATATAGAGGTGTAGAGTCAGAGAATGTTTTGGATTGGAGGGGACCTTAAAATTCATCTAGTTCTTAATATATAAACTATCTTAATATATTACAGAGATTTTCTCCATTTCTGCATTAGCACTACATGCTTTTTACTTCCTTAAGTAATTCAGTGTGTGGAATGTCTCTGTTTTACCTTCTGAACTAGACAAATGGTTTTGTCAGGATTAATATGTAGTAAGCTGTGGATAAGAGCAGCAGTAAATACAGACACTTTCTTTGGCAACTCCTGATAAATACATCATTCTGTACTGTTATTTTTTTGTTTCATGTACTAGATAATACTGACAATATTTCCATTAACTTTCTATAAGCATTAATTTCCTTAGCATCTTAAGGGTTACCATCAAAGCCAATAGAGTTACTAAATTATTTGAGCTTGACTTAAGCACGTTGAGGTTCACTAGTAATCATGGTATCTCTTCTTACCCAGACAAACATTATTTGACTGTTTTAGGCTTACTTGGTTTTGTTTTAGAAATAATTTGTCATTAAAAAAAAGTTAATTTATTTTTTCTTTTCCTGCTGCTAATTAGTGGGGAATTATAAGGAGATGGGATGAAACAGTGTAGAAGAATAGGAGTTCATTATAGGATCTTAAACAGGTATTTCCTGCATAGAAAGGAAAAGGTGTGGTGTTTTAAAGGGTTAGTCATGTGCCAGTTAGATGTGATGAGTGGAGAAATTAGTTGTATTGTTGGAAAACAGGACAGCATGGAAAGCAAAACTTATATTAACAGTTCCTTCCAGTGTCTGGCAAGACCATTAGGTTCAACCTATATTGTAGTGAAAAGGCTGCTTTCAGCTTGCAGCATGGACTTTGATTATTTTAGGTCTCATTAATGCTTTTGGCTAGGGAAGAGGCAGAACTTGGAAGCCCTGCTTTGGAGAGGTGTATTCTCCTTGGTTTAAACTTCTCTCCTAAAAGTTCTTTCTGAGGTTATTTGTGTGAAATGCATCTCTTGAAGTCAGTGTCTAACATACGTATCTGATCTGGTTTTAGGATGATTTCTCTCCAGAGTTTATTTTTGAATGGAAGTGTGCTCCTTCCCAGTAGAAGATGGTGATCCTAATGTATGATCATGGAGAAGGGGATAAGTTCAGTAGAAGTGTTACCTTCCAAATCATCTCAGGTTACAGCTGTAAAAGTGGTCGTCAAAGAGCCCGAAACAAAGCAAACCCAAAGAGGGAAACGAGTAGGATTTGTGCTTGTCCATGCAGGTAAGATGTGGAAGCAGAACAGCTGGAATGGAAATAATGTATATTTTGATATCAAACTAGTTACCAACAAAAATTTTATAGTGGCTTTGGACTAGTAGTGTACTAATAAAGTGACATTAACTCTGTGTTCAAGTCTCGGAATGAGGAGTTTGATTGGAATTTGCACTGGAAAGTGTTAATCATAATGTGGTTATTTGGGTGTTCTGGATGATATTTTTGTTCTCCTTCCTAAATGTAAATGAGTATAAAATGTCGTATTCTGTAGATACCTGCTAAGCTTGGCAAACCCACAAAATGAGGGAGATATTTCAGTCTGTTTCTTTATCTATGGAAGGATCAAATACAGTCCTTTCTTTCATTGCTGATGGTTTCTTGTCTAGCTTGTCCATGAGGACAGTCCAGCTAAGACCTCCTGAAATCTGCTTGGGCTGTTTGTTGCAGAACTCTTTTTACCCTTCTGACATTTTTTCTTCTATTTTTTTGATCTTGTCATGTTTAAGTGAGTTACTGTTTATTCTTTCCACATGTAATGAAGGGCTCCTCTACTCGGATCTGATATAGAAATTATGTATTATGTGTATCTTGCTCATAAATTCTTCTTTCATAGGTTCTTTATTAAATACTATGAATTATGAAGTTAACAATGCTTATGTCTGGGTGTATATTGAGCATCTGTGTGAGTACATGAGGTGAAATAGAGGAAAGTGGACTGGTCATGCCTAAAATATTTGAAAAGCCAACATGTTACTTGCTTTATAAAATCACTAAGATTAAAAAAACAGCCCTAAACCTTAAATAATTTGTTCTGGGTTGATGCTTGATGACCCTGATATTCTAAGGGCAAATGAAATTGCTCAATATAGTGTCCTTTGCTGGGTCATTTTGGTATTAGTGTTAAAGCTTAGTTTATTAGAGTTTCTCAAAACTAATATTTCTAAAGGTGAGCGAAGGGAAGTTGAGGTAAATACAAGCACGTTTTTAGGTGCAAAACCTGGTGAAACAGAAGTAGATTTTAAATACGTGCACCACTCTGGTTTTTCTGATGCTGCATTTAGTTGAATGGTGGCATTGATAAACTTTTCAGGTGTGGAAGTAGGGGCAGTGGCTTTAAAATAGGGCAGAATTGTTCAATACAGCAGGATAGATGTAAAGACTGAGAATAAGAAAAAAGGTGAAAATCTGTATGAGCTTCATTTGAAGCAACTCTTTGTTCTAAGTCAGGAGTAACAAGCTTTAAAAATGTAGCATAAACATGAGAAAATGAGCAGAATTGCGGAAAAAAAGAAAATCAGAGTTTGACTTAAAACGGAGGGTTTTGCCCAATAATGGACAGTAAAGAAAAAAGCTATGCTGGAAATCCTCCAAGAATGAATGAAACTGGAATCTCTTGGAACGTTTTTATAGGAAGAGATTGATGCTGATATATATACCTCTGTGCTTCTGGATATATGATCTGTATCCTGTATTTTACTGAGTGTGTTTGATTCTGTGTTTGAATTCATAAAGTTGTCAATCATTGATAGAAAAAGGAAATGCCAATGTAATCCAGAATAAGGAACACTGTATCTGCCTGTGTCTTAAATCTCTATGTGAACTACAGGCTTTAGTTTGCCAGGTACTATAATATATTTTCCTTCTGTTTCAATTGCAGGTGCAGGTTATCATTCTGAATCCAAAGCTAAAGAGTACAAGCATGTGTGCAAAAGAGCCTGCCAGAAGGTACGTGTCACCAGCTCCACAGTCCTGTACTGGGTACACAAGAAAGATCTGGACTTAGCTGCTTGGGCTGTATGTATTTGTAGAAGGAAATGAGGGAAACCAGAGCAGAAACAGTTAAGATGATACAGAGACAGGACAGTGTGTGGCCATGGGATGCAGCAACATTCTCATAGTGCTGGCAAATAGCAGACACCAGCTGAACAGTGGGAGAACAAGAGAAGGTCACAGTGGTACCTACAAGGAGTATTTCTACAGCTTCCTGCATTTCTCCAGGCTTTCTGGAGCTAAGTATGGTATCTATATGTTGATTTTTTCCATGTCTGGTCTTTGGAGTTTATTTAAACTCTAGCATCAAGGTTGCTCTGTGAATGCAGGGATTTCTATAATTATTATATTCTTGATAGCTCTTACTGTCTTAATAGGAAGGGAGGTAGAAACAGGAAAAACAAAACCAAAAAAATTAAAGTTGGAAACGGAGAAATGGCAAGACTTTCATTTCCATTGAAATTAATATGTTTTCATCTCTTCCAAGAACTTTGCTTTGGAACTGGGAAGCCCTGTCTTTTAAATGTTGAATGAGTAGCTGGAAGACCTCTCTCTAAAATTTTTAATGCAGGGAGAAAGAGCTTGGGAGCTTGGCAGGATTTTTAGAAGAGTCTCAGAGTTGGTCTCTGATAATTATCACTTTGTGTTACAGTTTGTTGCTCAATCCTAATACCAATCTAATTTTGTAATGAGAGGCCTCACAAATCATCCAAACTTAACACTGGCTTTTTTAGCCTTGGTGAAAGTAATTTTCCAGCTAGTTATGTGAGATCTTCTGTTGAATTCAAGTCCAATTTGAGATTCTGTGTAGCTACTCTTGAACTGAGTAGCCAACATCAATAACTTCTGTGAAGAACAAACAGTTTGAGGTTTGTCTTGCAGCCAGAGTTGTTTTCTGGGGTTCCCTGAGAAAGCTTGACTGTAAGATCTTGTTCAGTATGGATCTAATGAATACTATTAGGACCTATAAGTTCATTATTGTGTGTGTATGCAATTTGAAGGTAGCATTATATTAGGTGATTTGTATTGGTGATGAGGTTGTGAAGTTCTCTTCAATTTTATGGTAATTGCTATATGAGGTACTAGAAATTTTGGATCTTGGAAGGAAAAGTTGAAACTTGTTGACTGACATTTGGTGTTTGAGGACATGAAGTATAAGAAATTATTTTGATAGAAATTGACTGTGCAGAAATCTGCTACTAAATGCAGTGACACAGTGTCATAATAGTAAAATCATACCTTCATTTCTGCCCTCATATGATTCATACTGACTTTTTCCAGTGCCTCTTGTTCTTACACCTTCTTACATTTTAAACTAATTTGGTGAAGATTTTATTTTATACAGGATTAGAAAAATGTAGGGCTCAGTCACAGAATAATAGAATTTCCTAATCATCAGCTAAAACTTGTGTTTTACAGGCAATTGAAAAGCTACAGGCTGGTGCTCTTGCAACAGATGCAGTGACTGCAGCACTTATAGAATTAGAGGTATGAATTTCTGACTAGTAGTAAATATACCTCTTGGGTAAATCTTGCCAGACCTTTCTGTAGGGGGTATTAAATGGGCAATCTCAGTGGATTTTTGTTTTTGTGCTACACTGATTTTATCTTTTGCTTTTCCACTATATTTTGCTGTAAGTGTGTTTAAGTACTTTATAAAAATGCAAACTCAATGAAAGTTTTCTAGTTGGTGCAATTTGGTTGTCATTTTAGGTATGCCGTATCAGATAGTCTTTACCCTTTAAGAATAAACACAGAATAAACACAGATTAAAGATTTACTGAACACTTTGTAAGGAACTTCATTTCTGACTTCCTGAGCCACAGACAGGTTGTTCTGGTTCTGCTTCTTAAGAGAGGGAAAATGTATCCTACTGGTTTTGATTATTATGACAAAATATATGTGAAGGAATAGGGCAAGTAATGTTTTTATTTCAGTACTTGTTAATTAAGATAGAACATCTTGATGAGCAGCTGCTGGTGAGGTTTTTGGAAAAGTGTCTTTTTGGAGTGATGAGGTTTTTATAGCGTCTGCCTTCAGTGAAGGTCCCCATGAAATAATGTAGAAATGAGTAAAGGTAAACATTTCTGGGTGGTAAATGAAGCAGTTTGGTCATTGTCCCAGATCCACTAATCCTTCATGACAGTAATGATGGAAACAGGTACTCTTCTTCTCCTGTAAGTAGTAATTGCTTCTTCCTCTCCAACTTTATTAGTAAAAAAAAAAAAAAAAAAAAAAAAAAAGGAAAGCAAGGTAAGTGTTGTGCTGTAAAAATAATTTCCTGCACTTGGAATTTATGGTAGTATTCCAAGAGGATTAGCAGTGGATTTTCTTATCCAGATGTTGGGAAAGTGTTCATTAATGTACTTGATGAGGATAGTGTAAGGCAGGCAGTAAGTGCATACTTCAGTATGTGTTAGACATGCTGACTGGGAGCCAAGGCTTCAGTCACACTGTGAACTTGGCAAGTGCCTTGGCTTTTAGCACTCCTGTGGGTCTCACTGAGCCGTTCAAATATGCTTTCATGTGTAATATTACACATTAGAGTATAGCTCACAGAAAGCAGCGGGTATCTCTCTCATGGAATTATTTACGATGCACTTCCCTAAGCTCACTGAGACTGCTCTCACTCCATGAGACTGGTTTGTGTGTCAGCTCCCTCCTCAGTGGAAAACAAAAATAAAAATCTACTTTGGGTTGTGATTTTTATTGTGTTCCTGAGCTACAGAGAAAAACATATTTTGAGAAGCTTAACCGAGCAGTTGTAGATCTTTTTGCAGCTGTGTCTGTGGTAAATAGTTTATATGTTTTTGTTATCCCCAAGAGACTTTTCTTTTACTTTAGTAGATTTAAATACTCCGAAGTAGCTTCTGTAGAACAAGTTATGGCTCTAAGATGAAATGAAAATTTTTTTCCAATTACTCCAATCAGAAACCTTTTTCTCCTTATCTGTCTTGCTACTACTGTACTGATGCCTGTCACCATTCCACTTTCTAGTTCAGCAATTGTCTTAGGTAGTATTTTTATGTGTTCTGTTGCACAAAACATTTTTTTTTCCTTTTTCCTGTTTTTAAGATAAAATGTTATTTTGTTCGGATTGTAGTGCAGTCATTAATGTAATTATTTACTTTCATTTATTCATTAAGTGATTTATATAATCTCTTAATTGAAGGTTCTGTCTGTTACTGGAATAGGGAGTACTGGGTTTGGGATTTGGCCTTCTTTAGATTAAAGTATTTAGTTATGCAGTTACATTGAGGGAAAGTCCAATTTGTACCCAAACCAGAAAATGGTGTGGTTTGCAGTGGCAGTTTTTTGGATCTTGTCTGAGAAACTCCCAAGTGTTAGACTGTCAGCTTCCAAAATATGGAATGGTTTGTATCTACTCATACCTCGTTTTGAACACCACCTCCAGACATCTCTGTCATTTCTGGAGCTACGTCTTCTGGTTTAGTACTGATGGTTTTTCTGTTGCTCTGTGGAAAACAAACGACACATGGTGAGTCAACAAAGCAATCAGAATAGTTGTTCTCATTAACTGCAAGATTTTATGAGTAAAAATATAGGTTTGTGTTGACGGTATCTCTCGTGAGCTGTCACTCCCTTTTGTTTATGCTCTAGCATAAACAATGTGTTTTAGCATTTGAAGTTGACAAATAACAAAAATCTGTGTGAAACTGTTTGTGTTCTTGTCTCCCTGTAACACAAATAAAGATGCAGAACAACAGAATATTGTATTAAATGATAACAGATTTGATTATAAAGTATACTGACTGTAACTTCTTGATATTTTGGTTTCTGTAGGACACATTGCTATGAGTTTATCTGAAATATTTAATCAGTTTTACAGTTCTCTCAGACTTTTAATACTGTGTTCCAAACATTTGTAATCTTTGCAAGGCAAAATATCTTTTCATGGAAATATCACAAGAGATGAATTTTTTTCCTCAGTTCCGCTCAATTACAGAACTCCTGTTACACAGGATTGCAGCTCATCCAAAAGGCAGCACTTCAAAGAGTTGTTGAGGCACAAGAGTTGCTCTTGATCTTTTATGAGCAAGCAGACAGTTTGCTTGTGGTATGCTGTCTGTGTTTTATTTTTTCAGGCTCTAAGTGCAGAAAGAATAGCCTTTCTTTGTTGGACTGTGTGACTCTCAAGTGAAATGGTGTTCTGTGAATACAATAATTGTAATAATTAACTAGAGGAAAAGGTGATTTCTTTTGCGAAGGAACAAGACTGACACAGAATATTGTTAAAACAACTATGCTGGACTTCATAAGCATCAGCTCTATTTGATAAGGTCATTAAGGCAGGTATGTTTTGTAGTTTGAGAACTCTGGTATTGCAGAGAAACAAATGCATGTGTTATCTCTGTCAGCCTTTGGTAATAAAATGGTCTGGACAAGGTATTTTGTAAGACTCCCTGTTTACTTCCACAAAGACATTATTGCAGTACTGTTAATTTTTGCACTCTTGCTAACAGCCACCATATGATGCCTGGATTTTTCTTGAAACACAATGAAATTATTAAACAGTTTTTTTTTGTGGGGGGAGGAGACCCCATACAACCCACTTAAAACATGCTGTTTTCAGCAAAACCACGTTGATTTGCATTTATGTCTGGCTGTGAGAAAATGATGCAATTTCAAGCTTATCTTTGACTATAGAGCACTTAAGGAAGTCTACTGATCAGGTACTAGGAACATACAGTGGTTGTAAAGAATGAAGATTTCAAATTATTTCTAAGTTTAGTGTAATCCTTTACTAATATATATGTAGATTACTTGTTTCATTATCTGACTTTAGTAGAACATGCTTTATGAACATCATTTAAATTGGGAGTTAATATGTTTGATGGGGAAGCAGATGTCACATTTTGGGTTCCAATCTCCTTGCTACTGAAATTGCTCAGTTTATTTTGCATGTTGTTATTGTGGATCCATACAAAGAATGTTTTGGACCTGTTATACTCAAGCAGTGTGTTTCTACGGTTGTCAGCAAAATTTTGCAGTGAAAGAACCTTTTTCTTGAGGAATTGTTTTCTTCTGTTTTATTATTATTATTTTCCTAATAGTTAAGACTTTTGAATATACAGTCTTAGTCCCAAGGATTTCTCTTTCAAGGACAAGCATCCTTGTTGTATTAAGGCAGTCACGATAGATGAACTTCTAATAGGTAATGAACTGGAAATTGTTAATTCCAGTTAAAAACATTACTATGATGCTTTGCTGCAGTGACCAACAGTAATTTGTGACAAAAGTGTTGCTTAAAAACATTTTTGCTTGTGTAATTGAAAGGGATGTGACTCATCATTGTAGACTTTTGATTGTCATGAAATTCTCATAGGAAAATAACTTCTAAAATTACAGTATGTGGAAAGAAATGCCTGTAGACTTTGAATTTGCTTTAAAAGTTACAAATCAGCCATGGCCAAAGCTGTATCAAAGATGGATGGAATGTTCTTTCATGTTCATTGAAATCCAAGCATTTTAACTGTTTGCCTAGATGTGTTACAGAGCTGAGTAACATCTTCAAGCATTCCAACTTTGACCACAGCTACAAATTCCAGAATGCCTGTATTTGCTGCCAGAAAATTTATAAATACATTTTGAAGTAAAAAGGATTCTGTAAATAAAAATGGTGCCCTCAGAAGCTTGTGAGTTTTTGTAAGATGGGTAACTTGGGAAAACAAAACTCCTATTTCACGTCTTAAAGCTTTCTCTTACTTCCTTTGCTGCAGGTTTACATGGTAAGTTAGAGACACTTTGTGGAGTCATTGCCAGGGAGTCTAGTGTTTTTCACATAACTGAAGAGTTACATTTTGTTAAAAGGCTTTGAATAGCCATTGTTTGTCTTTTCTCTCTTCTTAGTGTTCGATGGTGGCAAGGCTTGCTGTTAACGTGCAAAGCTCAGGCTTGGTTTGCTTACTTGTCTTTTTCAGTTTCCTTAGAAACACAAAAGCTGATTGCTGCTGTGGTTTTAAATAAAAGTATATTCCTGAAGCTGCCTTTTTCTCTTTTCCTGTCCTCCCTTTTCCTGGACACATGCTTTGGTTGGGTTCTTCCCCATTTTATGGTAGTCAGGTCTTGCAGTGCTGCACTTTTCTGTCTGAGGGTATGAAAAGACTTTCACTTAGGTCAGTTTGTTTCTTGCCTCTTTAAAGGCATTCATGCTTCTGTTTAAATGTTTCTGCATTTCTTGTAAGTTTTGAATTTTCATTTCAAACTACACCTTAATGTTCATACATTATATTCTTCCACTTGTATCTCAGACTCTTGAAGTCTTTTGGTCAAACTTCACAGAGATTCATGTTTTCAAATAGAGATTTTATTTGTGTGGTGTATTTCATGTCTTTGCTTATTCACAGAAGTAAGTGTGAATGTCTTGTTTCCATTTTTTATAAAGGTTTTCCCCAACCTTGTTTCAAAGGCTTTTATCTCACCTCAGAGAAACTCAGGTAGATATCAAAAATTCCATAGGTTCACACCCAGTTTCTCTAAAGCTGTTTTCAGATTGCCTTTCAGATGTGTGAAGTTAAACCATCTTCCTCTTAGGAATTCTAAGCCTTTTTTCTTAATTGAATGCAATCTGATTCTAAAGCTGATTGAAACTCCATAGAAATTTTGAACAGATGCTTGGAATTTGGTCTTTATTCCTTTTTACTCATGTTGTTACTGATAAGATTCCTTCTGAGTCCTAATATGAGAGTTACCCCACCAAAGAGACATCTGCAATTTGGTGTGGAGTTCTTATAATCAAAAATTCCGTAGTATTCTAATACTCTGTAGGGAGAAATAGGTGTTTGTTCTTAGAGTAAATTATGTCTTGGTGCATCCTTGAGGTTGTGCCAGTGAACGTGCTATGCCAAAGTATGTAGCACATATAGATCCTTAAAAATAAAGTGAACTCTGTATCCTGTATTTTTTCCTTGGCCTCTTTTGATTATTGCCTTTACCGGATGGTAGAGACCTTTGTGCCTCGAGTGCAGAGGGATTCTGGACAGTGTTACCAGGACTTCTTTCTGGTGGGTCCTTCTTGCTCCCTTTATTTGGCCATGACATTTACTCTTAGGATAACAACTGTCTCTGCTTTGTAGCAGCAAAAAATCTGTGTAGCACAACATTTTTCGTCTTTGCTAATTCTTTTAAGTATAATGCACTGAGTGAATGTGTTTGGAACAGAACATTAGAGATCTGTCTTCAGACTCACAGGTCTTTGCACTCTGATTACCCAGGGGCAGAGGACTTGGACAGCACTAGGAGCAAGCATTGGTCATCCTAAACATTCCTGGTTTTACTGTGTCTTCCAAGTACCTTTCACTGTTTGCTTTCAATTCCTTCCACCACTTCTCTGTTCCTTTTTTTTCCTAAACTTCACTGACTTAATTTTCTTCATATTTGTAGAGCCTGGGGAGCAATGAAGCCAGTTAAGCCAGCAGCTACTCTGGCCTTTTCAAGCCCATCAACTGTTTCTAAACATATCTTCCCCCACCCATCCCCTTTCTACAGAAGATTGTTTGCGCACTCGAAACTGTGAATGTTTCATTATCCTAAAATATTTTCAAATTTACTTACTTGCTGTGAGGGGTTGCTGTCAAAATAAACAACAAAATGAATATACACAGTGACTTGGAAGAAGTGTTGTGGTATGGGATAAAATAGGATAAAATCTTGTGCTGCTTCAGAAGGAAAAAGCAGAAAATGAAGGCCAGTTTCATGATTATGTATTAGTCAGGAATCTTGCATTCATGATTCTTTAGAAAGATAGTGTTTTGGTACTCAAACACTGAGAACTCTTTATATGTCTGTAAATTTGAATCAACATCTTGCAGAACAGATTTTGAATTTACTCACTACTTGCTGATTTGAAAATTAATAAAAGCTAACTGGCATCAGATTTATTTTTCATTTCTATGTGCTCACCTCTTTTATTTCTTTAAATTCATTGCAGATTAGAATGTTCAAAACCCATCCAGTTAATTTTAAATGTAAGACAGAACTTTGAGCTGTTTCCAGTAATTTGTTTCCTGGTTCAGCTTTTATTACTCATTAGTGAAATGAGATGTCATACTTCTACAGTTCACACTGGTCTCCACAACCATTGTTCTTTGTTGCATCAGGTTGTTACACTGTTGTAATTTACTCTGAAAGCATGCAGCGTCTCTGAAATTTGATTTAGCTATTATTTTTTTTTGTCCTATATTCTTTGTGTATAGAAGAGGGGATTGTTCTGAACTGTCAGTGAGACTGCTGAACTGTGTTACTTAGAAATTTTGTGTTTTTAAAGTGATGGGGATGCTCTGGTGAAATGGAAGGGTAAAAATGGGATTTAGTTCTAGCATGCAGAACTTACTCTTTGACAACCTTGGGTTTGTTAAAAGCAACAGAAGGTGTTAACAAAAAAGGAGCTAGCTTTGTGATGTTGTTAAAATGTTATTCCATAGTTTCTATGAAATAGGAATTGGTTTTTAGTCAAGAAGCTTCCAGACCACAGTCCCTGTGCTAATGATCAAATAGGAATTTTACCAAGTGGATTTTCAGTGATGGCAGTTCATCATTTCTGCATGTGGAGTTGCAGTCATGAGTTTAGAGTGTTCAGAAAAAGGACAGTTTTATTTTGCTGTAGTGTCACACTTGGGAGTTTCAAAGGTAGACTGGTCTGTGCAATGATTATAAGATGTTACTTAAATGTTACTTGATGGGTTAAGGACCAAGGAGGGTTAAGGACCAAGGAAGTGTGTACTTTGGGGGAAGGAGAGATTTTCACTCATATTGTAAGGCTTTTGCTTGCATAGAAATGATCATCTTTAATTGTTAGGTGATTGGTTTTTATATTAGTGCATTATTACATTTGAGATATATCACACCCTACAGAGGTGAAAGCTGTCCATTGTAGTAATTTTAGATGCTCTGTTCAAATTGCCTTTGTTTTTGTTGTGGAAGATTAAACTACTAAAATAAGAAGATGCATTGCACCAAGATCAGTGCCATCAGATCAGTTATACAGAGGTTTGATCTAGTTGATGTTGTGGACGTGGCCTTATAGTGTTCTATTCTTGTTTTTAGGATTCTCCTTTTACAAACGCAGGATTGGGATCTAACCTAAACCTACTGGGTGAGATCGAATGTGATGCCAGTATAATGGATGGAAAGTCATTGAATTTTGGAGCTGTTGGAGCACTGAGTGGTATGTACATTATGTATTATAAAGCTAACTGCTGATTTAAGTGCAAAGATAAATTTTGGGTTTTTTTTTACTGATTTGAAGGGGGACTCATTGTAAATTCTGCTGTGTTTAAATAAATTCTACTCCTTTAAAAAAGGGGGAGGCAGTCCTGCTTCTCGAAATGCTGGTTTGTGTTAATTTCTTTGTGCAACATCATGTCTTATTAGTTCACTGATAATCCTTTGATGAAGCACAATTGTGTGATACCGCACAGTATTCACAGTGGGACTCAGTTTGCTGAGGTGAATTTGAGGAATGATAATTTTGTAATAAAATTCAGTTGTTAAAAAATATTACAAGTATTTAAATTAGGCTTTTTATTTGTTTTTGTGCTCAGGCAATTTATTTGCATATGGGCTTTATTTAATATGAGAACTAATGTGTTTCTCTCTTTTTTCTAGTTTCAGCTTTCAGTATAAAACAAATATAGATATAAAGTCCCAAACAGGGATTGTTGAGGTTTCATTCTAAGTATATGAACAGCTTTAGCTGTTAATAATGAATAGCTTTTCTGACAAGATTTCAAGCTTTGTTCTTTATCCTAGAATGGTTCTAAACTGTGGAAATAGCTTCCTCATGTAAATATAAATCTAAAATAAATAGTAAAATTAAGTGTTTCAAGCCTTATTTGTTACAAAGTGTATCCTTCCAGCCATGGGGAAGGAGGAAATTGAGAGTGTGAGACGGCTGAGTCTGAGTCCTGTAGTTTCTGTTCTGGCCAGATAGATCCAAATGAAAATTCCACCTAGAAAAATTAATGCTTATAAACATCTTTGACCCTTAGGTACAATAGACTTTACATGAGATTTCTGTGGTAGGAGATCACTCCTCCTATTTCAATATGGTTTGTTCTTTCTTTTTAAAAAAAGTGGGGCAGGTGTTGATTGGAAGACTTTGTCACTACCAACAGCATGTGAAGGGAAAACTGAAAATGTTGTTACTACATTGAAACATAAGGTGCCTCTTAATTACTTGACAAACCCTTGGAAATGAAAAGAATCTGAGTTCCACTGCCAAAATTAACTCTATAGTGCTATGAGGGAAAATATTTTTAATGTTTTGTTCCCTTTTTTTGCTATTTTTTCTTTTTTAGGAATCAAGAATCCAGTTTCGGTTGCAAATAGATTGTTGTGTGAAGGGCAGAAGGGGAAACTCTCTGCTGGCAGAATTCCACCTTGGTAATTGCTTTGTTCTGCTTGACTTTCCTTCTGTCTTTCGTCTCTACTGCATGGATGCAATATTTGAAGGTTTTATCTCACCCAGGAAGGCTGGTGCTGTTTTACATACCAGTGATAGTGTGTCTTTAAAAAGAATATAAGCTTTGTTCTCTGATCTTGAAACTTCTTAGGCAGTCAGTGGAAGGAAGTATTAGATATAGATGGCAACATCATTTTGTGATAGTTTCTGTCTGTCTGATTATTTCCAGTTGTCATACTTAATTCTTATGTTTGTTACTGTAGCCTTTTGAAAAATCAAAAAAACCATCAAGATTAAATGGAAATTCTACTGTCTTTGCCTGTCTACCTTTAACAAAAAGCAACAAGCAGCTTTTAATAAGTATAGAAAAAAAAGTCATATTTTATTGCCTTTGTGGCTTTGTGGAAATGTGCAGTGTTTAGTAACTTCCTCTTATTTTGAAGATAAATTTAATAATATTTACAACAAAAATGAAAACAAGCAGACCCTTATTAAGATGGATATAAAACTTAAATGGAAGAGGTAAGTATTAAACACAGAATAACTTCAAATGTTATTGCCTTACTTTGGAAAGAATCCAAGAAATGTGTCAGAGTTGATTGCTCTTAAAACCACCTTATTTTCATTAGCAATTTAAATTGACAGCTAGAGAACTTGAATAATTTATTCATATTAATTGACTGCTATCATTGGTTATACCTGTGGCAGAATTTGCTGCCCTTTGCCAACTAGTGGTCAGTATTTGCAAAAGTATTAAACCAGCATTTGTGTAGTTTAAAAAAATGTAAGTATTAGATTTACAAATTTTACTTTCCTTACATGTAGTGTTCTGTGAAATTAGCCAAGTAGCCTATAGCTGGATGGTGCAGTATTCATATTTAAATAGTGAGGATTTCAGTGTTCTGTCATGTGCAAAAAACGTTCATAGATCAAAAAAAGCCACCTTGAAATCAAACCATCAACAGGCAAATTTTGCATTTTAAACACTTTTCTTTAATGGATAAAGAGCAGAGTAATTGTGGGGAGGTTTACTAAAGAATAGGAACTTTATGTTCAGTTGCTGTTAGCTGCTCATTTCTTTAGCTGTCAGGAGAAAATGAGGCTTTGCTGAGGTACATTAAAATGTGACATGAGTGTGAAATGTGTTTTTTTGGTGTTCCAGAAGTATTACTGAAGTCAGCTACAGGAGAAAACACTTGAGATTGTTTTACTTGTATCATCAGTGTTCTAGAATTATTTTAAGGAAGAGCACTTCGATATTAGGCTGTGACTTTATGACCTACTTTATGGTGCTGTTTTAAAAATACTGAGTGGAAAAGGAACTATATCCTCTTGCCCTCCAAGGGCAAGCCTAAGTCTTCTGAGGACTGTGCAAGACTAGCAGATGCTTTTAAAGGCAGGGTAGCTCAAATCTTGAGATGAGAGATGAGCTGTCTTTGGAACCAAGGCATGCAGTTTATTTTGCAAATGTTGTGCTCTTGGGTTACCTGGTAAATATTTTCATTTCCTCTTTTCCCCCTTCTGGATTTTGAATGCACATCTTAAAATTAGGGCAATTTTTTTATCCTGGAAACAGTCTATAAGAGTGGGATATGATGGGTTATGCTTTGGGCTTGCTGTGGTGGATGCTTCTATGCCAAGGTCAGCATGATAGAGTTCGTGTACATTGATGGTGGTGGTATGGAGGATTTAATGTCCTGCCTTTCTGACTGGGGTTGGCATGACACATTGTTTTGGGACTGAAATACATTCCTGTCAAAGCTGGGAATACTTAGAATCAAATGACAAGAGATTAGCCATATTTTGGCATTCCTAGCAAGCGTCAGGATTCTAGTAAGTGATTTTTAATTGTAAAGATACATGATCTTCATCTTGGTTCTCATTGGTACATAGTGTATTGGGGAATCTTCCAGATACTGCTTAGCATAAGAACCTGCTTAAAGAAACCTATGGTAGAGACTCTTTCTATAGCATGGTCTAAACTAGCTTAATGTTTTCTGCCAAAAATGTTTGGCACCAAACAGAAAAATTTCAGGAGCTGTGAGGTTAATAAAAGTAGCATTAGGGAGTTTTTTTGCTATAAAAGAACAGTGGAGATAGTTTGCTTGGGCTCTTTACCCCTGTGCAGCATACATTTTCATAGTGGCACTTCAAAACCAATTCAAAGTGGTATATTTCTGATTTTCTGTAGAAGAAATTCCAGTGAGTTTGAATTAAGTTATTCAGACATGGTAAGCTTACTGGGATGGAGGGATCAAGTGTCTGAACTGATGTATCTAATGTGCTGTAAATTGCTCTGTAGAGTGTGTCCTTCTGGATCAATCTCTTATTGTGTTATTTAAAACAGTATCCCTCTATCCAAATAGAATTTTAAAAGTTTAGAGAAACCCTGAATGCATGGTGCAGTTGTTGAAACCTCTAAGGTCTTGACATCTTTCAGTCATACTTTATTCAGCTTGGTGTTGTCACAATTTTCTCTGATGAAGGAACAGAAAATACTTAACTTGTAAATATTGCATTATCTCATGTAAGATATTCCTGTTCCTTGTATTACTTCTACAAAAGAAAGTACTTTTGTAATTGCATGGTTACAAACTGGATGAACCTTTGGAAGCGGTCTTTGATCAGAGAGTAATGGATTAGATGTTTCATAGTAATAAGCTTGAAGATTTTCTGTTTCCTGCTGTGAAACCTTGACCTAAGGAAAGAGGCTTCTTTACATCTGTCTGCTCTTAAATGTATGTTGGTGAGATTTGCAGGACACAGCACAAATGCACCTAAATGTCTCCTTAGTAGTACTGACATTAAGTCCATGTCATATCCCTTTCTCAATAATAACTATATGGGAAAGAATTCCTTCTTAGGTTCCCCCCACCTTGGGATATACAGAGATTTGTAATAGCTTCACAGCTTTACACAATTATGTGCAGGTTACAAACATTGTAACTAGTAGGGCAGTCCATAGTCAAAGTTCCAGTGTGAATGAACACACACCACCTTTATCTCTGCTCTGTATTTCTTCAGAACAATTTCTTCTTTGTAACATTGATTTCAGAGTGATTGCTACATTTTATGATAAAATGTTACAAAGTGTATTTACTACGGTGATCAGCTTGACCATGAACCAAACCAAACCTTCTGACACTTCTGTTTAGCTTGGAGCAGCCTGTTTCCCTACAGCCCATATTAAATGGCCCTGTTTGGAGTATTCAACACCTGCATTATCATGTTCTTGGAGAAAATTGCCTAAAAAGATAATTTTAGAGGCCTTTACTTATATTTTCTATTAATATAGCCTAGTGTGCCTGGAACTGGAAGGCACATCTGAGCACCACTTCCTTGCTGGGAGGTTGTTTTCATCTTCTGTGTTCTGAGCCTGTAAGAGCTACAGAGTACTCTGATATATTTGCAAGAAGGATCTTTATGTCCTGTTTGTGCAGACCCAACTTTCAGAGTAGCAGAGAATAAACTCATTAATCCTTTGTTTGTGTTAATAAACTCATTAATCCTTTGTATTTGTTTTTCCCCTCCGTTTGGGAAACTGTATTTTGAATTAGCCTGAAGGCTTTTGAAACTTGTGGTTGTTTTGACTGCTTTCTATAGTGCACTGGCTTTATTCCCTCTTCCCTCTCCCCCAATAAGTCAAGCTTGGTGGTAGTTTTGTTTTTATATGCACACAACAAAGCATTGAGATCCTGATGCTATTTATCTTGTAACCAGTTTGTTTTAACTTTTCTGTGATTATGTTGTCCTTTAAAGATCTGAACTGAACAGTTTTAAAAAGTTGGATGATCTCTGTGGTGATATGGAGCCTCAATTAGTTTTCTGCTCTGATTTAAAGACTCTTTGGAACTAAAACAATATGTGTTCTAGGAGGGAAAGGAATCTAAGGATTAAGGACAGAAACGTGAACAAACTGAAAGTCAGATCACATAAGTTAGGAGACACTCTTGGGTGCTTTTTTGCATTCTTCATAAAATACTAGTGACATTTTCTGGTTTTAAGTATTAAAAAGGCAGGTGTGAAACTGCTTGTAAAACACAGTATTTCTGACTGACCTGTGCTTGAGTTACCATATATCAAACTCCCAATGTTGAGTTTGATGCTTTTCCCACCTAACCTTTCTCTCTGTGTAAATTATTTTATTTCAAAGAAATTGGTTAAATCATATAGAAGATAGAAAATACCACCACAAAATACTGTATAATGAAAGCTGCAGATGTTGGATGTACCACTGTCAAGAAAACTTTCAGCAGCATTAATGCTAACAAATTTGCTGTATCAGTAGTGTTCTCAGAAACTGAGAACTGCATGGCCCAACAGATTACTTTGTAGCTAGAATAACTTCTTTAGACTCATCTTATTAACTCTGATATTTTAGTGAAACTTTTTCCAATTTGCTGAAAATTCTTAGTCTTTGCTTCTGGTGTCCATTAGGCAGTTGTGTTATTCTTAACTTAATTGTCCATTTTTGAAATAAGTTTGGAAGTAGTTGTCCTTTATTGTGTTGCACAGCAGCTTTATGAAAGAGTCTCATTTCCAGCTACTACATACCCTTTTTTTGGCAATAAGATTAATTTCTCTAAGGGGAGACAACATGAGGTTTGCTTTTTCTTCCATCCCTAGAATTCTGTGTGTGTGTATATTTTTTGCTCTTGTTTGTTGTCACAGCAGTTTGTACTGTCTCACTGTGGTAAAGTGTTCAGTACTGACTAGAAAACAGCTTCTTAAATGGCTGGAGTTTTTTTACAAGTATATTTAAAATTCAATGGGCTAGTCTCATTTGCAAATGATTGATATAACTCCATGAAATAGACCTTAATCATGCTAAATAAAGTTAGTTTTTAGCTTGTATTGTACTTCTCAAAATATTGCTTGGTATTCCTTTGACATTGGCTGGCTTTACTGGAAATACCTTCCCATTCTCACCTTTCTCATCCCATATTTTTAGGCTTCAGGATCTTGCTAAGTTGATATAGAGAGCAAGATTTGAGACAGCTCTGTCCTGTTTTAGCTGCAGTTGAAAGCTGATGCTGATTTTGTATTGAATTTCAAATTTAATAGCACTTGGTTTTGTCCAGTAATAAATTTAATGTCAGAACTGCATAATCTTTTAATGAAACTACGTAAGGTTGCCAAATGTAATTAATAGCAGACGGTCCTGTGAAATATAGACAGTTTATGATTTAAAATTGACCAAACCAAATAGAAAAAAATAATTGCAAGCAAAGGGGGATTTGTTATATGGTTTTGTTTAAACTCCCTCTTCTGTGTCTCCTAGCTTTTTAGTTGGTGAAGGAGCTTACAGATGGGCAGTTGATCACGGGATACCAGCATGTCCTCCAGGTATCATGGCTACAAGTGAGTAAACTGGTGGTGTCAGTAGGAAGAACAGGACAGAGTAACTTTAAATGGTGCCTCATCTTTTGAGGTGTACATCACTTCATTGTTCTTAACATTCAGCTAGCTTATGGTGTTATGGTCTATAAGGGTTGTTTAAGTTTACTGATTTTCTAATAAGTTTCTAAATAGAAAAAATTGTGAACTCTTTAGCTGCATTTTAGCAAGATCTAATTTAAGTGATTCTTGATTCTAGGACTAAATCCAATGATGGACTTCTTTTAACCAAAATGTAGGCTTTTTAAAAGCTCAGTCCTACAAGTCTCCAGTTGTGGTCCATCTTGGATCCTAACAGCACCAACTTAGCCGTATGTCAAAATTCAGCAGGTGCCAGTTTGTCTCTGAGATTGTGTAGTTACACCCATCTCTGGGTCTTTGTCCAGAACTGCTCTTGTCTAAACAGGCTGTAATTTGCCTTTCTTTTTTTTTTTTTTTTTTTCAACCAAAGGCTTCACTTCACCTTGCCCTGATAGAATAACCCAGTCTGGAAAAGAGACTTGGATTATACTGTATATTAATCCTAGTTTCTTATAAAAGCTTATTATCTTAAAATAAAAAATAGTCATTATGTTATATTGAAACATCATCTATGAACTAGGCTAAAAATGAGTGTACTTAACCATGGAAAAGAGGATATGGTTCTCTTCCTTCTCCAGCCCCCCTCCCTTTTGGGAAGTGCCATAACAACCAGTCTGTAGTTTGTTTTAGGTGAGAACATGCTTTGTGCTGCCTGTCGAGGTTATGCAGGAAAAAAAATCAGAAGTTGTTACCCAAAGAAGGAGAACACATAAGTTTAGGAATGCTTATTTTACAGTAAACAGTACTACAAATATCTGACTCACCCCTAGATCAGAGGTTGAAACCCAGGGCTCCCATTAAACCTTTTATTGGGTTCAATTTTAAATGTAGATAAATGTCTAGAAACTGCAGCTTGGAATTGTTGATACTCAGTGTTGAAGTGTAACCCCTGAAACAGTGGCACTGTTTTATTTGATTGCACTGATTTTCATACATATTTATGATACATTTAATTTTGAACAAAAACATTTTGAGCTCTAGCTCCACATGACTGGAACTTTTGCTCTATCTGCTGTCCAAAACAGCATTTGCAGAACTGCAGAACAGCTGTTGTGCTGAGTTGAGCAGGACACCTTTATTTCTGTGGCTCTAGAAAGAGTAAAAACACTTAATGCCTTGAAGTTTTCTTTGGGGGGAGGAGGGTTGCCTTCTTTTTTTTTTTTTTTTTTTTCTTTTTAGAAAAGTAGTTCCTATTTACATGCAGGAGATACTTCACAAAGGTGCCCTAACTAACTAATTTTGTTTGCATGCACAGATTTCAGCTGTTTCCAGTACCAGTGTGTTTCAATTGTGACATTAATTGCCAGATGATACATTTGCTAGCTACAATGTACCCAAGTCAGAATAAATATGCATATTAGCAGGGATGGCCGCTGTTAGTTTGGTTTGCCTAATCCATACTATGAATTTATATTGGAGAAACAACAGAAGAATAATCCCAGCCAATGTATTTTCACAATCCTGCTCCAATAAACCACTACTTGCATTTTGTCTCTGCAGTACATTCAGCATTTAACAAAACAATTTGCATTAAAACAGTTGAAATATCCAGGACTGACAAGTTAATTTTGCAGTATACTTATTAATGGTAGTATATCTGAGTTTTTTTTTCTCTGAAAAAAAAAAAAAAATGCAAGAGTAAACAAGAACCTGAAGAATCAGTTCCAGAAGATGTTATATTGATTCCCATCCCAGTTCTTAGCAAAGTAAATCTTGTACTTCACTGACCTCTGGTCAGTGGGATTGGAAAATGACCATTAACAACATGTGTGACAACATGGAATTATTACAAGTAAAAAGAAATTGGAAACTCTCTCACAGATACGATATAAGAAGCCAAAATAAATTTATCCAATGTTATCATGAAAAGAAAAGTTAGATATGCTTAAGAAACAATCAAATAGAGTTTGTTTCCAAGCAACCACAAAGAGATCTCATCTGAAGTCAGCTGTTTTGTTAAATAATGTACCAGTCTTCAAAAAAAGGGAGATTTTTTTGTTGATACTTGCTACCATTGCTGTGGTAAAGATTGCATGGAGAACTGGGGGTAAATTAAGTAGACATCACGTATCTTCTGAATAGCTCTGTAAAAGAAAGAACTGAACAAATTGCCAAATATCAGAAAAATACGTTTAGTAACTTATTTACAAAAAAAAACAGACAAAAATCCCCTCCAAAAACCTCTAATCCAAATTTAGATCTGTACTTGCAGTAAATACTGGCAGGGAGAACTATGCATGGTCTCCATATGCACCAAAACAGGTGCATGTTTTGGCTTCTCTGTGCTGCACATGGGAAATATGTTCTTGAAGTTGTCTTGTTCTGTCTCCTTTTCCTTGGACCTGGGATGAGAAGAGTAATGTGGTAGCTGCTGTCAGTAAGGCTGGGGGATTGGGTGGTTGGTTTGCATGGATGGAGCATCCCTGTGATCAGTATCAAAGAAAGGGTCACGATCTGCTTTGTGCTCATGCTCTACAGTTCTCTCAGAACTATCAAAGTATCCAAGCACCAAACTGGAAGCATATTTTAAACCATGTTAATTGTTGAATTACATCAAGGTTTTGTCAAGGCTCATGTGCTTCGTCTTCTTCGGTTTGTCAAGTGTGTGAGGAAATGGGATTTCCTGCATTTGTAGAAACCTGGTGACTTTCCAGTGTACAGAGTGGGTGGTTTTAAAAAAAAAAACCCAAACACCTGAAATGTGATCTATCTGTATTACCCACAGTCTGCAAGGAAGCTGAATTTATTAATCCCTGCCCAGACTAGAGGCTGCCAGTACAGAGCCCATACTGGTTTATCCCAGTACTTTGCTGCTCTGTGCTAGAGAGACAGCTTTGACAGTGTAATCCAAGCGTTAAGGTGTAATTACAATTTAGAAGTGCTGAATTACTGTACATTGCAGTCTCTTTAAAATGTTAAAAGGACACTTTAAATATGCAATGTAAATTTGAGGTACATCCCCAGCTGCCACTATCTGTGCCTGCACTAGTAATAACCAAAACACTTCTATCTGAAATTATCAACTCAGCCTATAATAGATATAAATTATCTTTGACAAAGATAACATGTTGTAAGACAGCATCTTGCATTTGCTTATAATGTTAAGTCTTCAAAGGGAAAGAGAAGGAAGGCACCTACTCATGCAGGAAACTTGTCACTCTAACAATGTGGAAGTGACTGTAAGCACCTCAGTGAATAATGTTATATAAGAACCAAAATAGTGGCAGTGGATCCACATAACTGGAACTGCAGTTCAAGAGTAGCCATAAATAAGATGCTTAAGGAAGGATGTAAGAACACAGCAAGTATTTGCTTCCCTTCCCCTATCCCTTATATTATTCCAGACTCTAAATTCTGGACTTGTTAGTGACTCCTGCATACATGGAAAGTAAACAGTGCAGTAAACCTTTACAACTATGAGTTAGCTCATTTTCATTATTTTGAGACTTGCTGAATAAAAGCTGCTACTTCATTGTGAGAGTCCTACTCAGAATCCTTCTTCAGTCAAATTCTCGAATTTCCTTGAATAACTTCATGTCATCAGTAAAATCACATCTTGTTCAACAGACTCAGGGCTGCTATGGGTTGGTTTGAAATTCTGTTTGTAACAGACCATTTCTTTACTTGTACTTTGCTACTTTTTTTAAATTAACTTTGTGCATGCAAGGAAATTCCTGTTTATCTTATGGCTGCTTGGATTCTTTAATGAGGGAGAGTCTTTTTTTTGGATGACTGTAGTGCAGACTGTGCTATTTCTAGTGACACTGTATGTCTCCCTGACCACCAGTATTGCCTGCCTCTCTTCCAAAACCCCAAATCTCACCTCACTCCCAGTTCTCTCATTACTTCATTATTACTGTATTAGGAAAAAACATTTGCTGTATTGCTGGAACTGTGCTATGGATTTCAGGCAGTGGCTCAGACCATGTTTCCTTTGTTTTTAAGAGGAGGATGAAAGATTTGGAAAGAAACTCAAGGGTTCTGGGGATTTGGTTAGGAGCTTGGTTAATCTGAATACATGATGTAAATCTTCCCTGGATTTGGAGACAGTATTGTAGTCACTTGATGTTCTGAAATCTGAACAGCTGAGTGCAGCCAGGAGAACGGCTGTAAGTTACCCAGGAAAAAGGTTGAGCCAAAGTGCCCAGAAGATACTTTGAAAATCTTCCAGGCTCAGGAAAGGCTGCATGATGAAAAACAAGATTTCTTGCAGGAAGTAGTAAGAAACGCTGTGTCCAGCAGCAGTTTACCCTGAGTTTATGTTGTAAAGAACAGATCTATGGAGCAGTGCTCTGAGAGCTGGGTTATTTTTTTAAATATGCTTTTGCCAAGTGCCTTTCCCCCTCCATTCATTTTTCTGTTTCTGTCAAAGTATGGCAACATGGAAGCGATCTCTGTTAGTCTTTTAGTCCCAACACAAGCCTAAGTGCTGTTAATCTGTCATTTAAAATAGCTTTGTTAAAAAGAAATTTATTTTCATCTTTCTGTTTTGTGTCATTTATTTTAGTAACTGCTCAACAGAGTTCTTCACAAGATCATTTGAATTCCTGTGGGTTAACTAATTTGTTAGTATATTCCTTTTTAATTCTCTTCTCCAATAGTTGCATTCTACTTTCATATGGAATAAAAAGATAAATTGCAGAAAGCTTCTGTCAGCTGACTCTAAGCACAGTCTGCCAGGGGGTGCTATATGACTGGTCAGAGCTTTATCTCTGCTTCAAAGATTTTTAAATATTCTTGGAGTTTTTGTAGTATTTTCAGTTTATAGTTTGATTTTAAACGAGGATTGCTGAACATGTATAGGTTGCGTAATATTTAGTTGCGTAGTAATTTTTAATGTGTCTGATTTAAAGCTATTATTTGGGGTTTGTGTTCCCAGCTTGCTGTTCCACCACTGTAACCAGGAGGGTTTGAATATTGTCCTGAACTTGATTTGTCATTTAGTGGTGCTAAAAATTTGTATATCCTTCCTCTATTTGAAAATATAGTTGTTCACATAGCCATTATCTAAATTTTCAACCTTGCTGAAAATAAATAAGGGAATACATGTGGCTTATAAAAGCACGAGGATTTTAAGGAAACATGGACTTTGTAGCAAAAATGTTTTGCATTAACTTTGGGCAAGAAATTAACAATGTATTCTAATAAACAGCCTGTCATGTGCAGGCCTGTTTAAGGTACATAGGGCTAGAATTAACAAGTAGATATGTATCAATTGTACCATTATTTAACAGATGAAAAGGTGTCTTAGTGTTGTATTTAAGTCTGTATGAACAATTCAGTAGTTTCAAGGACTCCATGTATAGGACAGGTCTGCTTTTCATATGCCTGTGCTCTCTGGATCATTTCTAATGGGCTATGAAAGGTGACTGAGAAAAACTTCTGAAGAGCTATGTAGGATGGGGAATACAGTTGTGTTTCATTTACTTAGTCATTGTATCATTATCTAATAGAACTGTCAAGATTTTTGATTATATTTTTACTTGTACATAGTATAATGGTTAAAGGAGTTAAAGGAATGATCAGAGTACAGGAGGTAAATAAAGGGTGTGGAAGTTTTATGGCAAACAAGTGGCACAGATGAATCTCTTCATCATTAGTCAGAGACTAATGATCTCTTCCACTGACCTGCTTGCTGAAAATTACTTTCTCATCTCCTTGTTAGGTGGTGATAATGATGAAAAAAGCATGTAAAAAAGGTGTATTTATTGTCTAGCAGTAATAGTTTAGGAGATGAATCTTGAGCTAATTAATTATGTAATGGAGATCTTGTGGCCTTTTCTCAGCAGGGTATCCAGGAACATCAGAACTTTTTGAACATCAGTCTTAGCTTTGAACAAGATGTGCCTGTGAGACTTTTCTTCTGCATTTACAGATAAATATTATCAAGTGCATGTTTTGATACCACATCCACTAATGCCAACCTCTCCTGCAGGCGAGTGGTGTTGGGCAGGAGCTACTTCTACTTGTTCTGTGCTCAGCCACTGCACCTTCTCCCAGGAAAACCCCTACACTTGTCTCACCTCTGCTGTGACCAAGTGTTCCACCAGAGCTTCCCCTTTCTGGCACAGTTGCACCCAAACTGCAGAGTACATGTGGACTGCTCATGTTGGTACCTTGGGGGCTGAAGGGAGAATGTGGATGATTAGGAAGGTGTTTCCAGGTCCTTGAAGATTATTTGTTCCAGAAGAGGCACCCCATGCTGCGAGGCAGGGATGTGTGATAAATACTGTCAATGAGGTTGGATTTATTTATAATACTGTGGTTCTGATGTGCTATGGTTGTCACTCATTGAGTCTTTAGTCTGGATGAGGCCTGAGAAAATGACATTTAAACAAGAACAGCAATTTTGTAAAGCTGTGGGAGTTTTCTTTTTTTCCCTTCCTCTCCTAGCAGCTCAGAGGCGGTTTTATTTATGCCAGTAGGTGCATAAATGAGAGAGCAGAACAACAGGGCTGGTTGTACTCTGTGGCTCCCAAGACTCAATTCTCAGTTCTTCTAAGCATGATGTGGAGTGCACATGTTGTTACTGGGTAGAGTAGTAATTGCCAGGGATTTTATCTGAAAGTACTTGTTTGAATTACATCTAAACTTTTAAGCTCTTGAGCAAAATCAAAGGGCATTTTACTAAATACCTTTCCATAGATTTTAACAACAGTACCACTGGGCTGTGATCCAAAACTTCTTCAAGCTAAAATTCCATCAGCTCCCTTACCCCTCTTCCTAGCTTTCTCCCTAGTCAGTAAGCTTTGCTTCTCTTGCTCTTCTCTTCCTCCTTGACCCAGTCAACATCAGGCTGATGTAGCTATATTGCATTTGTTTTAGGAAAACATGCCTGTCTTCATCACTGTGTTGTGACCCTTTCCTTTTCTCAAGCTTGGAATGCACTGTCTGGTTGGAGAAGGTGAGAGTGGTTTTTATACTGTCATTAAGGACAAATGAAATTTTGTAGTGTCCTTGCACCACAAAGTTGAGGTTTTGTTTTAGATTTAATGTGAAATGGGTGGATTTAATGTGAACTATGAACTCAAATTGTGTATAGGTGTTTTCTTTCTGTCTGTAGTGTGTATTCACAAAATAAATTTTCTTTAGGTCTTTCTTCCATGTTGTGTGTGTTGTTAACTAAGCACGTTTGAATCCTAGATTGTTTTTTAGTTCATGGAATGTTTTAATATGTTCTTTGCCAAGGACCAAACTTAGAGGGTGTTTTCAGAAAACTCTAGTTTCATCTTTCATGTGTGTAGTTTGGAGCTCACTTGTGTTCCTCAGTTTCTTTTGTCACTAGTAGACCAAGACGAAGCAATGAGAGTACTGTTCATTTTAATGGCATTTATAGTGGTTTTACATAGAACATCACAAAGGCAGGAATAAACTGAGGGCAGGCAGCCTGTCACTTGCTTTAGTCTTTAGTCCCTTATTCTGGGGAGAGAAAAACCAATTTTAAGATTCAAGTAAGAATCAAGACTTTTTTTTTTAACTGAAGTTGGACATAAAACTACCAGAGGTAAAAATTGCCAGGTTTTGAGTTGTAACTTGGTCCTTTATTTCATGGTTATTTGGTCACTTTGGAGGTATTAGCTGGCTTATCTTGCTAAGAGGAATTGATAATTACTGCTAGTAATTTCCTTAAATAATGAAAGGCTGTTATTCATAAGTCCTTGCTAAAACAAAATCTTCACCTTTCATCTAAAAGTTAATCCTAATAGCTATTTTGAAGTTCAGTGTAGCCTGAGCACAAGAATTTCCCTTCTAGGGGATGTCTGACTAGACTGACGTTCCCTCACAGGTCTGAAAGGTATGATGTTTCATGGTAAACTGAACAAAACTGAAGACTATGAATTAATACCTTATTTATTTAAACCTGAGGTTGATCAAATATTGATGCAGAAGCCCAGAGTTGTAAAATCTCCATTGTTGAAAGTACTCAGAATCTAACAAATCCTTTTAAATTGGATGTGAGTTTTTTTGGAGGTTGGACTCCACAACCTCCTAATATCCCTTCCAACCTACATCATTAAATGCTGCTGGAAAGGTGTCTTCATCTGTCTGTCTGACATGGCCCAAGAGATGTGTACTTCTCTGCTCATAATGATGTTTTTTTCTGCCCCGTATTTCACAACTTACCGATACCACCTTGAATTAACAATGCAGATAAGAAGTTACTGTTAGCAGATCATTCAGAGTAAGTCTTCAGGCTTTTTCTTGTTTTGAAAAGACAAACAACCTTAAAGCACAGGGTAGCATCTGAAAATTAATTGCTTAGCTAGGGATTGTTGTCTTAAGTGAATGAAACTCAAGCTTGGAGAATTCTGTGTGTTGTGGAAAAACGGTTGGATAAATATGCTACCAGGGTATAGGTGGAGTGGAGATGCTGAGAGGCCATATAGCAGCACTTTGTGCAGCTGGCAGGGCAGCTTGGAGCTAGTCCATGTGTTCTGTGCATTTGATGTGATCTTTGTGCATGTGTTTGAACTGGTGAACATGCAAATACTGCAGAAGGTTTCAGGACACTGCTGACATTGGGCTCTGAAGTACAGGGAACCTGTTCAGGTTTGCATGTGTGGGCTCCTGCACCCTTTTGCCTCTCTATGTCCACATTTTTTCCAGCTTGGCAGGAGGTAGTGGCAGCAGCAGGTAACAGGCTTAGGCATATTTATCCCTGTGTAATGCCTGCTTTTGAGGAATACCAAGGCCATGCACCATTCTTACTCACCCTGTATGGCTCTGCCCATAGGTATTTGCTGTGCTTGGTGAACTTGTGTCAACTTACAAGTTCTCCTGTTTAAAAATTCTCTTAAAAACAATATGCTGGCTTAGTTTATTTTGGGGCACTTCTGTTTACAAAGTTCTTGATCTGTGAGAGATTTTTAGTTTGTTTTTCCCCACTGCCAGTTAGTACTTGACTAAAATGATTCTTTGTCTGCTCCCTCTTATCAAGTATTTAGTTTTTACCTCTTCATCCTCATTTCAAACATAGAAATGTGTTGTCCTAAGTAGCTGCATTAATCAGCTCTATATAGTAGAACGAATTCCTTTCTTGGTGATGGCTGATTAATATGGGTTTACATTTTTAAAGAACTGGTATTCATTAGGTTTTTGGAGAGAAATGTCAGCTTTCTCACTACTTTTTGAGTTATATACTTGACTAACTAACTGTGTGGACATTAAGGTCCAGTTTTATATACTTAAAAACATGATTAAAAGAGAGTTCACTAGGTGAATTTGATACCTGTGTGGAGAAGTTTCAAAGTAAAAAGCTCACTGTCTGTGTACTTTGTGAGAATTGTAAATGAAAGCTCTGGGTTCCATTGGCTCTGCAACATTGAGTTTATTACTAGACTTCATGTAGCTGTTCCAGTCTTCTGAATAATAGTGATGTAACTATGCTCAGAATTTCATTTAAAATGACATTTTTTGAAGTTTATAGAAAAACCTGTGCTTTTTAGTTTGTGACTTACTTGTATAAGTAAAAGATTCAAATTGCTCTGTTCTCCCAATAGCTTGATTTAGTGTGGTTAAACAAGTGACAAAAGACATTTTCTCTCCACCTCTTTACATTTTACAGAGGATGTTAAAACAGCCTGGGGATGATACTAAGTCAAAACTAATTTAAACAAAATATATCAATATCTGCAATTTGTTCATGAACTGAAACTTCTAAAATGGGAACATGTCATTTTAGTCTCTTAAGCATAACAATTTTATTTTTTAGTCCACTTTAGAGAGCACTTCCTTTCTGAATGTAGGGCTTAGATGTAGAAAGTAGATGTTTGTCTTCTTGAGACCTAGGTGGTCTTTAGACTGTGTTGGATTATGGAGCGTAAACTACTGCTAGACTTGTGTGTGGCTTTAAATATATGGGTAAACATACAGATATGTGATTAAAGTAATAAAATAGTAACCTAATTTTATGGCTATCAGAATGAGCTCACGTGGTATCTATTTTCTTGTCAGCAGTCAAAAACAATTTTAACACAAGCCACTTATTCTGGTCTCTTCTGTGCAGTGCTGCTTCATTGCCAAAGATATTTTGACCAGCTTCCAATGTGTTCATGCTGTGTTTCTACCAGATATTTTATTCATCACCGTTGCTGAACAATAGTAGAACTTTTAAACTTAGGAAAAGATGTGAACAACTTGTACTGAAACTTAAATACTTAGTTTTTGGCTTTTTATTGATGCTTTTTGCATCAGTAAAGAAGTGGGGGATGTGTCCTTCAAAATGTAGACTTATCAATATTTGCTTAAAATAAGTAAATTTTACTTAGTTACATGCTTTTGAACTATTTTTATAGGGTTTAGTTTAGCAGCTTTTAAGAGGAACAAGAGGAAGCTGGAGTTGGCCGAAAAGGTGGAAACAGATCTCATTCAACTAAAGAAAAGAAGACAATCAAATGAAAAGGTTAGCTCTTGTTTCAAATTCTTGTGTCATCCTAAACTTACAGCTGATTGCTAATAAACTTCATGTCTTATATGATAAGACTGATGTAGCCTCAGAAGCCTGTTCTCCTTGTCCATCTTAATGTTTAGATGATATAATGAAAACTTAGTGCAGTTAAAACCTTCTGCCTTGCTATTTGAAAACCAAACCATCACTTTATATCTTGTTTGTGCTAAGAAAAATATTTTGCTCATTTTAAACTGAAAATACGACAAATGTAAATACAAACAGATTTACCAAAACATTTTCTACTATTTATTCTATTTACTAAAACATTTTCTTTAGCTTGGGATCTCTGTCACTGTTTCCCACTTTTTAATGTCTCCTGAGCACATTGCATTATGGAACTGGAATTGGTGAAATTTGAAATACCAGGTAGGTAAACATGTGCATCTGTGCATGCATCTGGCATTGACCTGGCCCATATTACTTGTGCTACAAAACTAGCAGGGATTCCCTCTGCTCCCTCATTTTAGTTTAAAGATAGAGCTTTGGTAACCTGTGAGAATGGCATTCACAGTATTTGTGTTTAATGTTGAATATCAAAGTATGGCTCATTAAATTAAATCCCTGTGCTTTATTTGGGGCCTGTGGACCTTCAGATTGGCCATTTCTCTTTGCTTTGATGAGCTGTCTGACCACTTGTATTTACATATATTGATATAAATAAGGTATAAATCCCACAGAATTGTTAGCAAAGGCAAACAGTGATAAATTAGGCAATTTACATCTGTGTTCTTAGATAAGATGCTTCTCTAGCAGGGTACTAATTTTTATTTTTTCAAGGAGCTAAGACTTGTGAAGAAATTAAGGATGGGGGAGCCATGGAATTTAGTTGTTCATTTTGGAACTTTTCCTGTTCACAGAACTTCAGTTACCTCCTTGTGAAACTGGGAGTGTGAAAGTGCAGTATTGCTGTTCATGTAATAAGGGGCAAGTCAATGCTTGAAACATATGCCAGTGCATGAGCTTACCGACCTGCAGTTTGAAATTTCAAGGGCTCCAGAGTCCTGTGCAGCGCTTGTGGGAGATTCCCAAAGGCCAGTGGTGGTAGGTAAAAGAGGTGATCAGATAGAGCTCTTCTCCCCAGTGAGTAATCCAGTAACAACATGCTGGTTTTGTCAGCTGTCTGGGCACATCCTGTCCATGGAGCAGGGATGAAAACCAACCCATGTTCTCAATATGGAATTTTCGTGCTATCCACAGAGTGTAGGATAATTGCAGCCTTGCAGGGAGTAAGGTTTTCAAAGTAGTTTTTCAAAACGAAATAGAAATGAAAAATCAAATTCTAAAAGAAAAAAAATCTAGAATATATCTCCCCAAACTAATAGAAAAGGGTTTAGCAAGGACCTTTCCATGTGGCATGTGATTTTTCATGTGGCATATGATTTCATGAGGCATGTGATTTGTTGCCCTAAGACTCACACTGTCAAAGCTGTGCTCTCATAAAAGGTTTTAAAATAACTAGTTTAAAACCATTTAAATACTTGAGTAATTACAAGTTAATCTTTTTGTCAAAGTTATTTTAATTGATAAATGCTCACGTAACTTTTTTATCAGCTGTGCTTCTCTGGAGCTGCAGACCATTCCTTTCAGCAGGACTTCAGAGCTATTTTATTATCTGGTTTGACTCACCCACTTTAACTTTGTGGTGCAGCTGAACCTGTGTGCCTCTGTTGTCTGTGCTGCAGGCTGTGGGAAGAGCAAGGTAGAAAGGATGTTAACGAAGGTGGAGTTGAATGGGATCAGAACTAATAGGCCAGTGTGAAGAGACAGTATTGCTACCAAAACAGACTGAACTTAATTAGAAGTTTGAGCTACTGATAAATATCACCAGCTAAAAAGAAAAAAAACAGGTTTAAAAATTAGTTTTCAATAAAAATGTGATGATACCAACCTTAAAAAGAATGAGGCTGTTTAAATTTGTCAAAGTTTGTATGGAAAATCTTGGCAGTGTAACTTACTAAAGGAATTTTATTTCCTGATAAATGGAGTTTTTTTCTGTATTTTTCTTTGTTCACCCAGTGTAGCATTTGCAGAGGGTTATGCATTTGCATACAGGAAGATCCATTAATAATTTCACCAAATTTTGAAGGTGTAAAAATTTAGTCTTTTTTAAGTTGCAGAGTTTTACTGATTTACATAGCTAAGAAATAATTCACACACAAACAAAAATTAACTAAACATTCTCATGGGGGTGTCTATGATGTGTTCATTCAGCCAGATGCTATTCTCAAATTCTCCCCTCAAGCACCAGTAAATATCAGAAGTAAATATTTGTCTGCTTACTGTTAGTCTGTCTTTTACCAGAGGAAATTGTCTTTGAAAATAGCTTAGCAGAGTTTGGCTTGAAGCCCCGATTTTACTTTGTCTTTTGCTATTGCAAACTTTTACAAGTGATCTCAGTATATCTGTAAAAAGTTGTCCTCTTCTTGGTTTGAATAAGTGACACTAAGAACCCCTTGCACATGTGAGTTTTTTTGCAGATTAGTGTTTTTAAGTTAGTATTTTATAGCCTAGTTATTTAGCTCTATAAATAACATTATTTAGGTTGAGTTTTATTAAAACTGGCTTGATTTTTATCTAGTTCAACATAGGTACTGACATATGTATACATCAGTTGGAATTATATGCATGGAATCAACAGTTCCATGTGCTTCTGTTACTGTATTAAGACTGAAGATATTTAGAAAATATTTTTGTCTATGTGCAGATAATTGTAAGGCAGTCAACTGTGGCAGTCCTAGTGTCTGCCTAGTGTTGCAGTTTGGAAATTTCCTTAAAAAAGAAATAAATGTTCCATCTCACATTTGTGTGCAAATGGTCTTTGATAATGAAACCTTACAGTTTTCAAAAATATGCTTCAAAATCCATTTAGTATGGGAAAATAAGCCTAAATAATTTTCACCCATTCTAGTTAAGTTTTGTTGTTTTGTTTTGGCTTTATCTGTGGAAATACAGTATGGGATGATTTCCCCATCTTGCACATGAAAATCAAACAAAATGTTCTTTTTTACACACCAAACAACTGTTGAACCAGGAAGGCTGGGATTGTTCATCAAGCTTTGTATAATTAGGTAATTGGGTAATAGCATAGAAATGTTAGTTGCTTCAATCTGATTAATTTTGTATTTTGTCAGTTATACTCAGAGATGGAATTTAGTGGTAATTACTTTCCATGGTATTTCAAAACTATCTCAAGTGGAGAGGGAAAAGGCCCTGTGTGTAGAATCTTTCAGTGGGCACTGAGTAGAGCTCTTCTAATTTGCTAATTGCTTCCTTAGGTGCTTGCAGTGATGAATATTTACATTTTTTTTATGTGCAGGAGGGAAGGAGGGTTTTTTAAAAATACTTGATAGAACTCTGTATTTGTGCAGGTGAGCATCTTTCTGTTTTATGTTCTTAGCAAAATCTGAGTATTTGGACCATGTTTTAATAAATTAATTTCCTTTCCTGCTGCAAAGTGCAAATTAAGTAATGTGAGGTCTGACTTGTAACACTGACTTTCAATTTTTTCCATGCAAAACATTAACTATGTAATAGATATTTAGGTTGCAATACCGCATTGTTAAAACCCCCAAACTGTTTTTACAGTGGACAAGGATCATTTAGTAGCTGAACTCAGATACAGAATTTGGTAACAGATTTCGCCAAGTTTCCTTTGCAACCTGCAAAATTTTAAAATTTAAGTAGCTAAGTAAATCAATCAATAGAAAGGTGAGGACAAGCAAATAGGATCTTGTTTAGTCCCTATTGGACCTGTATAAAGTTTGATCTTATTTTAGACTTTGTGAATTGTAGTATTTATCATACTTGCTTTTATTGTCCTGACACTAGCTTGACAGGATCCTCTGCTTTTCAATGTTCATGTGATTTGAAGAGATGAAATGTGTGACACTGAAAGTCTTCTCAGCAGGTGCAGTCTTGCAGTAACTCCTCAGGCACATGATATTTTTATATAGGGAGATGTAAAGAAAGTTCCTTTGTTAAATTGTGATGAGCTCTTTATTTACTGGTCCAGAAATCAGGGTTGCCAGTACAGTTCACGTATGTAGAAGATACTGACAAAGTATTTTTCCCTTTGGATGTGGAATAGAGCATCGCTGATTTTCAGTGTGCTGAATAAGGATAAATACAGCATCAGCTCTATATCAGTGTCTTTTTTTCTAATCAGAAACCAGTCCTGTGCCCCCCCCACCCCCACCCCAAACCTATATTACTGAGAAATAAAATACAGAATTCCTTTGCTTCAGAGATACAGATTTCCTTCAGAAGGTTGTGTGGGCCAGCTCAACCTTCCCTTAGAAATGCTTCCCTTAGAAAAGATGTCTAGCCTCGAAGTCACCTCATTTAAACTAACTTTGATAGGTTAGATTTTTATATCTGTAGTTGTTTATTAATTAAATTTTTTGTTGTGAGTATAATTTCCTTTGATAAAAGGGGGCAGGGGGTAGACAGCAGCACCTGTATCATAGTAGTTCTTCTCTACAGAGAAATCTTAAGAGAATTAATGCTGGGAAGAGCTTTGTCCGGTCTGGTCTTGGAAACCTCCAAGGATGGCAATCTCCACGTCCCTTGAGCAGCCTGCTCTGCTGGTTAAGGTCTTTTCAATCCACTGAGTAATATTGTTTGAACTGGGTTAGTATTAGCTCAGGATGTATCTGGGAGTCCTGGGAGTTAGGAAATAAATTTGCACACAACATGAGATGTTAAATAAAGGTTCCTAAATTTTTTTTCATCTTTAGAACTTGGAAGGGAGCTGGCTCTTGTCTTATCCCCTTTGCTCCCAGCATCAAACACCCTTTTATTTCTACTTTTCCTACCCTCCCTGATCCTTCCTTCCTTCCTTCCTCTGTTTTTCAGCTTACCTTTCTTCCCAGTACCAGTTGAAACCGTGGATCTTTAGCCTCTCACCCCTCTCTGTCTTTGTGTAGTTATTGTGCTTTATTGTTAGAACACCCATCCATTTGTTTTAATATTGAGTATGGTCAGTGCCAGTACCTGAGTGCAGAACTTGCCAGGGAAGATCTATGTGTAGGTGCAGAGAAGAAACTTACTGTTTCTCTGTGTGAAAGCCAAGGATGAATCTCCTGCCTAGGAGTTCTAGTTGCTTGCAAAGTACTGCGGAACATGGTAGCGCTGTACTGCATATTTTTCCTTTTGAGACTGACACAGAATTAAACCAAGTGTTTTCTCTTAAATTAAGTGTGGCCAGAGTATCATCAGCATTGCAGTACTAGAAACCAGGCTTGATAAGTGACATAGTATGCCCAAGGGAATTTTAATTGATGATGGGAACTTGATAATTTAAAGTTGAATAGTTAGGTGTTTGTTTTCTTTTTTTTCCCTTAATTCCTCCCTCTGAATTCTAGTCCAGAAAATTCACATTTATATGAAAAACTTAATAAACTTTGGCATTATTTCAGTGGGTAAGTCTATGTAAGAGGCTTGAGGCTTGTGCAGCAACTTTGCATCTCTGGAGTACGTGATGGATGATGGATCAATTTTGTTTATTTGTTTTATTTTCTGTACACTGCATGCTGTGTGTGTGGTGGAGCATGAAGTCTGAGTGCCTTGCCCTGAGTTCTGCAGAGAGGGGAATCTAGGCTAAGCCTAGGCAGAGAGGGGAAAACTGTTCCTTCTCTAAGAGGGACTTAGTGTAGTGCATTAAGTAATGGGGGAAGGATAGAAAGGAAGACCCATGCTCCTGGGGAGAGTAAATCTACCTCAGAAGTCATGGAAGTAAGGGCACTTTTCTAGTTACCCTCTAGTTACAGAAACAAAGGTAAAATTGCTTTACTCACTAAAGATTCCTGAACTGAGAACAAATCTGGCAGAAAGAATCTGTCCTAGGGGAGATTTTTTTTCTTGAGGGTTCTATTTATTGTCTTGCTCAGAATATCAGTATTTTCTTGCTCAGAATATCAGTGTTTTCTCTTTACATGGTAAACATCTGCTTGGCTTTTTTTGGTGGTGCTTAGTTGTTTTTTTTTTTTTGGGGGGGGGCTTGGTTTTTGTTGTTGTTTTGATTTTTTTTAATTTCACTTTTTAAAAATCACGCATCTTCAAAGATCAGAGCCCCTGAAAATGCTTTTTCGGGCCTTTTAGGAAAGGCCTTTTGATGTGGCATCAGTTACTGAATCATTTCTTAGTGGACAAGTGGCAACCTCTAAGAAAAAATGACTTCTGGCACTTCTGTGAGTAAAAGCAGGTGATCTAAGGATTGGATTAGTTCTGAGATGTTTATTGCCTTCTTGTTACTGGAGAAGTTTTATTAAGGTCCTGTCTGAGGCAAAGCAGCATTTTGGGAAGATTTATGGCAGTGGGTACAAGTGCATGATAACAAATCCATTTGGTTGCTAGGCCTCTCACTTGCACACTGCTAAGGAGTATGATCTGACTTTAATATTCTATTTTTGCTAGGATTTTTTTCTATTTGTGTCCTGCAGGAGAATGACTCAGGAACCTTGGATACAGTTGGTGCAGTTGTTGTTGACCAAGAAGGAAATGTCGCTGCTGCTGTCTCCAGTGGAGGTTTAGCACTGAAGCATCCTGGAAGAGTTGGTCAGGTGATCATTGTACATTTTTTTTTTTTTTTAATTGGGAATGATTGTTCAGTGTCACAAGCAGGTGTGGTATCAAGCAAATGCTGTGACAGCAAACTTCTGTTCTCCCTTCCTGTTAAATGCTGAAGGCATTTTCACTGCATTGATATGCAAGTGTTTTTAGTGTCCTCCATCAGTGTAATAAAACAGTGATAGATAAGATGTTCTGTAGTTAGTTACCTTTTGACAGAGATACCAGTAAGTTAATTTCTTGGGCTTAAATACGTCCTTAAATGGTCTCTTAAATGCTTAGAGTCTTAAAATAAGATTTCTCTCAATATTTAGGGAAGCTGTCCTAATTAATTTTTAAATGATCTTGTGAATTGGAGAAAGTGACAAAAGTAATAAAAGAACATATCAGATATTTATGATGTGTTATATATAATTGTGAATATAAATAATGTATAGTTCTATGTATTATTAATAGTAATAATAATAATATATTTATTATGTGTCACCATATTGTTGTTAGAGAATTTTAAGGTGCATCAGAAATTTTGTACTCCATTGCTGGACAGCTGTATTTTTGGTTTACATTTTCCACTGTCCAAAAAGTGGTTCTCTTTTGAAATGTAGTTAAGATTTTTTTTGTTTGTTTTTTGAATAGCAGAGTGAAAGAGACTTTATATGAACAGGGTTATATCTTTACCCTCATCTTCTGTTAAGCTAGGCTAGAATACTGTATCTATGACAAACACTCAGATCTCAAGAATAGTAAAAGGATGTAGCAAAATGGAGTGGAATTGCAATATGGTTATGATATTAGTCTTTTGTATTAATACTTGGATTTTTATTGGATTTCTTTTTTTTTGTTGTTGTTGGTTTGAGGTTGTTTTTGTATTTTCACTTTTTTTAATGAAAGAGAATAAAGCAAAAATCTCTTGCACTTAACATGTTCAGAAGCACTGAACAATGTGCTTCTTTCCTTAGGCAGCTCTTTATGGTTGTGGCTGCTGGGCTGAAAATACAGGAGCTCATAATCCTTATTCCACTGCTGTGAGTACTTCAGGTATTTACTACTTTTATAAATATTTAATGAAGTTGCTATCTTTCTCTGTGATTAGTTTGCAAATTTAAAATACCAACATTATTTCCAGACTATATTCTAAATTTGTATCATTTGTTTATTTGTGTCATTTAATTTGCATCATTCATTAGTGTCAGTATTGTATTTAAATCCATTAATTGATCTCTTGTTGGTTGCTTATATTGCCCTTTTGAGTTAATTAGCAACCATGGGAATTTTTATCCTGTTTTGTATTGCACTGAAAGGATGTGCTGTATTTGTTAAATATTAGGGAACCTGTCCTCCTGTGAAGAAGTGCTTATTAGCCCAGTACTGTATTAAATGATGAAGACCTCTGGGAATGGAAGCCTTGTGTAAAGGACTGAGATAATCAGAGGGTCCTTTGGATACAAAAATGCTACATGCAGTGTTTTTTCCTCAAAAGTGTTTAATTACTATTTCAGATGAGTATTTAAGTGATTTTTTTCTTCATCTCTCTTTTCCTTCTGAAAGGAAACAGAAAAGGCAAAACCAAAATACTGGAACAAGTGTATCAGGAAATATTTATTCAGCAATTGTGAAAGTGATGTAAGAATTAAGAGAGCTTCTGTTCTCTTTGGAAGGCTTAGGGTCCTCGACACACAAAAGTATTGTGTTCATTTGATGCCTTACAGAACAAAAAGTCTTAAGGTGAAGTTATGTAGGAGTTGCTTTCACTTTTTTTTTCTCCCCCTAGTTGTATGAACAGCCTCAATCAGAAAAACTACTTGTAACACTTTTTCATAAGTGCTTATTTCAGGTTGCAAAATTTATGTATTGCCCACTGCTCAGGGGTCAGAGTTATCAGCATTCAGTATAGGGAGAGGTGAAGAAAATCTGCAGAGTTCAGATTTAGGTCATGTCAGCTGTATCCCATGGGCAGTGCAGAGTTGGAGTCCTGCTACAGAAATAGGAGGGGGAGCAAGGTGACAGGTTGCAGAGTTAAAATTTGATAGAGGCTGAAGAGCATCAGGAATATCCTGTATTGCTTTTATTTCCCCTGTATTCACGTCTGTCTTGCACTGTTGAAAATGTATGTAGATGTTCACCCTTAAGATTAATGTCAGTAAAAGCAGATGTCCTTTTTGGTGCTTACTCAGGGGATGGTTTTATTGAATGCAGGAGTGTCAAAAGGCATTTTTACTCAAGGGACACCATATTGATTTTAGTTTAATAAATGCTTACTGATGTAACCAAATATATTTAAGTATTTGGGACCGTATTTTAATTAATTAGTGAGCACAAGTCCAATATTAGAGATTGTTTGTGGAAGAGCTGAAGTGGACAACTTTATTTACTTCTTTAAAGCTGTTCTTTGCAAAGTCAGCTGGATTTGAAGTCTATGTGAGTACTGACAAGCATCC